>NW_012121821.1:2617657-2632591 GCF_000951035.1 Colobus angolensis palliatus | reverse complement strand
CCCGCCATGGCTCGGTGGCCCGAGCCCCGGGAACGAGGCGGAGCCCAGGCCCCTGCAGGCCCGCGACAGGCCGTTACACAACCGCGGAAATCCTGCTTCCACGACGGCGGTAGAGCCCTAGGAACACGCCGTTCCCCGGCCCCGGCAGGGGCGGTGCCCACGTGACGCAAGGCGCGCCTCGCCCGGGATGCCCCTGCGGCCGTTTGGCCTGGCCTGGGGGGTTACCCTACCCGGGTTCTCCCTTCGCTGGCTTTGCGCCCCTTCACACCTCTGCGGTGGGGATGGAGCTGCCGAGACAAGCAGAGTGAGAACTGGAGAAAGCCCAGAGCTCAGAGCTCCCGGGGGCCCACCGTGCCCCATGGCTAGGCGGTCTCCTGGTGTGGATAGCTAGAGATGTCATCACTTCTTTAAAAAGTTTGTGTTTGAAAGTTTCTTCCTTCCTTCTTTCCTTCCTTTCTTTTCTTCCTTTTTTTCTTTATTTTGAGTCAGGTTCTTGCTGTGTCGCCCAGCCTGGAGGGCAGTGGCTATATCTCAGCTCGCTGGAGCCTCCACCTCCTCGGCTTAAGCGATCCTCCCACCTCAGCCTCTGGAGTAGCTGAAACCACAGGCGCGCGCCACCACCCCCAGTTAATTGTTATTTTTTCTTTCTTCGTAGAGAGGGAGTCTCGCTATGTTGCTCAGGCTGGCTTCAAACTCCTGGCCTCAAGCAATCCTCCCACCTCTGACTTTCCAAAGTGCTGGGACTAGGGGTATTAGCCACTGTCCCCGGACTATTTCTTTTTTATCCTGTCAGAATAGCTATCCATGTTCATCGAGGAACACTTGGAAAACCCAGAAAAAAACTGTAAAAAGATAATCACTCACAACCCCACTCAGCCTATTACCCGTTAAAAGTTTTGACACATTTTCCTCCCAACTTTTACTGAATTTAAACAGATAAAAATGTGCATGTATAGGATTATTACTGGAAAAGATGAATGTAGATACTAACAACAGAAAAACAGAAGAGACACCAAATCAGAGTAAGATTATGTTCGTTATCTTCACGAGGCGGCCCCTCCTCCATGCACCTACTTGGTTTTAAGAAATTCTCTTCCTCATGGGCTTCCCTGATGAAATATCGTTCCATCATTTTTTCCTTCCTCAAAGTGCTTCACATAATCTTCCTTTTTGCCTTCAACATGGAGTTTAAGTAAAAGTATTGTTTTGAAATCTTCATGAAGTTTAAGTAAAATTGTGGTTTCAAAATCCTCTAGGTCACGTAAGGCATGTTACCAGTGACAAAAAGTTGTTTTCAAAGTGGTGAGAAAAATCTTAGCCTTAATGACTGGAAGAGTGGGCAGTGGCCATCAAGTGAAAACACCAGCGGTGTTTTTAAACCTCTCAGATTGTAGCCTTAGGAATATCTTCCCCTAGAGATCATGAGTGATGAAACACTAGCATTTCATGCCCCTACCTGAATGGTCCTTGTCAGAGAAAATACTCCATAAAAATATACCTGAAAACTGGCAAAGCCCATACTGTGTGGGCAGGAATTTCGATATCCCGTTGTTCAAGGTTTTATTGTCAATCTGTACACACTGTACACCTCTTTCTTTTCCTTCCTTCCTTCCTTCCTTCCTTCCTTCCTTCCTTCCTTCCTTCCTTCCTTCCTCTCTCTCTCTCTCTCTCCCCTCCCCCCCCCCTTTCTTTCTATTTTGTTTTAGTCACTCTGTCGCCCAGTGGTGTGATCTTGGCTCACTGCAACTTCCAACCCCTGGGCTCAAGTGATTCTCCCACCTCATCCTCCAGCGCAGCTGGGACTACAGGTGCATGCCACTATGCCCGGCTAACCTTTGTAATTTTTGTAGAGATGGGGTTTTGCCATGTTGCTCAATCTGGTCTCAAATTCCTGGGCTCAAGTGTTCCATCCACCTCAGCCTCCCGAGGTGCTGGGATTACAGGCATGAGCCACCGCACCCGGCCCTCTCTGCACCTCTTAAAGGGACTACCTGAACACTCTGAGCAACAGAGGCAAGAGGCCATTATTTGGTAGCTCTTGAATTGCTACTACAGGGGAGGCAAACTCACTCGGAGGAACCAGGAAATCACTGCAGATGAGGGAAACAATCAGAACGGCCTGCTTTGCCAGATCTTGTAATTTACCAAGAAGCAAAGATCCTATGTGAAAGCTAGAGTATGTGAAATTTCCTGTATTTTCAGGGTTGGCAGTTGTTCTCAGACCATGTTCCCTCCCTATTCCTAAAACTGTCTTTGAGTTTTGATTTTTATATCATCAGGTTATATTATCATGGTTGCTGTCAACTGCTGATCTCCCCGACTCCAATTCCTTCTCCTCATTTTTAGACTCTCTAGCTCCTGGCCCATTGTTGCTCTCTCCAGTACTAATCCTGTCTTAGTTCTCAGTGATTTAAAATATATGTAGAATAACTATTCACAATAGCAAAGATATGGAATCAAGCCAAATGCCCATCAACGACAGACTGGATAAAGAAAACGTGGTACATATACACCATGGAGTACTATGCAACCACAAAAAGGAATGAGATTATGTCCTTTCCAGGGACATGAATGGAGCTGGAGGCCGTTATCCTCAGCAAACTAACACAGGAACAGAAAATCAAACACTGCATGTTCTCACTTATAAATGGGAGCTGAACCATGAGAACACATGGACACATGGCAGGGGAACAATGCACACTGGGGCCTGTCAGGGGAAGGGGTAGGGGAGGCAGTGAATCAGAAGGAATAGCTAATAGATGCTGGGCTTAATACCTAGGTGGTGGGATCATCTGTGGAGCAAACCACAATGGCACATGTTTACCTATGTAACAAACTGCACATCCTGCGCGTGTACCCCAGAACTTAAAAGCTGATGAAACAAAATTAAATACACATATACACACACACACACACACAGACACACACAGATATATATGTAGAATAGATGGTGATCTTTTCAATGCCTGGCCTCTCATTTCTTTGACTCCTCTCCTCCAGTGACATTGTACTCTACCCAATGCTCCATTTCAGCCACTCAATCCCATGAGCGTACCCTAGAATTTGTCATTATCAATAGCTGCATCCCATCTATACTTTCTTTCATGAATCCACTCTCTGATCATACCTCCTGTCCTTCTAGCACATTCCCTCTAGTACTCTGACCCCAACAATCCTTTCCCTACACCAGATATCCAATCCAAAATCTTGCTGCCTCTTTTCTGGCTCCACCCTCTTGACGTCTTCACTTTTCTGCTTCTCCATTAAGTCTGTGGTCAATTAATATATTCACTCTTGCATATGCTTTACATTCCCTTGTTCCTCTCCCACTTTGTTGAGCTCTCTTAGCAAGTCTACAATCCTGATTAAATCCAATTTTCTAAGTTAGCTCTGCCCCCATGCACCTGAGTGTAGCTGAGGAACAGGGTGGAAAACCAAAATCCTGTTAATTGAACTCAATTTAAAATCAAGGCCAAGACTCTCAAGTGGGTCCTTTATGTCACTGGACAAGCATATTATGCACCTTTAGCCAATGCATTCTTCTGGTCTCCTTGAAAGCTATGCTATGCTTTCTTTTTTCTCAACTCCCATTATCCTGTCCTCCACAAATAATCTTGAGAATATTTATTGAGAATACTGATGCATCAGGAAAAAAAACTTCCATGGAATCTCACCATAACATTGAACTATCTACTAGCATCTGTGCCAACATATTCTTTCTTCTTGTTTTCCATGGATGAATTATCTAGGCTCCTATGTAAATCATTAGACTTCATTTGTGCACTGGATCTTATCTCTATTACCAATTCAAAGGCATCAAGGGCACCTGCTTTCCCTGATCCCTGTTATATTATGAGTTTTTCACTCTTTACCACCTCAATTCCGTGAGCATGCAAATATGATGTTGTTTCTTTCAACTTAAAACAAACCAAAATTTTTGATGCCACTTCCCGTTTCTGTCTTTGGTCACAATTCTTTGCTCCCCTTTGCAGTGCAGAGCCGAATATTCTCATTGTGTCCGATGTCCTCTTCCTATCTTCTCTTAAACCAACTCTAATTAGAGGCACCCCTCCCACCTTACTCCACTAAAACTGCTGCCTTCAGGGTGACACGTGTCCACATCATTGCTAAGTAAAATAATTAATTTTCAGTCCTCACTTACTTGACCTATTGGTATTTTTGATACAGTTGATCACCTCCTCCTTCTTGGAAACTTCCTTCATTTGATTTCTAGGATACCACATTCTCTTATATTTTTCACTTACCTCATTTGTCACCCCTCAGCTTCCTTTGCTGTTCCTCCTCTTCTCGCTAAACTCTAAATGTTGGAGCACCCCATGACTCAATCCATGGCTCTTCTCTATCTACACCCACTGCCTTGCTGATCTTAATTTCAAGGCTTTAGGTACCATCTATATACTACGGACTACCAAATTTATTTTTAGTCCAGACCTCTCTCTTAAATTCTAGAGTCATGTCCAAAATTGAATTCTTGATCATGCCTCTTAAACCTACTCTTCCTGCATTCCTCCATGTCTAGGTTAACAGCAACTCCACCAGCTGGACACAATGGCTCAGGCCTGTAATACCAGCACTTTGGGAGAATGAGGCAGGCAAACCGCTTGAGCCCAGGGGCTCAAGAACAGCCTGGGCAACATGGCAAAACCCTGTTTCTACAAAATAACAATAACAATAATAATAATAATAATAAATTATTAGTAGTTGGGTGTGGTGGCGCACACCCGTAGTCCCAGCTACCTGGGAAGCTGAGGTGGGAGGATCACTTGATCCCAGGAAGCCAAAGCTGCAGTGAACCATGATTGTGCTGCTGCATTCCAGCCTAAGTGACAGAGTAAGATCCTGTCTCAAAACACACACACGCACACACACCCCAAACAAACAACGCTCCCCCAGCAACTCCATCCTTCCAGTTGCTTAAACTAAAATCTATAGAGTCATCCTTGACTCCTCTACCAGTTCGCAGCTACCAGTGTAATCCCATGTTCAATCTACCAGCAAATCCTATGAATAGTCAAGGCTATTCAAAATGTGTCTAGAATCTAATCAATTTTCCTCACCTCCACTGCTGTCATTCTGGTTTGAGCCACCATCAAATATTGTCTGGATTGTTATAGTAGCCTCTGAACTAAGGATAGCTTCCACTCTTGCTTCCAACACTACAGTGAGATTGATTCTTTTAAATCCTATCTAACTGTGTCTCCCCTTTGTTCAGAAGCCAGTAATGGCTCCTAATTTCAGTCAATAAAAGTCAAACTCTTTATATAATCTGCATTCTTTCTCCCCTTCCCATGCTGCTGCTTTGCCCTCTGATTTTGTTTCCTTGTTCATTGTTCATTCTGCTTTAGCCACAGTGTCTCATTGCTGGTCTTTGAACACACAAGGGAGAGCCCCACATTGGAGGCTTTGCACTTGCCACTCCCTTGCCTGGTATGCTCTTCCCACATGGCTAAGGTCTACTCAGACCCCCATAATTAAAATTGCCATGGTTCGTGCACTCAGATTGGGGCTGAGATATGACTGAAATTGGTCCAACAATGTATGACTTGGGGAATCATATTTCATTCAGATATATCTCTTCTGGATCAGAATAAGAACATGTAGCAGCTCTGGTCATGGCTGGGAACCATTTGGCAACCACATGGATATCAATATTAGAATGAAACAAGTCCTGGGAATAATGAGAGGAAAAACCTAGTGAGAGGAAAAACCAAGTCCTTGCTAATGTCATTGAACAATTCATTCATTCTAGGCCTGGAGCATGTCCTACTTATGGTCTTATAACTATATGAGATAAATTTCCTTTTTAAACCAGGAATCTTGTTATTTGAAGCCAAATGCATCCTAGCTGACGCACTAAGCAGGCACTTGGTAATACTCTCTGGTTTGCTGAGCGCCTATAAAACCTATGGGAAGAAAACTAATCCTTTTCTAAACCTGGAGTTCAAATGTGTACACTGTATCTGGTGGGATGTGAGATGTGTATGAAAACCAGATTGCAGAGAGAGGCAGCTGAGACCCTGAGATAAAATAAACGCTGGGAAAGAATGATTCTGGCAGCATGGGCAGAAGCAGTCTGAAGTCCTAGAAGTGTATGAAACTGGACTAGACCCATGTAGACCCAGACACTTCAACCCCATCCTACCTTCCCACTGCCAGCATGCATATTATCTGGAAAAAAGAGGACTATGGTTAAGTCACAAAACTGTGTGACATAGCTCTTTGCTGTGGGATCCTCTCCAACATCCCCCTGCCCCCAAGTTTTGGATACGAGAAGAATAAAGTATTTTTATCCCAGCTGGAAAGAAGATAACAGTGAACTGCAAAGACGAACAAATGGAGATGCCAAGGAAACCCTAAAGGCCATGGTGACAATGGCACAGATACAGAGTAATATCGGTGACAATGGCACAGATACAGAATAATATCATTGACCAAGCCCCAGCTAAGCACAGGCACAAATCCTCAGAAATCTAGAAACAGGTGAGGGAGAAAAGAGGTGAGGCAGACAACAGCTCTTAATATATATGAGACAAGTATCTTGGTAGTAGCTATTTATACAGCCACCCCTAGAGATGGATGTTCAAAAGACTCTCAAGCTTGTGGGACCGATGATATTTTGTGGTTTGGGAAGTAATTTCAAAACAAAGATCAAGAACCTATCCCATATTTGAGCTTCATCCTTTATCTATAACCTACAACTTTACCCTAGAGAGTTATATATACATTGGGATTCAGGGATAGAGTAAAGATCAGGAACGGGGTGAAGACATTTGTGGTATATTGCTTGGTTATTTTATTTTATTTAAAAAATTGTTTTGGTAGAGATGGAGGTCTTGCTATGTTGCTCAAGCTGGTCTCCAACTCCTGGGCTCAAGCGATCCTTCTACCTTAGCCTCACAAAGTGCTGGGATGATAGGCATAAACCACTGCACCTGGCTACTTAGTAATTTAAAAAAATGAAGATTGAATGTTTCTTAGGCTTTCATCAAAATGACCTCATGAAAATAACATGTAGCCAGGAGCCACGGCTCATATCTCTAATCCCAGCAATTTGGGAGGCTGAGGTGGGAGGATTGCTTGAACACACGAGTTCGTGACCAGCCTGGGCCACATGGCGAAACCTCGCCTCTACCAAAAAAAATACAAAAATTGGCCAGGCATGATGGTGTGTGCCTGCAGTCCCAGCTACTTCAGAGGTTAAGGTGGGAGGATTGTTTGAGCCCAGGACTTTGAGGCTGCAGTGAGCTGTGATCATGCCACTGCACTCCAGCTTGGGTAACAGAGAGAGACTTTGTTTTAAAAAAAAAGGAAGAAAAGAACATGTGCTCATTATTCCTCCAGTTCTATATGCGTGTGTGTATATATGTATTTACATATTATATCACAGAAAATATATAATATTTTAAAGTAACATTAGGTTTGTGTTCGCTTATAACTCAATTTTTTCCCATTTAATAAGTAAAAAACATTTTTTCTAAAAATCAATTATGTCACAACATGATATATACTAAGATTTTAACAATTATCCTCTTAGGATTGATGGCGGAAAGGAGTATTCAGTACTTCATTTTCTTACTTGAGGTTTTTGTGTTTTCAAAACTTTCTACAGTTATTATGTATCATCTCTGTGACTAGAAAATCCTCAACTATAAAAAATAATTTCTTCCAACACTTTGTGATTAATCCCATTTGATTGTTTTCTTTCTAAACCATTTTCATGGCATTTTTCAGTTTAGGTATGTTGCTGTGATAACTTTTGCCTAGTCACCACTGACTTTTAAAAGTCTGATTTTTATGTTTGAATAACTTTCAGCCAAGGGCTTTTTATGATAATTTCAATATTAGCTAAAGTTTTGTTTTTGAAGCAAACATTTATTTACCCCTAGAAGAAACCCAGACATGTGGGGGAAAAAAATCTGAGATTATGGCCAAACATTCTCTCTTTCATTAAGATATTTACTCAGATTGCTTACAATTTGAGACTGGAAAAGGACTTAGAGGTCCTTGTCCAACTCCTACAGTTTACAAATGACACAACTGCTGCTGGCCATAAGAACTCTGGGTGCAATATTTATTGGAAAAATACTTACAAAAATGTTTACACAATAAAAATATTATTTAAGATATCCAAAATTTCTTTGGCATATAATGAACATAAATCTTGTGTATTTTTCCTCTGAAGGATCCAACTTTCTGTCCAGGCATGGTGGCTCACACCTGTAATCCCAGCACTTTGGGAGGTTGAGGCAGGTAGATCACCTGAGGTCAGGAGTTTGAGACCAGCCTGACCAATATGGTGAAACCCTGTCTCTACTAAAAATACAAAAATTGGCCAGGCATGATGGCATGCACCTATAATCCCAGCTACTTGGGAGGCTGAGACAGGAGAATCGCTTGAACCGGGGAGGTGGAGGTTGCAGTGAGCCAAGTTTGTGCCACTGCACTCCAGCCTGGGCAACAGAGCCAGACTACCTCTGAAAAAACAAAAACAAAAACAAACAAACAAACAACAGCAACAACAACAACAAAAAAGAAACAGTATTTGACTTTCTTTTCCTTGTCACTGAATAAATCCGCCAAATAAACCCTGTCTTAGTCTCAGGCTGCCATAACAAAATCCCACAAACAGCCATAACAAAATCCCACAGACTGCATGGCCTAAAAAATACAAATTTATTTTCTCACAGTTCTGGAGACTGAAAGTCTAAAATCAAGGTGTTGGCAGGGTCCAATTTCTAGGGAGGGCTCTCCTTCTGGCTTGTAGATGGCCCCCTTCTTGCTACACCCTCATGAGGTCTTTCCTTGATGCATGCATGTGGCAAGTGTGAACTAACTCTGATGTCTCTTTTTATGAAGACATTTCATATAAAGACACTAATCCTATAGGATCAGGGCCCTACCCTTATGACCTTATTTAACCTTAATTACTTCCATAGGTGTCCCATCTCCAAACACAGCCACTCTAGGGGTTTGGGCTTCCACATAAGAATTTGGGTCGGGTGATAGGGCTTGCAGGGTGTCAGAAACATTCAGTTTGTAACAAACTGTATGTAATTTCAAGAAATAATGTTACATTGTCAAGTTTCAGAGTATACATCCTAACAACACTTGGTCATTCATTATCCACATATTCTGGTCTTTCACAGCAGTTATGGTTCCTCTTGTTCTTCTTGTACAGAATTTATTACACTGTTCTGAAATTTTATAGCAGAATAAAGCTTGGATGTAATCTGGTGCCTTTATAAAGAAGACAGTGACAAAGGTCTGTATGTGCAAATACTCGGCATATTTAGGTTTAAAAATCTTAGTAATTATTCAGATCAAATGCCCTCAAGACTCATTCTGACAATTCCGTAGCATTTACCCTCTCATTTCATACCATCTTTCTTGAATTTTTGCCTTTTTTGTCCTCCGTGATTACACTCAATAATTTTTTTTTCCTACACACTGTTTCTTCTGTTTCCTTAACTAGCTCTTCTTCTGACCTGTATAATGTACCCATAGGCTGAATTCATTGATCCTCTTATTCTGGGTCTTAGAGGTTTCACATAATCTCATTCTTCATCTATCAATCTGTAAGTTGACTACTTTGATATTTGTGTCATCAGCCCTAACCTGCCCTGAAGATTGTCGTCTCACCTCCTGTATTTATTGAACAATTCCATTTGGATTTCTTGCTTCCATCAAATCAGCATGTCCCAAACTGATTATTTCCTAGAAAATAAACTTCCTTATTTCTGATCACATGGGCTAAGGTAACTCTGAGTAATTTTGACTGACTGATTTACACTATATTCAGAAGGATTTACTGGGCACCTTGTGCTAGGTACCTATATCTAATAAGTCACCAAATCTTGTTCTTCTATAGTATTTCTGATATGTGTCTGGGTCTTTTCCAATTTGTCTATTACTTCATGTTTGAGATTTTGCAATATCTCTTACTTGGTGAACCCCTACTTATTCTTTAATACTCAATTGAAAAGTCACCATTTCTGTGTTGCAGGTTGAATTGTGTACCCCCAAAATGTAACTTTAAGTCCTAACCCTGACTACCTCTGAATGTGATCTTAATTGGAAATAAGGATGTTGCAAATGCAATCAAGTTAAGACAAGCTCATATTGGATTAGGGTAGCCCCTAATTCAATGACTAGTGACTTTATAAGAAGAGAGAAATTTGGAGTTGGAGACACAGAGGAGGAAAAGGCCATATAACAACTGAGGCAGAGATGGCAATGATGCAGTCACAGCAAAGGAACTCCAAAGATTGCTGGCAACCACCAGAAGCTGGGAGAGGCGTGGAATGGGTTCTTCCTCAGAGCCTTTAGAAGGAACAAACCATACACAGACATCTTGATTTCAAACTCTGGTTTCCAGAACTGTGAGAGAAGAAACTTCTGTTGTTTCAAGTCACTCTTTGTGGTAACTGGTTACAGCAACCCTAGGAAACTGAAACACTTTATAATCTCCATGAAACCATTTATAATCTCCCCAGAGTTAACCATTTCTTTCTAGGTTCCATAACATTCATCGGAACTCATTTTTGGGTATTGTTTTCCCGTGGGCTTGTGAAGGATTGGTGTGTAGCAGAGGAGTCAGTCATCTTTGTGTACCTGGCATGCTGCTTGGCAGAGAGTAACTTCCCAATAAATGTCTAATCAATGAAAGAAGTGATGATCTTGCCTTCAGACAATAATAATTACAACTACCATTTAGTGAGCACTCACCGTTTGCTAGGCACAGTGTTATTACTTTACATGCTATGTTCCGACAACAATTCTCCAACACCAACTGGGTGTCCTGCAATTCATCCCAATTCTAACACTAACTACTGACTTAGTACAGATTCCACAAGTTAAGGACTAGGTCCATAATTTCTAACACTAGCTACCCAGAGTTAATGCAGACCCCACAAGGTCTCAGTCCCATGAAACACCCCCCACTTCAGATGCCAGCTGCCAGACTCAGGTACCTCCAAGCTATCTGCATCTCTGCCTAGCTAAATACAAATTTGAGAGTCCCCATGATTCCCTCCAAATTGGATAACTCACCAGAACAACTCACGGGATTCCGGAAAGTGCTATGTTTATTATTACCATTTTATTATAAAGGACACCAATGAACAGCAAGATAAAGAGATACATAGGGTGGCAAGGTCTGAAAGGGCACCCAGGACACAGCTTCCATTCCCTCTCCAGATGCTCCACCCTCCCAGAATATCAATGTGTTCAACAACCACGAAGCTCCCAGAGCCTCATTATTTCAGTTTTTATCTGGGGTTTCATTACATAAGCATGATTGAATAAATTGTTCACCATTGTGATTAAACTCAATCTCCAGGATGGAGTGGCTGTTACTCCAATCCCCTGGTCATGTGCTTGGTCTTTCTGATATGGCCATCCCCTTCCTTGAAATTATGTAAGAGCCCACCATGGGTCACCTCCTGAGTTAGCATAGATTCAAATATGAAAGGGGCTCATTATGAATAATAGAAAACATTCTTGTGGCTCTAGAAATTTCAAAGGTTTTTGAAGTTCTGTGCCAGGAAATGTATTTGGTCTTTGTGCCAGAACAATGGCCAGATAGACTTTTTATTATACCACCCACACACCACACACACACCAGCTGGAAGTAGGTATCAATGCTATCTGCATTTTACAGATAAGAAAACTGAGGCCTACCTAACCACAAAATAATGCTATCTCACTAGCCCAGCTTTCTCCCAATTCATTTTATCTTCAAATTCGTCTACCTTAAACAGAGTTTTCAACATATTACTTCCTCAAAAAAGAAAATCTTTGGTGGCTCTCCATTACATAATCGAGTCCTATCATTGAAGGCTCTCTAAAGTCCAGGTCAAGGTGGTTGTGTTCATTCCTACCTCTGGCCATTCCCATTCTGTTATTTTCCTCCCTTCTTCTGAGGGAGGAACATATTTATTTCATTCTTATAAGCACTATGGGAGGCTGGGCATGGTGGCTCATGCCTGTAATCCCAGCACACTCTGGGAGGCTGAGACAGGAGGATTGCTTGAGCCCAGGAGTGTTGCCAGCCTGGGCAATATAGACAGATCCTATCTCAAAAAAAAAAAAAAAAAAAAAAAAAAAAAAAAAAAAAAAAAAAAAAAAAAAAAATAGGGAAAAGTCACGCAAAACTAAATCATTCCTCATTCCTTAATAGCTGTCAAATCTTGCGTATCCTTTAAGGTTCAGTGAAAGAGAAAAGTAAACTTTATTGAGCACTTACTATCAGTATGTGCTTTACATATTGACTCATTTAATATTCCAACAACCCTGCAGTTTAGGTATTCCAATTTTAAGTTTACAGTAGAGAAAACCTAGGCCTGGAGATATTACTTAGATGCCCGAAAATGGGTGAGTGAGCTAAGATTCAGATTCTAGTTTATTTGGCTGTAAAAGCCCTTGCTCTTTTTAAGTAACCTATGAGCCTTATAAATCTCCATTATTCTGGCCACTAAAGTTGAGCTGTAAATAAAATCTTAAAGATAAAACAATTTTAAAGATAACTGCAACTTATATCTCCATGACCTTTAATGTTGAATGTAGGTTATTATCCAAAAGCCAAAAACAAAAATGTTTTGTGTTTTCTAGGCAATCCAGAAATAAGGACAGAATTGTAGTTTGAGAATAGTCCAGAAGATGTTTTAGCTTGGGGTTTGTAGAGCAAACACAGGTGAAAAGGAGGTGAGAATGATGAAGAGATGGTTAGAGGGAAGAGGAAGCATGCAGATAGGTCTTTAAAAATCAATAAAATTTCCTTTAGATTAGTGATTTTATTTACAAAGCACTTTCCTTGAAATTGTAGCTTTAAAATAAATAGAGAAGCATTAGATTACCGAGTTATTGGATTTCATGTCTATAAGTAAATGCTTTATTGTCATAAGATAGCTTTCTTATCTAAACTGAGAGGGAGCAAATAATTTTTCACTTTTCTATGACAATTTTTAAAATTTAAGTATAATATACAAATTTAAGTATAAAATACACACAAATCCTAAGTATAAATAGCTTGCCTTGTTATCAAGAAGTGAACATATGTAATCAGCCAGGAAACAGAACATTACTGGAATCCCGGAATTCCTTCTAAGTACCTCCTCCCTATGATTATCCCTTCCTCCTCCCCAAAGATAAACAATTTCCTGATGTGTAAGACCATAGATTACTTTTGTTTGCTTTTCAGCTTTACATTATTCTTTATGTTATTCTACACATTCTTTACATTTGATTTCTTTTGCTTAGCACTGTTTGTAAGCTACATCCCATGAATATGTCAATTTGTTCATTTTAATTACATAAAGTATGTGATTATATGAATATACTATAATTTATTCATTTTTTCCAATAGTGGACAATTTGAGTTGTTTCTAGTTTTTGGCTATTAAGAATAACTTGGCTATGCATATTCTTGGTTATGTCTTTTGTAAACACGTGCATGCATTTCTGTTGAACATATACTTTATTTAGGAGTAGAACTGCCAAGTCATAGAACTTGCAGTGTATGTTCAACTTTGGTAGATACTGCCAATTTTCCAAAGGAATTGCTTTATCTGCATAATTTGTGGGGCTCAGCAAGAAGTAAAAATGTTGGACCTCTTGTTTAAAAAGCAGTATTTTTTTTTTTTTGAGACGGAGTCTTACTCTGTCGCCCAGGCTGGAGTGTAGTGGCCGGATCTCAGCTCACTGCAAGCTCTGCCTCCCAGGTTTATGCCATTCTCCTGCCTCAGCCTCCCGAGTAGCTGGGACTACAGGCGCCCGCCACCTCGCCCGGCTAGTTTTTTGTATTTTTTAGTAGAGACGGGGTTTCACCATGTTAGCCAGGATGGTCTCGATCTCCTGACCTCGTGATCCGCCCGTCTCGGCCTCCCAAAGTGCTGGGATTACAGGCTTGAGCCACCGCGCCCGGCCTTAAAAAGCAGTATTAAAGATACTTAAATATAAAGCTTTTTCATTTCTTTTGCAATCTCTTGACTTGCCATGATGCTTTTTACTTGCTATTCAATGTAGTAAATAAAAAATCATTTAAAATTATTAGCACAAATTTTGCCATTGATCTTTATATTTTTCAATGCTAGTTTTAAATACAAATTTAAAAGGGGGGTTAATGCATATGTGGAATCACCAAAATGACACAATTTGTATTTCATGGCTTATACTTATTTATTTCATTCTTATAAGAACTGTGTAAAAGTCACACAAAACTAAAGCAATTATTTTTATTTCACTTCTTTTTTTTTTTTTTTTTTTTTTTTTTTTTTTTTTTTTTTTTTTTTTTTTTTTTTTTTTTTGAGGCGGAGTCTCGCTCTGTCGCCCGGACTGGAGTGCAGTGGCCGGATCTCAGCTCACTGCAAGCTCCGCCTTCCGGGTTTACGCCATTCTCCTGCCTCAGCCTCCCAAGTAGCTGGGACCACAGGCGCCCGCCACCTCGCCCGGCTAGTTTTTTTTGTATTTTTAGTAGAGACGGGGTTTCACCGTGTTAACCAGGATGGTGTCGATCTCCTGACCTCGTGATCCACCCGTCTCGGCCTCCCAAAGTGCTGGGATTACAGGCTTGAGCCACCGCGCCCGGCCTATTTCACTTCTTGATACATGCAAACTATAGCAAAACTCTCTAACTTCAGCTTATTGCCAAGGATAGCCTGAAAAGAAAAGGAACTATGATTGCCATATTTTTCCTTTTCCTTCTGTGTCTTCATTTTGAGTGTAAGCGGTTGACATTTACAGGGAAAGCACACAAGTAAAAAGTGATGTGGTCCGGGCACGGTGGCTAACGCCTATAATCCCAGCACTCTGGGAGCCCAGGTGGGCGGATAATGAGGTCAGGAGATCGAGACCATCCTGGTCGATATGGTGAAACCCCGTCTCTACTAAAATACAAAAAAATTAGCTGGGCATGGT
>NW_012121821.1:2605798-2616599 GCF_000951035.1 Colobus angolensis palliatus | reverse complement strand
TCTTAAAAAAAAAAAAAAACAAAAAAACAAAAAACGTCATTGCCTTCTTTCTGGATTCAAAGTAAGTTCTCGTCGGTAAGGAAAGCTAGGCCTCTTGGGGCTGTCAGTGCCTTCTCTTCTCTTCCCTTTACTAAGTTGCAGGTGTGACATGCTTATCTTTTACTAGCTTTGAGTGTAGCTTAACTCCCATGCATTGCAGGTCTAACAGAATTCTGTGCTCATGGGGCATGCTAAATGATTAAATGCAAATGATTGGCAGGAAACAGCGGACATCCACATTGTGCATACCTCTTCTATTCATGTTCATATTCCACTGTACTTTCAGACTTCACTTACAAAACACATGTTTGAAGGCAAAATTATTAAGTATTTCAAAATGGTGACAGCTGAGCATTAAAACAAGTGCAGGGTCCTTCTGAGTCCAGGGCTCTCTGCAATAGCATAGGTTGCACACCTTTTAAGTCAGCTCTTATTTGAGTTCTAGATAATCCAGTCTTGCCAATACTTGATATTATCAACCTCTTAATTTTAATCATTTGGTGGGTGCTTAGAGATGTCTCATTTTGGCATTTATTTACATTTCTCTGATCAACTTTTCATCTATTTATTAGCCACTTGGCTATGTGTGTGTGTGCATATGTGTGTGTGTGTGTGTGTGTGTGTGTGTGTTAGGTTCCTGTTCCAATCTTTTGTCTATTTTTCTATTGACTGTCTTTTTTTGGTCTGGATTTATAACAATTGTTTTTATATTCTGAAAAGAAGCCTTATGTAGGTTATATGTATAGCAGATATCTTCCACTACTCTATGGCTTCCTTTTCACTCTCTTATGGTATATTTTGATTACTAGAAATTCCTAATTTTAATATAATTTAATTTGTCAATCTTTTCTTTTGAAGTTAAGTGCTATTTTGTGTCTGGTTTCAGAAACCTTTGCCTTCCTCCAAATCATATTCTCCTGTACCATTTTCTTTAAGTTTTATTGTTTTGCCTTTCACATTTAGATCCACAGTCTATCTGGAATTTATTTTTTTGTAATTGGTAAGAGGTAGAGGATCAAACTTTGCTGATGCTGTTTTTAGTCAATACAAAGGTGGGTTCCCAACGTAGCTCCCATTTGTCCACTATAAAAAAATTCCATTATTATGGCAGGGCAGAGAAAGAGGGGATGGCTTCAGGTTAGGATGGGAGAGAAAATGGATTACATTCCCAGTCTCATCTGAAGTGAAATTTATCTCAGATTTTTCTCAACAAGTGTTTTAAGTCCTCTCACCTGGAGAGTGACTAACGTGATAGAGGCCATATCCCACTCACCTATCCATTCCACAAACTAAAATGAGGGGCTGGACACAGTGCTCATACCTATAATCTCAGCACTTTGAGAGGCCGAGGTGGGGGGATCACTTGAGCCCAAGTTCGAGACCATTATGGGCAACATGGCAAAATTCCATCACTACAAAAAATACAAAAAATTATCCAGGTGTGATCACCTGACCTCAGGAGGTTCAGGCTGCTGTGAGCCTAGACAGCGCCACTGCACTCCAGCCTGGGTGACAGACTGAGACTCTATCTCAAAACAAACCAACAAAAACAAATTAAAATGATGTGCTTGTAAAATGTAAAATCATAAAAGATAAAGTTTTATTTTTGTTTTGTTTTTCTTATCATTATGGAAGTGAGGTTAGTTATTTTGGCAAAGGCTTCTGAGGACGTCAAGTTTAAGGATTTAGTTTCAGAATAGACTGTTCCACAACTGTTCTGAAATCCACTTGCTAAGTGTTCGGGTGTTGTGGTTAAGGTGAGAACTGGGCAATGTGGGTAGCTCAAAGTAAACTTACCAAAACAATTCCAAGGGACTCTAGGATGACACTTCTCTGAGTATGTCTACACCTCTTTATATTGGAATGACAACAATATCATGAATATTCACTCTAATCCATTGTGTTTGCCACCGTCATCTCTCAAGAGTAATAAAACTTTATCCCCTTTTCTCTGCCTTTGATCACGGCCCTCTTCAATGTATTCTACTTCTGGCATAGGATGATCTGGCCTTTGCTTATCTCTATCTCTCCAGCCTCATTCTTTGCCACCTGTCCCCTACACCAGCTGAGCTTCACCATCTCCCTCTTTGCAGAGGTTGGTCACTTGAGGACCAGCCTACATTACTGCTCTTTCTCTGGTTGGCCCCTACTTGCCTTTCAGGATTAAATATTACTTCATTCAGAAAGCCTAGTTTATAGGAAGTGCCCAACAAATATATATATTATTATTTTAAAATAATAGTAAAAACGCATCCTCGGTGTGATTATTGAAAGAGTGGATGAATGAGATGTGTATTTGTTGAGTGGATGGGTGACTGGGACTTGGGTTCTACCACTAGCGACTCTCCAGGTGAGAGGACTTAAAAAGTTTGTTGAGAACAATCTGAGAAAAGTTTCACTTCAGATGACGCCGGGAATGTAAACCATTTTCTCCTGCATCCTAACTCGGAGCCATTCCCGCTTTCTCCGCCCAGCTGGAATTTTTGAGGCGAGAAAATCGACTCGCTCCGGGTTCGCCCGCCGATGCCGCTCGACTTGTTGGGGCTGGGCTCTTCTTCACGGAAGTGGATAGGAGGCGGTTGCGGTTGCTCGGCCTGGGCAGGTAGGGGTGGTGTTGCCGTCATGGCTGACCCCGACTCCCGGTACCCTTGCTCCTCGATCGAGGACGACTTCAACTATGGCAGCAGCGTGGCCTCCGCCAGCGTGCACATCCGAATGGGTACGTTGTCCCCTCTCCAGTGCCTCCCAGCCGCTCGTCCCCAATGGTCGGCCTTTAGAAGCCGACTTCCGGCTTCAGAGGGACAGCGGCCATCTCCCGGGACTCACAGGAGAAAGAGGGCTGAGCTCCCTGCCCTCTTTCTCCGGGGACCGGAGGACTGGCGCCCTCCTCTGGGAGTCGGGAGAGGCGCTCCCTCCCCTCCTAGCGGGTGTAGGAGGGCCCAGGCCCAGAAGACTTGCGGCTCCCCTCTGTGCGCCTAGGATCCCCAGCGGGCGCATGCAAACAGCCGCAGCCTTAATTTGGCATCTTGAAGTGAAAAGAAACGTGGTGGAAATGAATCAGTTGATCACTGTGACGTACACACGAGTGGAATCAGCGACCTAATGCTTTTCTTCTGTGGGGTGCCGCGTTATATGTTTATATTTACCGTCCTATGCTAGGCTGTAAGCTCCCTGACGGCACTATTTCCTGTCCGCAGAATGCAACAGGTCTTTCTGAGTATTATTGAGGAAGTTGCTGAACATAAAAGCTTCCTAAGTCGGTATGAATGTTTTAAGTTATTACGTAGTAGCCAATGGGCAGAAATTTTTGAATTTAAAATCCTTAGCTTCATCTACGTGGAAGCCATTGTCTGCTCTAGTTTGGCCATTTGATCACCGAAATTGCCCCAGACTTTCAGCCTGTCTAGGCAGCTGGAACTTGTTCTGGAAAAGGAAAGATGAAGATAGTTCTGATGTGCTAAGAATCTTGGTGCCTAGAACTTGTTCTGGAAAAGGAAGGATGAAGATAGTTCTGATGCACCAAGAATCTTGGTGCCTAGCATTTATATTTTTGGAATTGAATTTTGAAATTATTTTGGCAAGTTAATTAAGCTTTTTTTTAAAAAAATTGTGGTAAAGTACAGGCAACATAAAATTTACCATCTTAACTATTTTTAAGTGTACAGTTCAGTAGTGTTAAGTTATTCACATGGTTGTGCACTGTTAAAAGAAAAGCTTTAGACACATTAAATCTAACAGAGTTTAAGCAGAGAATGATTTGTGAATTGGGCAGGTCCTGGAACCAGAATAGGTTCAGAGTGACCAGTGCTGCCTCTTGGTGGGAGAAAATTTATGGAGAGAGAAAGAGAAAGTAAAGTGATGTACAGAAAATGGAAGTGAGGTACAGAAACAGTTGATTGGTTACAGCCTGGCTTTTGCCCTATTTGAACATGGTTTGAACACTTGGCCGTCTTTGGTTGGCTGAGACTCAGTGATTGGTTCAAGCGTAGGTTACAGCTTGTTTACACATTCAGTTAGGTTATAGTTCACTATATACCGAGAACTCCTAGGCCGAACTTAAAATATCTAAAGGGATAACTTTAGACTAAACTTATACACCATCGAATATCCAGAACTTTTTAATCTTGCAAAACTGAAACTCTGTACCTATTAACTCTCCATTCCTTCCTTCCCCCAGTCCCTGGAACCACCATTTCACTTTCTCTTTTTGTAAATTTGGCTTCTCTGATACGATCAGTATTTGTTTTTTTGTGATTGGCTTATTTCAATTATCATAATGTCTTCAAATACATCCATGTTGTGGCATATGTTAGAATTTCCTTTTTTTTTTTGAGACAGGGTCTCACTTTGCCACCCAGGCTGGAGTGCAGTGGCAAGATCACTGCTCACTGCAGCCTCTACTTTCTGGGCTCAGGTGATCCTCTCACTTCAACCTCCCAAGTAGTTGGCATTACAAACGCAGGTCACCATGCCTGGCTAATTGTTTTGTATTTTTGGTAGAGGCGGGTTTCTCCATGTTGCCCCGGCCAATATTGAACTCCTGGACTCAAGCGATCCTCCCACCTCAGCCTCACAAAGTGCTGGGATTACAGGCATGAGCCACTGCACCTGGCTGCAGAATTTCCTTTTTAAGACAATAATATTACTTTGTATGTATATACCAAAGTTTGTTTATTCATCCATTGATGGATATTTGTGTTGCTTCTACCTCTTGACTTCTACCTCTTGACCGTTTTGAATAGTGTTGTCATGAATATAGGTGTGCATATACCTCTTCAAGACCCTGCTTTAATCCTTTTGAATATATACCCAGAAGTGGAATTGCTGGATTGTGTGGTAGTTTTATTTTTGATTATTTAAAGAACTGCCATACTGTTTTTGATGGGGGCTACATCATTTTACTTTCTCAGCAACAGTGCACAACGGTTCACCTTATTCTACATCTTTGCCAACACATTCTATTCTTTTCTTTCTTTTTTAAAATGAAAGTAGCCATCAGATGAGTGTGAGGTGATATGTCCCTTTGGTTTTGATTTGCATTTCTCTAATGATTTAATGATGTTGCACATTTTAAAAATATGCTTGTGGGGCATTTATGCATTTTCCTTAGAGAAATGTTATTCAAGTCCTTGGCCCAATTAATTTTTTTAAAGCAATTTTAGGTTCATAGCAAAATTTAGCAAAAAGAACAGTGTTCTTATGTACCCTTTCTGCTTTTCCCCAAGCCTCTTGCACTAATAACATTCTGTACCAGAGTGGTACATTTGAAATTTAAGACTTCTGTTTATCAAAGAACACAACAGAGTGAAAAGGCCTATAAAATAGGTGAAAATATTTGCAAATCATATATCCTATAAGGGGCCAATATCCAGAATACATAAGGAAATCCTACCATTCAATAACAAAAAACAACCTGATTTTAAAGTGAAGAAAGTCAAGAGAATAAGATAGACTACACACTGGGAGAAAATATTTGCAAAAGAAATATCTAATAAAGGACTGTTACCCAAAATATACAAAATAACTCTTAAAACTCAACAATAAGAAGACAAATAGCCTGATTAAAATACAGGCAAAAGACTTGAACACATATCCTACTAAAGAAGATTCACAGGGTTGGGTGCAGTGGCTCACACCTATAATCCTAACACCTTGGGAGGCCAAGATGGGAGAATCACCTGAGCCTGGGAGGTTGAGGCTGCAGCAAGCTGTGATTGTGCCACTGCACTCCAGCCTAGGCAACAGAGTGAGACCATGTCTCAAAAAAAAAAAAAAAAAAAAGGATCATATATACCAGGATTTATTATTGGAGCTCTGTTGTATTCCATTGGTCTATATGTCTCTGTCTTTATGCTATTACCACACTGTTTTGATTACTGTGGCTTATGTAAGAATAAGTTTTGAAATCAGGAATGTGAGATCTCCAACTTTGTTGTTCTTTTTAAATATTGTTTTGGCAATTTGGGGTCCCTTGACATTCCATATAAATTTTAGAATGGACTTTCTATTTCTGTGAAAGATGCCATTGGGATTTTGATAAGGATTGCATTATCAAACTGAACATCAGTTTTCCAATGTACAATGATGGATGTATTTCCATTTATTTGTGTCTAATTTCTTTCATTAGTGTTTTGCAGTTTTCAAATTTGTCTTCTTAGTTTATTCCTAAGCATTTTCTTCCTTTTGATGCTGTTGTAAATGGAATTCTTTTCTTAACGTCTTTTCCAACCTTCTCATTATTAGTGTATAAAAATGTAACTCATTTTGCATGTTAATTTTGTATCCTGCATCTTTGCTGAATTCATTTATTCTAACAGTTTATGGAATCTTTAGGGTTTTCTACATGTAAGGTCATGTTGTTTGTGAACAGAGGTAATTTTACTCCTTTCTTTCCAATATGGATGTCTTTTCTTTTTCTTGCCCAATTGTTCTGGCGAGGACTTCCAGTACTATGTTGAATAGAAATGGCAAAAGCAAATATCCTTGTCTTATTCCTGATCTTAGAGGAAGAGTTTTCAGCTTTTCACCACTTAGTAAGACATTAGCGCCGGGCTTTTCATATACGGCTCTGGAGGCCAAAATAACTCCATCTGGGTTGCTAATCTGCCTTGTTGACTTCTGACTAACCCCAGTTCCAGGAAACCCTCTAAGATTTCCAATTTATCTGTGGTTCCTTGTATAAGAGTATGTACTTACCATAAATCCTGACCTTAGGTCAAAACAACCTTGATGTTATCTTCCTTCAGTTGTCCTACAATCCCTTCTGAATCACCCTTTCACTCTGGTATATAAACCTCTAGGTCGGGGGATTTATGGCCCATAGATCCACCATCTTTTCTCTGCCCAAGACAGAGACACAGAGATGGCTTCTGTTCTTATGTCCCTATTAAATGTTTTTTTCTAAAAAAATGGATTTGCCAGCCTCTCAGCTTTCTTGGAATTTGGGGGTGGATTTGCATAGAACTGCTACCATGGAACAATGGCCTTTAATATGTTTTTTTTTTTTTTTTTGAGACGGAGTCTCGCTCTATCACCCAGGCTGGAGTGCAGTGGCTGGGTCTCAGCTCACTGCAAGCTCCGCCTCCCGGGTTTACGCCATTCTCCTGCCTCAGCCTCCTGAGTAGCTGGGACTACAGGCACCAGCCACCTCGCCCGGCTAGCTTTTTGTATTTTTTAGTAGAGACGGGGTTTCACCGTGTTAGCCAGGATGGTCTCGAACTCCTGACCTCGTGATCCGCCCGTCTCAGCCTCCCAAAGTGCTGGGATTACAGGCTTGAGCCACCGCGCCTGGCCTTTTAATATGTTGAGGTAGTTTATTTCAATTCCTCCTTTATTGAGTGTTTTTATCATGAAGGGTTGTGGAATTTTGTCGAAAGCTTTTTCTGCATCAGTTGAGATGATCATGTTTCTTTTACCCCCAACATTCTGTAAATGTGTTGATTGCATTGATTAATTTTCATATATTGAACCATCCTCACAGTCCAGGAATAAATCCTAATTGGTCATGATCTGTAATCCTTTTAATATGCTGTTGAATTCTGTTTGCTAGTATTTTGTTGAGGATTTTTGCATCAGTATTCATCAGGGACATTGCTCTGTAGTTTTCTTGTAGTGTCTTTGGCTTTGGTATCAGGCTAATGCAGGCTCCGTAAAATGAGTTTGAAGGGTTCCCTCCTCTTCAGTTTTTTGGAAGAGTTTGAGGATTTGTGTTGAAGCTCAGCTTTCTAAAGTATATGTCTCTTAAACCAATAAGGCATTCTTAGATTCTGTCTGATAGGATTTGGCTCTGTGTCCCTACCCAAATCTCACCTTGAATTGTCATTCCCATCATCTGCACGTGTTGTGGGAGGGACCAGGTGGGAGGTAATTTAAGCACAGGGGCAGTTACTCTTATGCTGTTCTTGTGATAGTGAACAAGTTCTCACAAGATCTGATGATTTTATAAGGGACCTTTCCCCCTTTTGCTTGGCATTTCCCCTTTCTGGTGCCATGAGGAGAAGGACATGTTTGCTTACCCTTCTGCCACGATTGTAAGTTTCCTGAGGCCTCCCCCTGCTGTGGAAATGTGAGTCAATTAAACCTCTTTCCTTTATAATTACCCAGTCTCGGGGAGTTCTTTATAGCAGCATGAGAACAGACTAATACACCATCCAACTGTAAAATGAGCAGTGACAATGTGATACATTAGAGTAATTAACAACTGGTACTGCAAGAAATAGGAATGCATGAGAACTGTCTAACTCATAGATACCCCAAGGAGAAAGAGAGTCCCTGCTAGTCCCAGAAATAAGGAAGAGAGACAATAGGTCACTTCAGGAAAGGACAGGGATAGAATATGGCAGCCACTGCAGCAAATTAAATGACTAGAGGTGGTATCTGGTGTGTGAATAGAAGGCATTCATTAGAGAGGCCTTGGTGACTCAAGGTACTGCCATTAAGGAAACATTTGAACCATTAACATAACATTTAATAAAAATATTTTTTGGACAACCCCTTTCTAATGTATGTAAAGACAGTGAGGTAAATAAAAGTTTTGGAAGTCACAGTTACTGTTCTTAAGGCATTAGTTAGGTTGGCCACTAGCCAAACTAATCTATGCTGGCAGCTTAATTAAATTCTAAAGTGCCAAGTTTGGAGGGTGTTTGGGGAAGGAATCAAGAGTGAGTTGTTGAAGACAAAATAAAATAAAGAGACAAAGCTGTAAATTAAACATTTTGTTTGGGAATAACAAAATTGCAACTTGGGGTATACATACAGATTGGGGTGGTCTGAGGAACAAAGAGAAGGTTGGGGATTTTATTAGAAAGAACAATGTTACGTATTGCTTTGCAAGAACCTTCATTGGCACTAGAGAAGCATTTGGGAACTGGCAAACAACTATTTTGATAGTCACAGCAGGTTGTTTCAGCAGCTGCTAGGTAAAACTGTGCTATTCACCCCGAATGAGTTTTCCCTCAACTCCTCGACTCTGATTTAGTTGGGTATGATGTATAATCACTTTTACAGTGTGAACTGGAATAATCTAGGAGAGCTGTAAGAGGAAGTGAAATCCCAGTGGAGGACTGAGTTTGCATACAGTAGTCCCTCTTTTTCTGTGGCAGATACATTCCATATTGTGTTAATACAATAGCTATTAATAAGATAGAACAAATATAACAATATACTATAATAAAAGTTATATGAAGTGGTCTCTCTTTCTCTCTCAAGATATCTTATTGTAGGTGATATTTCCAGACTGTAGTTGACCATGGGTAACTGAAACCTTGAAAAGCAAAACTGCAGATGAGAGAGATCTACTGTTTGTGAAGGGAATTCACAGGGTGGAGTTGGGGGAGACAGAATTTGTGATGAGGCATGGAAAGGTGAGAATGACATGCCATACGTCATAGCGAGAATGGCCTTTTTTTAGTGATGTTGGGGAATAGTACAGTGTAGTAGAAAGAGCCCTGGATTTAAGGGTCTGAAAATTAAACACAGTCCTGGTTGACAGCAATGTAGAGAGGCAGGTTACTTTGCCTTTCTGATTCTTAGATTCCTTATCTGTAAAAGAGGCATAATTGCTGCTCTTCCAACTATACCAAGTGGTTTTAAAGGTCAGGCAATTATTTCATTTTAAATACTCCTCCAGTGTTGGCCTGCCAAAGTGCTGTGATTACAGGCATGAGCTAATACACCTGGCCTATAGACTGTTTTAAGGAAAGAATTAATTTTATTCTTGATTTGCTTCTACATCCCTCACGTCACTATAACAGAGCTGATTGCAATACCAGATACTCAGCATTTGTTCACCATAAATATTTAAATTATGCAGGAGCATTTTACTTAGGAGTTCTTATCACTAGGTTGGTAACTTAAGCTGACTACACCGGTACTAAATAAGTGGTTCTCATTTGTCTTTGGTGTGTTACTACTTAAAAGGTTAAAAATGCTCTACCTAAATAAATAAATAAATAAATAAATAAATAAAGCGGCTGGGTGCAGTGGCTCACACCTGTAATTCTAGCACTTTGGGAAGCTAAGGCTAGCAGATTGCCTGAGCTCAGGAGTTCGAGAGTAGCCTACGCAACGCGGTGAAACCCTGTCTCTACTAAAATACAAAAAATTAGCCAGGCGTGGTGGCATGTGCCTGTAATCCCAGCTACTCAGAAGGCTGAGACAGGAGAATCACTTGAACCCGGGAGGCGGAGGTTGCAGTGAGCCCAGATCGCGCCACTGCACTCCACCCTGGGCGACAGTCCCCGACTCAAAAAAAACAAAAAACAAACAGAAACCTAGTTGCTTGTAATGTGTACATTTTCTGAAAGATACTTTTTGAATGATATACATCTAAAATGTCAAGGTTCACTGGTGGAAAACAACAAATCATGAAGCTACAAAAAAATTTTGTGAGAAGGCCCCTCTGGGAAGTGAGGCGCCCATCTGCCTGGCTGCTGCCCTGTCTGGGAAATGAGGAGTTCCTCTGCCTGGCCGCCCAGCTGACTGGGATGTGAGGAGTGCCTCTGCCTAGCTGCTGCCCCCTCTGCCCGACCACTGCCCTGTCTGGGAAGTGATGAGCGCCTCTGCCCCAGCCACTATCCCATCTGGGAAGTGAGGAGCGCCTCTGCCCCAGACACCGCCCCGTCTGGCAAGTGAGGTGCGGCCTCTGCTTGGCTGCCGCCCAGTCTGGCAAGTGATGAGCGCCTCTGCCCGGCTGCCACCCATCTGGGAAGTGATGAGCACCTCTGCCCGGCCACCGCCCTGTCTGGGAAGTGATGAGCACCTC
>NW_012121821.1:2603302-2605572 GCF_000951035.1 Colobus angolensis palliatus | reverse complement strand
GCCACTGCCCTGTCTGGGAAGTGATGAGCGCCTCTGCCCGGCCACTGCCCTGTCTGGGAAGTGATGAGCGCCTCTGCCCCAGACACTGCCCCGTCTGGGAAGTGAGGTGCGGCCTCTGCCCCAGCCACTGCCCTGTCTGGGAAGTGATGAGCGCCTCTGCCCGGCTGCTGTGCAACCCAAGTGTGAGGTGACAGCCTTGTGTGTGATCTTTCTGCCCTCCCCAAGTGTGCATTTTCGACATTAAAGTTTACTTTTTAGTTTAAAAAAAATTATGTGAGAATGAATTTCTGAGTATAGTCTCTTGAGCACTTTTACAGTGCTGATTAAACTAGTATATATAACTAGTGTATTGTAATATATATATGATATAGTCTGTTAAGCTAGTTTATTCTGCAGTAGTCTTTCATAGTTTCATAGTATGTATATACCATAATTTATGTAACCATCCCCACTTGATGGTTGTTATCCTTTTTTTTATTCCTTCAAATAGTGCCTCAGGGAACATCCTTCTATAGCTTTGTAAATTTCTCCATTATGACTTCACTATAAATTTTTGGAAGTGAAATGAGTCAAAAGAGTATGTGCATTTTAAATTTGATTGATCAGTTCTCTAGAGAGATTGTACCTTCAGCAAATAATATATGAGGATACCTTCTGCACCCTCACCCACACTGAATATCATCAGACTTTTTCATCTCTGGCAATCTCGTAGATCAGGGATGGTGAACATTTTCTACAAAGGGCCAAATAAGAAATATATTCAGCTTTCTGGGCCATAAGATCTCTGTTCCAGCTCCTCAACTCTGCCATTGTGCAAAAGCAGTTGTAGAGGATACATAAGTGAGTGCGATTGTGTCCCAATAAAACTTCAGTTACAATACCAGGTAATGGGCTGGCTTTGGCCCATGGGCCATGCTTTGCTGACTCTTCTGGTAGGTAAAAATGTAATCATGTGTTAATTTCCATTTCTTTTAGCTATGTGAGTGAAGGTGGGCATTTTCCTTTGTTTACAAAACTTGACTAGGCTTTGTCTTAGATGTTAGGGATCTAGTGGTGACCAGACAGACAGTGTCTCAGACCTCCAGAGTTGTCATTTGGATGAGGCAGTAGGAAAGACAGACCCTAAAGAGGTAAGCAAATAACCCCCAGCACTGAAGGAAAGAAACAGGTGTGAGTAGAAACTAGAGTTTAGGGTGGCAGCTATTTTAGTTAAGGAATGGCCAGAGGAAGAACTCTTAAGGGAGATGGCAGGTGGATTGTATGAGAAGGAGCTAGCCAGGCAGATTAGCTATCTATTGCTTTGTAACAAATTGCCCCCCAATTTAGTAGCTTAACATAGCAAGTATTTATTACACAATTTCTGAGTGTCAGGAATTTGGGAGGGTCTTACCCAGGTAGTTCTGACTAAGGGTCTCTCATGAGGCTCCAGTCAAGATGATTGGCCAGGACTGCAGTCACATGAAGGCTTGACTGGGCTAGAGGATCTGCTTTTGGGAAATTTCATTCCCATGGCTATTGATTGGAGGCCTCAGTTCCTTGCCACATGAACCTCTCCACAGGGCTGCTTGAGTGTCCTCATGACATGGCAGCTGACTTCCTCCAGAGCAAGCAATCCAGGGGGGAGCAAGGAGGAAGCCTTAGTGACTTTTATGACCTAGTCATGGAATCATACAAATCATTACATCTTCCTTATTCTATTAATCAGAAGCAAGTCACTAAGTCCAGTCCATTCTCAAGGGGAGGGGATTTAGGTTCCACCTTTTGAAACTAGTGCCAAATAATCTGTAGCCATATTTTAAATCACCAGTCTTCCCTCTGGTCACAAATTACTTATCTGTCTTCCATATGCAAATTAAGATCCTGCATGATACCCCAGTATAGCATCATCTCAAAGTCCAGAATCTCATCATCTAAATCAACCCCAGGTGTTGATGAAGCTCACTAGGTGTAGCTCCCTAGGTGTAATTCCTTAAGTACAGCTCCCCTCAAAGATTTTTGAACTAAAAAAACAAATGATCTGTACTGCCATACTCAACATCCAGCGGTGGATAATATGAGGTGGTATTTTTGCCAATGTAATTCTTCAGCAAACTTTGTAGGTGTCTTCTGATTCTTAACTGGGTTTCATTCCATTCAATAATAAAAGCCACACCCAAAAATGTCTTAGCATGAACTTTGGCTGAGACTGCTCAGTGAGAACTTCCTTAAGCATCTCAAAAGCCCTATTGTTTGAAGGTTTTTTTTTTTTTTTTTTTTTTTTTTTTTTTTTT
>NW_012121821.1:2528663-2603252 GCF_000951035.1 Colobus angolensis palliatus | reverse complement strand
TTTGAGACAGTCTTGCTCTGTCACCAGGCTGCAGTGCAGTGGTGTGATCTCGGCTCACTGCAACCTCCGACTCCTTCAGTCTCCCTGGTTCAAGTGATTTTCCTGCCTCAGCCTCCCGAGTAGCTGGGATTACAGGCACATGCCACCACGCCCAGCTAATTTTTGTATTTTTAGTAGAGACAGAGTTCCACCATGTTGACCAGGATGGTCTTGATCTCCTGACCTTGTGATCCACCTGTGTTGGCCTCCCAAAGTGCTGGGATTACAGGCGTGAGCCACCGCACCCGGCCTGAATGTGTTTTTTTTTTTTTTTGAAGCACAGTTTTGGATATTTGTGAGGTCTTAAAACTAAGGATTTTACAATTATGCTCTTTATGTACTTTTTTGATGTCCCTGAGTCAGAAGGCTTTCATCTTTTTTTTGAGACGGAGTCTTGCTCTGTCGCCCAGGCTGGAGTGCAGAGTGCAGTGGTGCAATCTCCTTGGCTCACTACAAGCTCCGCCTCCCGGGTTCACGCCATTCTCCTGCCGCAGCCTCCTGAGTAGCTGGGACTACAGGCACCCGCCACCACGCTTGGCTAAGTTTTGTATTTTTAGTAGAGACGGGGTTTCACCGTGTTAGCCAGGATGGTCTTGATCTCCTGACCTCATGTTGCGCCCGCCTCGGCCTCCCAAAGTGCTGGGATTAGAGGCGTGAGCCACCGGGACTGGCCCATCTTTTTGTTTGAACAGTTCTTCCTTTAGCTGTGTATGTCTTCTCTTACATTTTAGTATAAGCAACAAGAAGCCAGCAGGTACCTTCAACACTCTGGAAGTCTGCTTAGTTTGATCACCCACTTGATTAAGCACATTTTCTACTTTTGATGTTACCATAGCTAACACTGTTGCTCAACTTTTCCTGAGTATACAATAAGCATTCTCTTTCCTCCAGTTTGCACAAAATTTTACCCACTTTCCTTTAAGCCGTCACCTGCAGCAGACTCAAACACATTAACTTTCTACAAACGGTTTCTTCAAGGCTCTTTCAGCCTTCATCTCACCGATCTGCCAGCTTCCACCTATTAGCTGATTCCAAAGGCTGTCTCCCATATTTTAGGTGTTTGGTATGGCAGCACCCCACTTCCAAATACCAAGATATATATTAATTCTGTTTGTGTCACAAAGTACCCTAAACCTTAGTGGTTTAAAAGAATAAACATCATCTCAGTTTCTGAGAGTTAATAATCTGGGTGGTTTTAGTTTAGAGTTTGTCCTAGGTTGTGGTCAAGATACTGGCTAGTGCTGGTCATCTGGAGGCTTGACTGGGGATGAAGGATGTGCTTCCAGACAGGCTACTCACAAGGCTATTCATAGGAGTCCCTGGTTTCTCACTGGCTGTTGGCAGGAGACCTCACTTTCCTCTCACGTGTTTTTCCATAGGGCTCCCTGAGTTTCCTCACAACATAGCTGGCCTTCCCTGAGTATGGATTCTTAATGGGGTGCTATTGACCCCATTAGGTGACAGTTGGTTCTTTAGAGGGATCTAAAGATCTAAACAAACTTAAGATTTTATAATGGCATATATCCTTCCAAAGGGTGATGGTACAACAGATACATAATAATTTGTGGCATTAAAATTTTATTGAGGGGGCTATTAGGAAAAAAATATCTGGAAGGCTACTTACGTGGGGAATAATGAAAACAAGGTTCCAGAAGTAATGATCTAAGAAAGAGCAGGAGGAAGCCGTAATGCCTTTTATGACTTGGTCTTAGAAGTAGCACCCTGCCACTTTGACATCATTCTTTTTGTTAGGACTCACTTGAAGGGAGTGTCAGAGAACTGTGACTTATCTTAAACCACCACTTCATGTAAAGAAGGATAAGGGCATTCCGAGTAGAGGAAACAGCAAGTGCAAAGGCCTTGAAGCAGGAAGGTGACTAATGTGGGTGAAGCATGGTGAGGAAGAGGAAGAGTGCTGAGATGAGATTGGAAAGGTTCTACATCATGTAGGACCTTGTAGGTCCTATAAAATCTTACGCATTTTATTTTAAGTGAAACGATTATTTAAGTATTTAAGCAGAGAGTCACATGATATGGTTTACAAAGAGATCACTTTGACAGAGTGTGTGGAGAAATAGATGGGACAAGAGTGAAAGCATGGGGACCAATGAGAAGGTTCCTTCAGTGGTCCAGGTGAGAGATTAGGCACACTTTGACTAGGGAGGTAACAGAGGAGACCAAAAGAGGCAGATACATTGCATTTTCAAAGGTAGAACTGCAGTAGTTGCTGATAGATTGGGAACAGGGAGGGGGTAATCAAAGATGACTTCTATGTTTTTGGCTTTGAGGATGTTGGTGCTGGTTGTTGATGAGAAGACTGGGTGAACAGCAAATTTGGATAAATGAAGAGCTCCAATTTTGGCCATGTTAAGTTTGAGATGTCAAATAGAAAGGAAGAAATCAGGACTCAACAAAAATTGGAAAATTTGAGTAATATTCTTTTCATGTTGAATCTTTTATATTTTCCTGAAAGCTGTATATGCGTATCCTTTGCTACTTCTTATATTTTTCACAATGGGTGTCAATATTGCTTTTGCCTGGGATTTGGCTTATGATACTAGAGTATAGAAAAAGTTGTGGTCTGGTATATCTGCATAAGGATAATTTTTTAGTATGAACTTAAAGGCTTAGCACAAGTTTCTTTAAAATGTTTTAAATTGCAATGGTAATACATATTGCTGGTATCTAAAAAACACAGATTAGTAAAGAACTGAATATGAAAATTATCCTTAGTAATACTGCCCAGGGTATACGAACACCTGGATGTATATTATTCTAGTCTTTTATTAGTTATGCACTTGAGTACATACACAGATATACAAATAAACATTAGATCTTTGTGCACATTGTTTTGGACTGTAAAACAGTTTTACAGAATGGTAAGAAATAACACTGATTTTCACTGCTTGAGAATACATATCATATGGATTGGCTTTGACTTACATGAGGTACATAATAGGGTATGAGAAGTAAAGAATACATTCCAGGGCCAGTCATGGTGGCTCATGCCTATAATCCCAACACTTTGGGAAGCCAAAGTGGGTGGATTACTTGAGCCCAGGGGTTCAAGACCAGCCTGGGAATGTGATGAAACCCCATCTCTACAAAAAATACAAAAAAATTAGCTGGGCGTAGTGGCATGCGCCTGTAGTACTAGCTACTGGGCAGGCTGAGTTTAGGAGAATTGCTTGAGCCCTGGAGACTGGAGCTGCAGTGAATCATCACGCCACTGCACTTAAGCCTGGGCGACAGAGTGAGACCCTGTCTCTCTCTCTCTCTTTCTACAGAGTGAGACCCTGTCTCTCTCTCTCTCTCTCTCTCACACACACACACACACCCTATCCTGGTGTGGTGGTGTGGGCCTGTATTCCCAGCTACTTGGGAGGCTGAGGCTAGAGGATGGTTTGAGTCCAGGACATGGAGGCTATAGTGTAAAGAACACAATTTTTTTTTTCTCATAGTCCAGAAAAATCCCTTGCAGGTGTAATGGCTTGACCTCTGGTTTAATAATTAAATTTGCAGAAAGATAGCCCAAATAATATTGTCCATGCCAGTAGTATATTCTTTACCCTGCTTTTATGAAAAAGATAGAAATGACTTCCCAAAGCATTCAGACATGAGGGCCTTTTTAAGAAATTAAGTTGTAGATCTGTTGTGGAGTTGAGAACTGTTTATCTCTAAGCCAAAATACAATGGACACTCAGTGTTCTTATGAATCATTGGTTAAATTATATGCCCAGTAAAATTTGTTTAAGACGTTAGGAAAAACTTATTCTAGATTTTGGAAAGAGTGCCAGAGGGAAAAATTAAGATTTAATATTTGGGCATTTTGATGATTAAATATTTAGTATTCATGAAAATTCCCTTATTCTTGTGAAAGATTTATTTTTATTTATTTATTTTTAACTTGATATTTGGCTGACATGCCATCAAAGGACTTCACCCTTCCTTGGAAAGCCAGGTCTTTAGTAGGAATGTATTTCAAAAGGAACATCCACCATCTAATGCTCATCTACCCTGAGCATTGCCATGATAGGCAAGAGACAACATCACATTTTCTTTTGTTGGGTAAAAGTCATTCAACATGATTTTTATTGCCTGCCTAATCATAGTCCTCTAAGTAGTGGTGCCATTATTCTGTTTCATTTCAGAATAGTACTTTTTTCTCTTCCCTGACTAGTAAAATTCACCCTTCATTAATTTAGTAAAAATTTATTTAAAAGCAAATAAAATTTAATGACTGTTTATTCAGTGCCATCCACTAGGCTGAGTGGTGGGAGTGAGGAAATGAATTAGGCTTGTTCCCGATTATTAGGGAGCTTTCGGTCTTTACAGTGTAAGGGGGGTGAAGGACAAGTAGACTTATCAATTATAAAGTGATTAGTGGTATGTTTGGGGTTCCTCAGGAACATGAAGGAGAAACATCTAATTCAGAATGGGGAACTGAGAAAGGCTGGATCTTGAAAGACGATTTGTAGTTAGCCGGAAGTGTGAAGAGAGAAGGTGGGAACTGTTATTAATGTTTTATTTCTGAAGATGGTAGTGAGTTCTTGGAAGTTCATTGTATTATTTGTTTCACTGTGTATCAGAAGACTTTAATAAGAAGCATTTAATCATTAAGCCTTAGAGGTGATTTCTGGGCATTGATAACAAAATATTATGAAAGTAAGGATTTTCTATTGTATAGAAACTAGAGGCAGGGGTGCTATAAATGAGAAATAATAATAGATGAGTGAAAGTAAATTTATATATTACTTGCCTTTTCAGGATAAGTTTCATTTGGGGGAAACATTTTTACTATTTTTGAAATTAAGACATAAAACAACTTAGGTTTATATGCTTTCTGTTTCTCCTTTTTAGATTCAAGATATAATCATTCTTTTAAAATGTTCTGCTTTTAGTCTTTTGCTATGTTGTATCCTGCTGTGTACAACTAGGCATTTAATACATTTTTCATTTTGATGAAATCATTTACATTCTGGCCCACTAATTTTTTTAGGCTCATGCTTTTTGTAGGGCACTTTAGATATCTCTTACAATTTTTAAATTATTTTGGAAGCTTTGTATTCTTGTCTAGTTTTAGTTATATATTACATTATTAGGATGAAAATTAGGAAAGAATACATGTAAAAAACAATTTTTTAAAGAGGAAATTTGATTGTACTGTTCTATGATAAATGCTTAAGAATATAGTAATGTATTTTGTTTTCTCTTTTAGCCTTTCTAAGAAAAGTCTACAGCATTCTTTCTCTGCAAGTTCTCTTAACTACAGTGACTTCAACAGTTTTTTTATACTTTGAGTCTATACGGACATTTGTACATGAGAGGTAATGTAATGAGATGATAATCATTTTCAGACATTGCATATGATCAAAAAGGCATATTATAAACAAAATCCACTTTTTTGTGTATTAACTTTTGAGGTTAAAATGTAAAAAAGGTTCATTAACTCTTATAAGCCTGATTAGTTTTTTTTTGATGAAGAAAAATATTCCACAACATGGTATTTACCTCTGAACTGTTTTAGCTTCAGTTTCTTAGGGTTAAACCCTCATCCCCTGCAATAGTATTAAGAAGTTTTTCTGCATGCCATTTTTAAAAATCTTAATTTTAAAAAACTTTAGTAGACTATATTCCCTGTGCTCAAAGCCTAAGACAGTATTTGAAAAATAAATGTGCATTCCTTTTGCTTTTGGCTCAAGACTAGGATAATTTCACCAAGAAGTCTTCAAAAGAGCTCCGCATGATTCATCCCTAATCTTTAATCAGGGATGAATCATAATTATTTCCATGATACAGTTTCGTTATATTAAAGGAAAGGAGAACTAATGAATATTTTCATAGAAGTAGAGAATTTCTGTCGTCCCTTCTCCCCACTAAAGGGGAATCTTGAACTATTAGTTTACTATTTGAGGTATAATTCTTAAATTTAAATTACAGCCATATGGCAAATACCCTAAAAAAGTAGTTATTATTTAATTTCTTTATTGTATAATATTAGTGTACTAATTGCAAACATTATTCAAATATTATAGAAGTTTATACGGTAAAAAGGAAAAGTTTCCCTCGTTCATTTTGGGCTCTTTTCTTTGTCCTGAGGCTTCTTTCTACCTTGTACTCCTCAAATTTTCCAGATATAAAATAATTTGATAGTTTGGTGTGGATCATTCCAGATTTTTTTCCCCTGTACTTTAATAAACATATACAATAGATAAATTTTATTAAATTGGATAATACTGCTCATGCTATTTTTTTTTAACTTGAAACACTTAATATTATGTCTTTCAGTCCCGCCTTAATTTTGCTGTTTGCCCTCGGATCTCTGGGTTTGATTTTTGCATTGACTTTAAACAGACATAAGTATCCCCTTAACCTGTACCTACTTTTTGGATTTGTGAGTACTTTGACTTTCTCTATTCCCTTAACAATTATTCCTGAGTTTTAAATAAATGCATTTATAATACATACATAACAATGGCAGAACAAAATTAATGAGTTTTTTTAGAGTACTTTAGGAAATTACTTGTAATTTTATAGTCTTTTAAAACCTTTAACAGTTTATTAGTTTCAAAGGTTTTTCTGTTAATATTACTATGTAGCGGAAAAAATGCTGAATTGGAATCAGATGACCTGGCTTTGCTGCTATCTGATTATGTGACACTTGGCAAGGCATTTAGCCTTTCTGTGCCTAACTTTCATATGTAAAATGAGAATATTAAAGTAGATAAATCCCTGTGATACCTTCTACCTCTAATATTCTGTTATTTTCTTGGGAAAAAATTATGTTGTGGTTTTAATTTAATAAAATTTAAGTTCTTTATTATTAACTCTTCTGTGTTATTATCTTACCACTCTGGTCTTTTAAGGAACCATTTTGCTCAAATGATGTGCATTAGTAACTTCTTTCAAAATTATAGTTGGGAGAACCCAACTTTAAGTCGTGTGTTGAGGTATTTGTGAAAATTAAAACCCAAACTACCACTTATGAAAATTCAGTTTAGAATATGACCAGAATAAGGGGATAAGCCTCAAGTTATGTATTTAAAAAATTATTTTGCCTCTTCTCATCCAGTATGACTAGATTCTAACCTAAAAATTTACTTCAAAGCATTCCAAACTAATACTAAGAATACTTGGGTGGGCGCAGTGGCTCATGCCTGTAATCCCAGCACTCTGGAAGGCTGAGGTGGGCAGATTGCTGGAGTCCAGGAGTCTGAGACCAGCCTGGACAATGTAGTGAGACCCCATGTCTACAAAAAAATACAAAAATTAGCTGGGCATTATGGTGTACACCTGTAGTCCCAGCTACTCAGGAGACTGAGGTGGGAGGATCACTTGAATGGGGTGGGGGAGGTGGAGGCTGCAGTGAGCTGAGATCATGTGACTGAACTCCAGCCTGGGTGACAGAGTGAGACCCCATGTCAAACAAACAAAGAATACTTGTAGTCAAATAGGAGTGGGAAAAGCTATTGATTAGATTAAAATGCTTTAAACTTAAAAACGTTTGTGAATTCTGATGAGTTTGTGTTAAAATGATAAAGAAAAGCTGATGACTTTGAAAGTTTCAGTAATAGGAAAGATTATTCTTTTAAATCTTAAGCTCTTTTGTTTGCAAGATTGTCAATCCTAACTCAAGTTATCGCAAGTAACAAGGAGTTTAAGGATGTAAGAACTTGAGAACCCACTAACCCAAATCCTCTTCAAGAAGATTAACTGGAGAACTGGAGGAAGGTTCCAGAAATGATGATATCATAGGAAATTCAGTGACAAGAGTTTGTGTTCTCTTCTCCCTTGTTTTATTACATCTCTTCTCGACCTCAGTTGTCCTTATACATTGTTTTCCCTTTTTCTGTCTTTAATTTTTATATGACCCATTGTTTGCCCCCATAGAGTCATTTAACTTGAGCTCCCACTGCCATTGCTTTAATCTCTGAGTTCAGATTCCTGGGTCAGAAAGAATCTGGTCCAGGCGTGGTGGCTCACGCCTGTGTGATCCCCACACTTTGGGAGGCCAGGGCAGGCGTATTGCTTGAGTCCAGTAGTTCGAGACCAGCCCGGGCAACATAGTGAGACCTTGTCTCTGCAAAAAATAGAAAAATAAGCCAGATGTTATGGCACGTGCTTATAGTCCCACTACTCGGGAGGCTGAGGCAGGAGGATCACTTAAACTAGGAGGTGGAGGTTGCAGTGTGCTGAGATTGCGCCACTGCCCTCCAACCTCAGTGACACAGTGAGACCCTGTCTTAAAAAGAAAGGGGGGGGGGCGGCAGGAGGGAGGGAGGAAGAAAAGAAAAGGAAGAAAGGAGAGAGAAAGAATCTGATTGGTACACTTGGTTGTTGGCACAGGTCACATTGTAGGCTGTTAGTCAGTATATGGGTTGCCAGGCCTTGGGTCAGAGCCAACTCCTGGCCTAGTCACCTATGTCTCAAGAGAGAGGAAGTATAAAAAAAAAGGCCATATAGAATTCCTCCTCACATCTACATGTAGCCTCCTCTCAGAAAGACTGATTTCTATGTGGGAAGAGGGTATGGGTCAACTTTTGCCCAGCAGGGAGAGGTCCCACTAGAAAAGCATCAACCAAATGCTTATAGGCAAGATAGTCACTGATTGTTAAATCTGTTCATTATGCCCATAGCTAAAAATGGTTTAACAAATAAGTGTGTAAAATACATTTCCTCAGATTACTCAGGGACCTTTAACATTAGGGGTTTTTTTGGTCCTGATCCACCGAGGTAAGAAAGGAGGTGAAGCTTATCTTGCCCTAGTAGGAGTGCGTGTGTGTGTATGCATGCACATAGATAGACAGGCAGGCAGGCACACAGGCAGGCAGAGAAAGAAAGTAAGACAAAAGACAGACGGGGAGAGAGAGAGAGACAGACAGACAGACAGAGAGAGACAGACAGAGAGAGAGACAGACAGGCAGGCAGGCACACAGACAGACAGATAGATAGTCCTTGACTTAGAATCATTCAACTTAAGATTTTTCAGTTTTATGATGGTGTCAAAGCAATATGCAACCACGAAGTTTCAGACTTTAAGCATTGGTGATTCTTTAACCAAAAACACTCTGAGCTACATTTTTGACTTAGTGATATTTTCAACTTACAGTGGGGTGTATTGGCATGTAACCCCATTGTAACTCGAGGAGCATGTGTGTATATGTTTAGAGGGGCATTATTCATGTTTTCCTAGGTCTTATCTTTACTCCTATTTATACCATCCTGTTTCCTTCAGATACTTGAATGTGTATGGGATGATTTCTTTCCTAAAATCTTGTCACAAATAGTAAGAATATAGTATAATCATGTTGCCCCCCCCCCAAATTTCTTTTCTTTTCTTTTTTTTTTGAGACAAGGACTCTCTCTGTCACCCAGGCTGGAGTGCAGTGATGCAAGCTTGGCTCACTGCAACCTCTGCTTCCTAGGGTTAAGCGATCCTCCCACCTCCCAGCCTCCTAAGTAGCTGGGACTACAGGCACATGTCACCATCCTTGGCTAATTTTTTTTGTATTTTTAGTAGAGACGGGGTTTTGCTGTATCACTCAGACTGGTCTCAAACTCCTGGACTCGAGCAATCCATCTGCCTTGGCCTCCCACAGTACTGGGATTACAGGTGTGAGCCAGCACGCCCAGCCCAGAAAAAAATTTCTATCATCTTTTGCTACCATTTTGCTGGCACTACTAAAAGCATTAAAACGTAACAGCAGTTTCATTGCCTCCACGTCTATGTACAATTTCTAATACCATTTTTGCTCGGGTGCTGATGGTTTCTTGATATCAGTTAGGGTGGTTGCTTCTACCAGGAGTATGATTATATAGCCACTGCCTTTATTTCTAGCTTTGCCTTTGTAATATGGTCTATCAGATGGTTGATAAAATCTATCTAGAGTAAGGATATAAGACAAAATAAAGATACTGTAATTAAAGGAAAACAGAGGCTAGAGGACAAGGCTCGGAATCCCCAAGTCTTGTATTTAGGATATTAGTTCAGCTACTTCTGACATGGCTTAAACAGTGACAAAATAACAATGGCTTAAACAAGATAGTTTATTTCTCTTCATGTAAAAATTTGAATGACAATTTAGTGAAGGTGACAAGGGCCCAGGCTTCTGCTACAGTCCAGGCATTCCTAGAGTGGTATAAGACAGATCACATGGTGTAAGATAGATCACTCCTATAGCCACAAAGTATCCAGTTATTAATACAAGCAAATGAGAAGAGGAAGGGGAGAGCAACTCTTTGTTTTTAGAGCACAATCCAGAAGTTGTATACCTATCTTAGTCACATTAAATTGGCTAGAGTATCCTTATGTAGTCAGACCTAGCTGCAAAGGAGACTGAAAAAATGCAGTTTAATCTGAACAGCCATGTGTCCAGGTAAAAATTCTGTTATTAGGGAAGAAAGAATGAATATTGGGACACACTTTCAAGACTCCCACACCAAAGTACTACCTAAATATTTTATTCTTCCTATGTTTGTGTGAGGTATTGAGGTTTTATAAATGTGCACATAATTTGCAATTGTATTTTTATTTATATTACACAGTAAGAAAAATAGAATGTTCTATATTTACAGTCTTCCTTTTACAAATATGCAATTAGAGCGTAAAGAGTCACAGTATCACAATTAGAATGTAAATGTTCTCACTCAATATATTAAGGTCTCATTTTCATTATGGTGAATTTACTAACTGTCCTGTATACTTCACAGGGCTGCTTTGAAGCTAAAATGAGATCATTCATATGGGATCACATTAAGCTGCTAGAAATTAGAAAATGTACATGAGATAATATACCTTTTACTGTCATTAATTTAAGTTTCTTTTCATTAGACGCTGTTGGAAGCTCTGACTGTGGCAGTTGTTGGTAAGCTGTAATTGCATTTCTATATGTTATAATAACTTTTTAGTGTAGATAAATCTTTCAGGTAAAAAGTTATTTGGGGCTAAAGTTTAACATGGAATATCGTATTTCAGAAATACAGTGTAGGATGAAGAATTCCTAAAGTATAAGAAAAGTCAGATATTTATCCTTTACGTATTTCAGCCGAGCTTAGAAGAAGTGGAAAAGAAAAATAAAAGGAATGGAGAACAGTATTTCATTTGTTTACCCATTTAGAAAAATAAGACAACTATAGCTAATTTTTTCCATAATTTAAAGGTATCCTCAAGTAACTGAGAATATGTGTTTTGAGCCACATACTTTGATCATATATATGAGCCTAACTCCTTTAACTGGCCTGTGCCGAACTGTACTTTAACATTATATCCTCATATTTTATCAAGTGGCACTATAAGAAACAGTGGTAATTTCTGCTCTGTATTTCATGTTAAATATGTGTTTGAAGGCCGTGTCTGTTATAATTACTTGATGTATCCTATATAATGCCTCAAGGAAAAAATTTCAATAAATGAAGAATAGAAATTCTGATTGTCTCAAAATGGTTAACCTTGAGTACCAAAAAGGTCAGAGTTAATTATTACTCTCCATAACAGCAAGTTGTTTATCCTTATAGTTAATGTATTTAACTCTTCCTATTTTGTCATTAGTTTTTTAACCTTTCTATGCCAGTTTTGTTTAATCTATATGTTTCTGTAATCTCTTGTTAAAAGAATCTATATAAATAGTAATAAATAATAAATAGGATTGAAGCTTCTTAACATAGAAAGAAAGTATTCAAATCCATCTCTCCCTTCTCCAGCCCCTATTATGTATAAAGAATGTAGGAGAGAGATTCATTTCAGGATTATTGGAACTGGGGGTAGAAAAACATAGATGAGGTAATCTGAGAACATTATTTTCCTCAGTAATTGCAGTATTTTTTCAACCCAATCGTATACTTAAGTTACTGACAAGAAGCAAAATGGATTTCATGTCTTGTCTTTTCCATGTTCACCTTCCTAATCCTGTAATGGCATAAACAGAGACATTCCAATCGTGTAGCATTTAAGGATGGAAAGAACATGAGTAATTACTCTCTGAAAATTGAAAATTACTTAAATGGCTTTGGGTTGAAAGCAGTTAACCTCCAATAGGTTATAACTGCAATTTATTAAAATGTTAAGGAGCTTTATTACAATAGCCATAATTGAATGGATGGTTATTCTAAAATTACAGAAAGGAATTTGGCATATATTCAGTAAACCCCAAAATAATGTACTCCAAGATAATACACATTTGGATATGCAGTTAGTGGTTGGTTTCTGTCCTCTACAGGGTAAGTGAATGGTAAGCAACCCTAGCCAGCCCCAGTATTTTTCTCTCCCAGTCTCCTTGATTTGGGCTGATAAACCAAGTATAACTAACCAGATGATTGCTGAAATTGCTGCTACTGTCCAGGAATTCCCAGCCAGGCAGGAGACCCAGAATCATCCCTATTGATATTTAAACCATAATGGACAATCACCACAGATGGTGGTAAACTGCGACTGAGACAGAGATGGGTGAGAATCACTTTGCCATACCCCTAAAACTCCAAACTGGCTACAGGCGTAATAGCTCTCCAGTCATTTCATTAACTTGGTAACAATGTGACTTCCAATTTTGTGTGAATGAATTTTTTGGAGACTGTTAATTGCATTATGGGTGTGGTTTCACTGTACCTTGTAGTCAAGGATGGATAAGAAATCTTTTCCAATTGTTTTTATTAGCATAAAGTACATGAGAAAATGAAGCATTTCTGTAAAATGCCAGAAAAAGCTGTTTTGTATTGAACATTTTTATATGCATGTTAATCAGTGTTTTAATTTTACAGTTACTTTCTATGATGTATATATTATTCTGCAAGCTTTCATACTGACTACTACAGTATTTTTTGGTTTGACTGTGTATACTCTACAATCTAAGAGGGATTTCAGCAAATTTGGAGCTGGGTAAGTTGTATATATTCTTGGATATAATAGATAAATATCTTTAATTATTATAGGTGGTTTTGAGGAATGTGCTACACTGTTATCTTTGGGTACTGTCTTTTAAAATGGAGGGTAATAAGAGATCATCTCTTTGAGTACTAGGGCCAGGCCCTACTCCCAGAACATACACAGAAATGGAAAGTTGCTTTGACTTATTTGCTTCTCTCCTATAGTGAAAGGGAAGTGAATTAAAAAAAAAAAAAAGAAATCAGCTTTCCAGAGAGTTTAAGCTTGTTTGCTTTATTAACATTATGGAATTTACTGAAATTAATTCGGTCTTTGTCTTAGCATAAATGTTACCAAGACCATCCACGTCTTTGTGGAAAAAGCACTGTAATTAGTACAGGTATTGAAAGGGTCTGCATGAACTTTAAAACCTTTTGATCCATCTAGATTAACCTGTATCCTTCCTCAAATATACGGAATGATCCTTTTTATATGAGGATTATGGTACTGCATTGCCCTCACCTGGTAGGAATGCATAGACTCTTTTCTAAGCTCCCAGTGGCTTCCTGTTGGCACATAGTCACCCAACCATTTTCTTTTTCCTGTTACAACACTATTTACAAAAGTCTGCTCTTGCTAAACTTTCTTTCCTCCCCCACCCCTTTTATTCTGGTAATCCAGAACACCAGAAGTGTCTATTGAGATAAAATATGGTTGGTCAGCCAACACTGACAATTGCACAAGCTGCTTAAATAGTTTTATTGGAGTGGAGTTGGATTTAGGGAGAGGTAACATTTTTTATTTTCCTTCTTTGAAAGGATGTTTCATATGTATTTGTGTGGCATATATCATGAAAGATTTGTTCTACTTCCTCTTCCCAACCCAGTCTCTAACTGTTCCCTCCCTTTCATTCATTCCAGTATCATCTCTCTAAATCCTTTTCTGGTAAACCTGCCTTATATTTCAGCCTCTTCATAATAAATTTACATTGGTTGATAAAAATGATATTACAATTATCATATATAGATCTGAGACCAGATATTTCTGAAGTGCATCTGTCTGTGTCTGCTGTTTCTGATAATTCTTATGATATTTTCTTTCTTTGTGTGTTCAGTTATTTTTGACTATGTAATTGTCCTTGAAAAATTATTTGTTGAATTTCTTTGAGGCCTTGGTTAAAGGTGCATTTTTCCATACAGTATTTGGGTTTTCACCTGGCATCTGGGAAAACTATTGGATTGGGTCCACTTGAAACTAAATTCATGGCTTACGATGTTTTCCCAACCACACAGGTGTTATTCAGTTAGACTACAAATCAGCAAAGGGATAGCTTGTGGTGACAATTTCCCAGGGATGGTTCTTCTCTGCCCCCACCCCCCAGTTTACCCCTGCTTAGTGCATTGATGACTTTTCTTGTAGTTGGGCAAATTCAGCTACAGTACTATGATTACTTCTTTGGGTTTCCACTTTTACCTAGATTTTGACTTGATAATTCCATTCTACCTTGACAGTTATTTGATGTTTTTAAGAAGGTATTCTTTGTTTTCTCTTTTATGCATCATTTTAGTAGTTTTTTGGGGTGGGACAGGGGCAGTAATTAGTCTGAAAAGTTCTTGTTTGCTTAATAATACTGGAAACAGAACCCTTTCAAAATTGCCTCTTACCTATATTACTACAACCAGCTTCTCTATTCTCTAGTCTTACCAGTTTCCAGCCTCTTTTCCACCAAGCAGCTGGGTGATAGGAAAATGGAAACTTGATCACAGTATACCTCTTTAAAACTTTTAACACTTCACTACTGCTCTTGTATACAGCCCTGTTCTCCATTGAATCACATCTACTGCTATCAGTTACTGGATACTGCCATGTAATGATTCTCTAGCAAAATCCTAATAATAATTATACTTTGGTCAGTATGCCATAGGTTCAGCTACTTAAGAGTAGCACTTTATTGCATTTTAAGTAAAACTTAATGGCACTACTTACTGTGATGCCTCAAAGCCAAAGTGGTTGTGGAAGCTAAGTGCCAAAATGGATATAAAGACTTAGGGAAAAGATTTTCTGTGAAAATATGTTCTTCGAAAAGTTTATAGGCTGTTCCTTCTGACTTGTTTACGGGACACAGTAGGAACTGAAGAAATGTGTTAAATGTATGGATGTATGGTAGTATCAAGCAATGGTGGCAATGCTTCATAGACTGACTTAAAGCAGTGATGTTTTTACACCATCATTTTCCTGTGGTAATTCTGCCACAAAAGGAATTAAATCTCAGAACTATATGTGATAACTATGGCAACTGGTCATTGGTGTGCTAGACTTGCCTTGTGCCAGCTTGTAAGAGGCATCTTGCAAGTCAGTTGTTAAACTGCTGGAAGCTTAAAATAGGCCATGAAAGATGTATGTACACCACAGAAATTAAGAAGCACTACAAATCAGGGCCCATTTTCTTTCCTAGAAAGTAAGTTTACTGGCACATCACTGTTTGTAAGTTATTTTTTATTCTGTGCTTCTTGTTGAGAGGGAAGAGGGTAGGATTCGTCAGTCCTCTAGATGGAGTTGTTAGAATAGCAACATCAGCACTATATCCATGGCATATCTTATCTATATTCTCAGAAAATTTGTTGTCTCTGATGTTTAAATATTTAATGAGATGTGAGTCAAAGTAGAATGAAGTAACAACTTAGGCAGAATATTTGTAGGACATGACTTTCAAATCTTTACCTGTTACAGTATCTACAGAGAATGCTGTCATAAACTGACAAGTCTTAGGCTGAATCTCTTACCAGAAACTTAATGGAGCCTGTGACCCTAAATAACCCTTTTAGTGTGTGTACATTTAGGTCGCTGGGTGGGGCATGCTGCTTAACCAGGGAGCCTAAGTGTGTCAGATTTCAACTTGGATGTTGTAGTGGAGAAAATATATCTGTTTTAATTTGCATTGTCAGTAGTGTCTGATCAGGCTTAAATGTAGGATCTTGTCCAGTTAGTGAATAAGAGTAAATTGATGTCCAAAGACCTCTGGCAGCCCTATCCTAATGTCTTATTAGAAGCCTACAAGAATGGGAGAGGATTTTTCATGGGTCTCTTGTGTTTCTGAATATCTTGGGAATGATGTGCTGACTGCCCTTTGTTCCAGACAATCTTTTCAAGGGTTTTTTTGTTCCAGTAGTGAACAGCCTAGGAAGATGGTGCTCGCTAGAGCAGAGGGCAAGCATGTTTACTTTCCATTATAAAAAAGACTTGTTTCCCTAAATTCAAGGTTCCTGTCTTGTAACACAACCCACTGTGTGTGTAGGTGTCATGTGGCCCTCTTAGCATCACCTGGGCCCTGTCATTAAAATGATGATGCTACTGTTATTACTGTAAACTGTCCTTTATCTCAGACCTAGGAGCTTGATGCATCCATGAAACTGTGCCAGGCTAACTTGTTAGCCTGCAAGTAGGGTAGTATCTTGGATGCTTCAAGTTCTTAATATCACCTTCCCCATGCCCCATGGTACAGGAGCTTTGGAGTTTCCCTAGGGTTTAAGAATGAAAAAGCAAATCCTAAGTCCCTTTCAGTCCTGAAGGATCTATATTGTGAGGTAGCATGATACCTCATTCTCACTTAGGTATGCCAGATGTATCTTGAGAAATTTTAGGGCCATTTCAGAGAGACAGCTGAGGACTAGATTCTCATCATGCCTTCAGTTCACCAAATGCATTACAATAAATAACTCTGTTATTGTGAGAGAACTTATTTTGTATGAGTTCAGTCCTTTTGCATTTATTATTATTATTTTTTTAATGGTATCTTGGTAAATGTTCTTTGTGCACTAGACAAGAATGTGTGTTTTGCTGCTGCTGCTGTTGGATGATTTGATAAATGTAAATTAGGTAAAGTTGGTTAATAATGTTAAGTCTTCTATTTGCTTACTAATTTTCTGCCTACTTGTTTTATCAATTAATGTGAGAGGGGTATTGAAATTTCCAATGACAAGTAAGGATTGATCTTTTTCTCACGTAAATTCTATAATTTTGCATCATATTATTTACATTTAGGATTGTTACGCACTCTTGGTGAACTGACCCCTTTATCATTATGAAGTGACCTTCTTTAGGTCTAGTAATATCATTGTCCTAAAGTCTACTTTGTTATTAATATAGCAACCCCAGCTTTCTTCTAAATTTGTGTTAGCATGTTAGCATCATATATCTTTTTCTATCCTGTTATTTTTAATGTATTTGTGTCTTTGTATTTAAAAGGTTTTTTTTTAGAAGTCATAGTTGGATCTTGGTTTTTAAAAATCCAATCTGACCATCTCTGCTTTTGGTTAGTGTATTAGTCCATTTACATTTATTGTGATTATTAAGGTGGTTGTGTTTATCTTCTTTATTGGCTTATTAGCTATAGTTCTTTTAATTAGAGGTTGCTCTAGGTTTTATAATATATGACTAAGTTATTATTCTATCCTCAAATAATATACCATTTCATGTATACTTGTATCTCCTTTTCCCTACCTTTGTGCCATTGTTGCCATAACTTTTAGTTCTACATGTTATAAATGCCATAATATATTATTATTTTTGCACTAAAAAATATATTCTTTTAAAGGGATTTTAAAAATAGAAGTCCTTTTATGTTCACCAATGTGTTTGCCATTTCTACTCTTCTTCATCTCTTCATGTATCTAAATTTCCACCTAATATCATTAGACTGAGAGACTTCTTTTTAAAATTTCTGATTGTCTGTTGGTCATCTTTTGTGTCTGAAGAAAACCTTTGTCTTTATTTTTGAAAGTTATTTTTGCTGGGTATAAGATTCTAGGTTTGGGGTTTTTTTTTCTTCCTTTCAGTATTTTAAAGATGTCATTCCACTGTCCTCTGACTTATATAGTTTCTGACAAGAAGTCTACCATCTTTCTTATATTTATTCTTCTGTATATGTTTCCCCCACACATACATAGCTACTTTTACCATTTTTTCTTTATCACTGGTTTGCAGTAATTTGATTACAATATTCTTTGGTGTGGTTCCCTCCCCCTCCACTTTTCTTCTGTTTCTTGGATCTGACAATGTAAAGTTTTCATCAAATTTGGAAAAACAAAATTGTTTAAGAGATGGGGTCTTGCTGTTGCCTAGGCTGGATTTGAACTCCTGGGCTCAAGTGATCCCTCCACCTCCTGAGTAGCTGGGATTACAGGCACACACCACTGTGCCCAGCTCAAATCTGGGAAATTTTTGGCAGTTATTTCTTCAAACATTTATCTGTCTCCCCTTCTTTCTCCTTTGCTTGAGATTCCAGTTACATCTATGCTAGACTTCTTGATGTTGTCCCCTAATTCACTGTTTTCCTGTTTTTTTTTTTTTTCTTTTTCTCTCTGTGATTCATTTTGGTTAGTTTCTAGTGCTGTTTTCAAATTTAGTCATCTTCTTCAGTGTCTAATCTGCTATGAATTCCAATCAGAGTATTTTTATTTCATATATTGTATTTTTAATCAAAGTTCAGTTCAATTTGTGTCTTTTGAAAAATATAGTATCTTCCATTTCTCTCCTCCTCATGATCATTCTTTCCTCGATCTCCTTGAATGAGGGAGTATATTTTTTAATGTCATTGTCTATTCATTCTATCATTGTGTCATTTCTGGATTTGTTTCTATTGATTGTTTCTTCTCCTTGTTATAGGTCATATTTCCTTCACTCTTTTACATGCCTTTATACTTTTTTATTGGATGTTGGTCACTATAAATTTTACATGGTTGGGTGCTGAATTTTGTTGTATTAACTTTAAATATATTTGGCTTTGTTTTCCTAGGTCTAGGATGCAGTTAAGTTCCTTGGAAAGTAAACCTTTTGAGGCTCTGTTAGGGAGGTCCAGAACAGCTTTTAGCCTAGGGGCTTATTTGGCCCTAAGGGTACTGCTGAGACAGTACCCTTCAGCATACTACTCAGTGCATGTCTTAAGAGGTCTTTCTACTCCAGCTTGTGTGAATGCAAACTGTTCCCAGTCCTGTGTGAACTATGAGGACTGTTCTCCCTGCTTCTCTATGGTGGTTCTTTCTCCAGCCTTGGTTACCTCCTCACATGCATGTATTAATCAGAACGTAGCTACAGACTCTAGGGAAACCCTGTGCATACACCAGAGTGCTCACTTTCAGTGGATAGTTCTCTTCTTTCTGGTATTCTGCCCTGCAAATTCTAGCTATCTTGGCTTCCTTGACCTCTGAATTCTTGTCTACTCAACTCAAGGAGACCACAAGTGTCTATATGGGTTCTTATCCCTACACGGTGGCCTGGAAACCCTCTGTAGGTGGGGCAAATATAGACTTCACTTTCTTTTTTTTTTTGAGACGGAGTCTCGCTCTGTCACCCAGGCTGGAGTGCTGTGGCCGGATCTCAGCTCACTGCAAGCTCCACCTCCCGGGTTCACGCCATTCTCCTCCCGCGTAGCTGGGACTACAGGCGCCGCCACCTCATCCGGCTAGTTTTTTGTAGTTTTTAGTAGAGACGGGGTTTCACCGTGTTAGCCAGGATGGTCTCGATCTCTTGACCTTGTGATCTGCCCGTCTTGGCCTCCCAAAGTGCTGGGATTACAGGCTTGAGCCACCGCGCCCGGCTTAGACTTCACTTTCTTTGTATCCTTTATCTCAGGAATCCCTGTCCTGTGCTGTTTGCTGTCCAGTGTCCAAGAACTGTTGTTTCATATATTTTGTCTGCTTTTATTTAAGGAAGGAGGATAAATTTGGTCTCTGTAATTCCCTGTGACTTGAAGCAGCTGATATGTCCCATATTTTATAACAAATGACTGACTTTTTGATGTCCTTTCTCATATATTTTATACTCTCTATATATAACAATTGAATTGTAACTCATAAAATTATAGCAGTGTCAGATGTGTCCATCAATTAAGTTCTATAATACATAAGAATAAAATGGAAAGTACCCTTCAATAGATAGACATGTTCACAGAATAAGTTATTACTTGGTTTAAAAGTGCAATCATATTTCATTTGTTTATATATTTTCTAAAACTTTTTGTAGATCTCTGAATTAAAATACTTGTAATGATATTTCTGCTTTTATCTATATTTTATGTTCCAAAACTTCACAAATTATACTGTTAACTAGGTTTGTATACCATAAAGACAAATGTTGAATAAGTAGCTGTTCTTTCAATTTCTTTTAAAAAAAGATCCAAAATGGGCATTATATTCATTGTATGTTTACAAATTCTTACATTTTAGTTATTCTTCGGCAAAAAATCCAGATAGATATGTTTTTTTCAGAAAGTGTTGAATGGGTTTACAAACTTTTTTGTAAGGAACAATATTGTAAATTACTAAAATTGCATTTTTATAGGCTCTTTGCTCTTTTGTGGATATTGTGCCTGTCAGGATTCTTGAAGGTAAGTTATGTTATAATGGTTAACTTGAAATATAATTTTGGCTTTGTCAATATAAATAACCTCAAAAAGCTGTAAGAGATACTTTTATGATAGGACACTTAGTTATAATTATCCAGAACATTTGTATAGAGAATGATTATAGAATTATCCCTTTAGAAAATCAGGGTCTTGTGTTGGTCCTTATTATTGACTGAAAGAAAGATGAATGAATAAATGAATTAAATTACATAGAAAGAGGCCCTTGCTTACAACTGCCAAATTCCAGTGGCACATCTAATTGTGAAAAAAGAAATATATTTTTAAATAATTTATATTTGGAATGCTATTTTTCAAAGTGGGTAATTTAGTTTAATGGAATATATCCCCTCATTCATCCTTCCATCCAACAGAGGCAAGTTTGGACCTGCCTTGCCTTTTTCTGCTTTTAACATTTGTATTCAAAGTTGTACACCATTGTCAAATGTGTAATGTAGCAGTAAATCATTAGAGGAAGTAAGTTTTAAGTCCTGTTAATACTGTTCTCAAATATCAACATATTTCTTTAATCTCTTCCCTATAGTTATTTTTTTATAATGAGACAATGGAGTTGGTCTTAGCTGCTGCAGGAGCCCTTCTTTTCTGTGGATTCATCATCTATGACACACACTCACTGATGCATAAACTATCACCTGAAGAGTACGTATTAGCTGCCATCAGCCTCTACTTGGATATCATCAATCTATTCCTGCACCTGTTACGGTTTCTGGAAGCAGTTAATAAAAAGTAATTAAAAGTATCTCAGCTCAACTGAAGAACAACAACAACAAAAAAAATTAATGAGAAAAAAAGGATTAAAAAAGTAATCGGAAGCAGTATATAGAAACTGTTTCATTAAGTAATAAAGTTTGAAACTGTTTAAATACTGTTACAATCTTTATTTGTATTATATGTAATTTTGAGAGCTTTAAAACCTTACTGTTCTTTATGATACCTCATTTCTAAATCCTTGATTTAGGATCTCAGTTAAGAGCTATCAAAAATTCTATTAAAAATGCTTTTCTGGCTGAGCACAGTGGCTCACGCCTGTAATCCCACCACTTTGTGAGACCAAGGCAGGTGGATCACGAGGTCAAGAGGTCGAGACCATCCTGGCCAACATGGTGAAACCCCATCTCTACTAAAAATACAAAAATTAGCTGGGTGTGGCGGCACGTGCCTGTAGTCCCAGCTACTCAAGAGGCTGAGGCTGGAGAATCGCTTGAACCTCGGAGGTGGAGGTTGCATTGAGCCAAGATCATGCCACTGCACTCCAGCCTGGCGACAAAGTGAGACTCAGTCTCAAAAAAAAAAAAAAAAAGTTTTTCTTCCTAAATTAGCCATGCATAGCTGTTTGTTTGCAATTCAAAAGTAATTTTATGAGTATATAAGAATATCAGTTTACCTTTGTCTAGTGATTTTATCTAAATTTTCCCTGAATTATTAAGTAATATTGATTTGGCTTTGATTCTAGAGTAGTAGAGTCTTTACCATCATAAACTGTAAATCTCTTTTTGCTTGGCGATTTTCATCTAATTTAAAAGGAAAAAATATAAAAGATAAATTCCACAGATAAGTATTCAGTATTATATTAAAATTGTATTAAAATGTTAATGACTTTTTAAATTGTAGTAAAATTAAAAGTCTGCCTGAAAGTCAGATATTATGACAAAATTTGACATTAATTGTTTTTTAAAGTATAGCTTTCATTTGAAATTATACAATGCTAATGTGGTTAGAGCACACCAAAGATACTGGGTCATCAGCCATTGAGTATATCTATTTCAAAATAAAAATATTTGGGAAATATTGTCTTATGGTTTCATTTGTGTTGGTCCACACAGCGTGTCAGGTCCATGTACCAGTAACCAATGCAAGTTTGTCAAATTCCATCACTGTACTATTTTGTTAGGCTGCCATAACAAAGGACTACAGCTTGGGTGGCTTCAACAAGAAATTTATTTTCCCACAGTTCTGGAGGCTAAAAGTCCAAGATCAAGGTGTTAGAAGGCTTGGTTTCCTTTGAGGCCTTTCTCTTTGATTTGTAGATGGCCATCTTCTCCTTGTGTCTTTAAATGGCCTTCCCTCTGTACTTGTCTGTGCCCAAATTTCTTCTTATGAGGATACCAGTCATACTGGATTAGGACCCACACTGAGGACCACATTTTTCCTTAATTATCTCTTTAAAAACCTATCTCCAAATACAGTCACATTCTGAAGTGCTGGGATTAGGATTTCTTCATGTGAATTTTGGGGGGACTACAACCCAGCCCATAACACCCCCTAAGTATTTCCCAGCTATTAAATTGAAATAAACTTGTAATATCAATTTAACCTTGCATGATTTGTAGATGTAAATTTGACTTTATTAGCATTAATTGTTGAATTATCAAGTGCATGATGCAGTGCAATCAAGTTTAACATAGCATGGTGGGTAAAAGCATCTAGATTAGAATCCTTGCAATCCAACCAGATGCTTAAGTGACATTTGGCAAATTATTTATCCTTCCTTAGGTCTTTTGCCTCATCGTCATAATGGGAATAATAATAATGTCTAGCTTATTGGGCTGTTACAAGGATTAAATGAGATAGATATATAAACTAAACTAAATGCTTAATTAATGTCAGCTGATCGTATTAATACTATTTTCAGTTCAAAGGTGGAATGGACTGATTTGTGACTAAAGATTCTGTATAAGCAAAAGTAGATCTGACATTTTTAAAATGTAAAACAATGCCATTATTTTCACTAAATTATTTTTATTTAGAAAATACAGTTTCCATAAAAATGTTAACATAAATTTATCCTTTCTAAATGACTTAAATTTTCAAAAAAACTGTTTTAATTTCTGATATGATCAATATAATAAGCGTGTAAAGGAATCCCAAGACCAAGAAGTTTAAAATCCTTTGGTATAAAAATACTACATTGTGGCCGGGCGCGGTGGCTCAAGCCTGTAATCCCAGCACTTTGGGAGGCCGAGACGGGCGGATCACGAGGTCAGGAGATCGAGACCATCCTGACGAACATGGTGAAACCCCGTCTCTACTAAAAAATACAAAAAAACTAGCCGGGTGAGGTGGCGGGCGCCTGTAATCCCAGCCACTTGGGAGGCTGAGGCAGGAGAATGGCGTGAACCCGAGAGGCGGAGCTTGCAGTGAGCTGAGATCTGGCCACTGCACTCCAGCCTGGGCGACAGAGCAAGACTCCGTCTCAAAAAAAAAAAAAAAAAAAAAAAAAAAAATACTACATTGTATAAATGAACCATTGGTTTATTCCTGTGTTCTGTCAATGAATTTTATGTGGTATGTAAGTCTGTGTATGTGTCCCACTGTGTATAGGTATGAGTTCTTCTAGGTAGGGAATATACCTAGACCATTTTAAAGCATTGCATTAAGTAAAGGTGAAAATACGCAGACTCCAGAAATATTAATAGTAAGAAAGTGGAATTAGGGCTGGGCATGGTGGCTCACACTTGTAATCCCAGCACTTTGGGAGACCGAGGCGGGCAGATCACCTGAGGTTGGGAGTTCAAGATCAGCCTGGCTAACATGGTGAAACCCCGTCTCTACTAAATATACAAAATTAGCTGGGCATAGTGGCGCACGCCTGTAATCCCAGCTACTCAGGAGGCTGAGCCAGAAGAATCGCTTGAACCCGGAGGCAGAGGTTGCAGTGAGCCGGGATTGCACCACTGCACTCCAGCCTGGTGACAGAGTGAGACTGTCTCAAAAAAAAAAAATAAATAAAAATAAAAATAAATGAAGTGGAGTTAGCAGGACTTGGACAGAGCAACAGGTAACTCAAGTGTGTAAGGGCCAAAGGAAGAACAGATAAGAGGAGGAAAATGAGGAAACAGCAGTATCTGAGAACTTTTGTATTTCTTGAATGTAATTTGGGAAAAGAGATGCAGTAGGCCGTATACACCTGCCTTGATTTCTTCTCAGACCTAGCTTCTGTCTACTTGATGCGTTTCTAGGAATTAGTGGTCAACAGCCAGCTGCAGGCCTTTTATTTGGAGCAGCTAGGAACTTAGATACTTTTTACTTTTTCCTTTCATCTTTCTAGAGCTTTGTCTTGAAGTCCCCATCATCTAGGGAATGGGCAACATGGGGTCACTATCTGAATCCCAGAAGTCTTCCTGTTCCTTACTAAGTGATTGTGCAGATCAGAGATTCCATGGGAGAGGCCTGACTGCAGGGGCCCCACTGACTGTTCTGCATCATGTAGCATGCCTTTTGGATGAGAAAATCAGTCTGCTTCCTGTAAGGTATTCAGGGCCACCCACTGTGCCTCTAGTTCTATATATAGGCTTCTTCTAGCTCTGTGACAAGCCATTGCAACGTTTAGTTGGACCCTTAAGCCTTGTTTGTCCATTAAGGGATAAAGTTTCCTAAACAGTAGTTTCCTTCATCTTTGCAAATTCAGCATAGTGCCTATGGAGTGCATATTCAAAGGCATGAATGAAGGAATGAATTAGACTTTTAAATATACTAAGGCCACTTAACTCTTCTAGAACTGGTTTTATATAACTGGTGAGGGGACATAAGTAAAAAGTAAAAGGGTGTTTTACTCAGCTGTTTAAAGCACTTGTAATGCTAAATCATGGCATGGTATTTTAACAACATGACATTTTCATAATAGTGCCTATTCAAAAGTCTTGTCCTGGTATGTTAAACAAGATACAGTAAATATGGACTATCAGAATGTGAGCTTTCTCTAAAATGCAATGTGCACATATATTTTTGGGTGAGGAAGCTAACTTCTCATTTGAAAGATGAGGTACAGTATATGGTTAACTTGTAAAATAGAAATTCACTTGCTTTATAAGAACGAAATCTCATTTAAAGAAACCAGGTTTCTTAGGCATGCTTCCTTTTTTTTGTATCAAATGTTCTAAGTTTTTTTCAGCCTCTTTAAACCTGCTATATTCTGAATTCGGTAATTTCCATACTATGCATGGTTTCATAAAGGACACAAAATTAAAGAAAAAAGGTACCCACAGATTGCCTCAGAAACCTCTTTTCTAGCAACCAGCAGGAATTTACCAGGCCAGCATCAAAGACATGTTTTTTGGGTATATGTCGTAAATCTCTAGAAACATTGCTTACCAATACTACTGTGCAGCTATACGTTTGAAGCTATAATGTAAAAAGGGTACCATCTGTTGAACTCTTACAGTAACAATTAGGTTGTATTATGTTCACTTTAGGGACAAGGAAATTCAGGCCCTTATGACATTAGTTACTCACCCATATCGTTCACAAGTATTGGAAGCAAGAATACAACACAGACCTATATGGTTCCAAAGCCTATGCCATTAGAAATAGTTGTAAAGTAAGTGTTCTTCGTGAGCTAAGACAATCGTCCTAGGTTTAGCATTCTGTCTTGATATGTAAGTGATCAGACAGGTAAACATTGGTAGAACTGAATCATTTTACCCTTCTATCATTTTACCCTTTAAATTCTTCTCTGGGGTGGGAAAAGCTTGTTTTCTGTTTTTGGTAACAGCTTTGAGTATAACTGACATGTAATAAGTTGCACATACTTAAAGTGTGCAGTTTGATACGGTTTGACATATGTGTACATCTGTGAGGCCATCACCCGAGATGAGAAAATTCACAGGCTGCAAATAAAAATGATCTCAATACGGCCTCTGGAAGAACACTTGATCTAGGCTGAGTTGATCTAAGGAAATATATGAGTATCCTGTAAACGGTGAGGTCAGATCTAAAGGTAGGCACGGAGCTCGCTATCAGACAAGCAGGGTCCCCTGGCCAGGTTCACTTCATGGGTTAGTCTGGGGGCTACCCTGCCCACGTCCGGAAAGCGGACCTACCTGGAGCCTAACCTTGACCGGCACACGCTTCCGCATTCTCCAAATCCGACTTCTACATACACCTGTATGGGACGGACCGAGTTTCTAGGTCCGCGATCACACCAAAGGCGGAAGCTCGTCAGCGCCCGGCTTCCAAAATCGCGCCTCTCAAGACTTCCTGAGACATTTTGTCTCCCGGCATGCAATGCGTCTGGCCCGGGTGTCCTCTGCCCGGAAGACGGAAGTGCAAAGACTTCCGGTCGGCGTGATCCTGAGGCGTGTGTGTTCGTTTCTCAGGTGAGTTCGGCGCGTCACCGGTCCAGTGAGACATGGGACTTGGGACTTGATTCCGCCACCTCTGGAGAATTTCGTTTCTTGACACTTGGTGGGCTATACTTGAGCTCCGGTCCGGCGATGCAGGCCTTGGTTGAGGGCGACGGTTCTCCGTGTTCTTCTTGGTGGGGGCCCTCCGGCTTCCGATTGCACTGGGTGAAGTGGAGCCCTCTCCTCTGTTCACTCCCGCTGAAGTTAACTTCGGCCCTCAAGGTTGTTTACCACCCGCTTTCCTAGCCCCTCGCAAGGGTTGAGTTATGTAGACAAGGGAGCGGAATGAGTTGGTGATTGCCGGCGTTCAAAAAATGTTAGTCATTCGTTCAACAAGTATACAAAATTCTGTGCACTGGGCCATCCAGCAGTGAAAAAGACCTTTCCCTCTACCTTCGTGGAGTCTGCAGTCTGGGGAGAGGGTGGGGGGCGTGACAGAAAACAGTAGTTTCAGGTTGTAACACCTATTAAGCAGGGAAGGGAGCTTATGGAGGTCAGAGGAGTCCTTTCTGAGGTATCGAATGAAGGAGCAAGCCTTGAGAAGAGCAGTTGCCAGGCATATAGGGACAGCAAACATGAAGGCACTGACTTAGAGATAGTTTGGACTCTTTCAGAAGTAGTTGGAGCCTGCGGGGAAGGGGATGGAGAATGAAATGAAATAGAGTTGAAGGAGGCAGGGGACAGATAACAAATGACCTTGTAGATCTTGAATATATATATGAGGGGAGGTCTTTAAAGAACTCGAAGAAAGGCAGTGAATGCTTTTTTTTTTTTTTTTTTTGAGACGGAGTCTCGCTCTGTCGCCCAGGCTGGAGTGCAGTGGTGCGATCTCGGCTCACTGTAAGCTCCTCCTCCCGGGTTCACGCCATTCTCCTGCCTCAGCCTCCCGAGTAGCTGGGACTACAGGCGCCCGCCACCGCACCCGGCTAATTTTTTGTATTTTTAGTAGAAACGGGGTTTCACCGTGTTAGCCAGGATGGTCTCGATCTCCTGACCTTGTGATCCGCCCGCCTCGGCCTCCCAAAGTGTTGGGATTACAGGCGTGAGCCACCGCGCCCGGCTAGTGAATGCTCTTTTAAAAGATCACACTGAGCACCTTGTGGAGGAGTTAGGGCCCAACCAAGTGGAAAGAAAACAAGAGTAGGAATAGATAAGTTTAGAGTCGTTAGGTTGGCTTGAGAGGTTGGATAATGAAGATGACTTGAAGTGTTAAAAAAAATCATTTTGTAATTTGTAAGCTGTTGCGTAAATATAAGGTTATGATGCTCTTGCATTCTGGGGAAATTTAATTTCTGTATTTTGTAAAGGAATTCAAGGTGCTTTCAGAATTGGTTTGATTTGTAGTTTGCTTATGACTACAAGTTTGATTTGATATCTTAATTGTTACTCAGTGACTGTATGTACCATATTGATCTTCATATAAGTTGCATGTTGTCATAAAAAGTGAACAGATTGAAGAGTTTTACTTTTCACTTGTTTTGTAGAGATACCTGTTGGCCTGGTTTTCTAAAGATTTGCCTTTTTTCTTTTTTATATTAAAGATTTGCTTTTGAATGTGTGTTTTTGTTAACTTCAGGTAAAACATGGCTAAAAGCTTACGGAGTAAGTGGAAAAGAAAGATGCGTGCTGAAAAGAGAAAAAAGAATGCCCCAAAGGAGCTCAGCAGGCTTAAAAGTATTCTCAAACTAGAAGGTGATGTTTTAATGAAAGATGTTCAAGAGATAGCAACTGTGGTGGTACCCAAACGCAAACATTGCCAAGAGAAAATGCAATGTGAGGTGAAAGATGAAAAAGGTGAGTATGCTGCTGCTTTTTCTTTCTTTCTCTTTTTTTTTTTTTTTTTGAGGCAGGGTCTCCTCCCTCTGTCACCTAGGCTAGAGTGCAGTGGTGTGATTATAGCTTCCTGCACCCTTGAATTCCTGAGCTGAAGCAGATTCTTCCCACCTCAGCCTTCCAAAGCACTGGGTTACAGGCATGAGCCACAGTGCCCAGCCCCTCTGTGCTTCATTAAAAAAAAAAAAAAAAAAAATCTATCAAGTCCGTTCGTGTATATAGGTATGTTTTGGATTATTTAGAGTAGGTCTTTGGTGCTTATATAGTAACCTCCATGTCTCAGGAATAAATAGTTCTACAGGAGTAGACAAATCTAGACACACTCTGATTGGAAGGGTACACAGTTCATTCAGGGCCTAGGCAGCATAGGTCTTCATTTTACTCTTTGTAAGATCTAATTCCCATTCTATGAGTCCTATGCCCTTACAGTATTTTCCTGAAAATCACTGGGTTTCAGTATTTCATTTTGACCGATTCTAGGAACCTTTGTGTCTTAATCATGAAGTGATTAAGACTTAATGCTGCTCTTTGCACGTTTAATGCACCAATTTGGCAGCAAACTAAATTAAGCATTTGCAATACCTAGACTTTAAAATAGAAATACATTTGATGTCTTATGCCCAAGAAAGAGAGCAGCATTCTCAATCTCGCAACCTTAGGGATTTTTTTTCCCTTTAAAAATGGCTGTTTTTAACTTTTTCTTCTTCCCATTTCATCCTTCTCCCACTCCATATGAATAAAAATTACAAAAAGCATTTTACTTCAACTTCTGTGAGAAAAAGGGGCCAACCAACAGAAATATCCTCATCTTTCCACTACCCAAGTCTATAAGAATTCAGATGTATGGTCTGTTTTCCCTTTTTTATTAATGTTCTCTCCAAAGCCAGTTTCTCCACTTGTGTTCTGAATCCTCTCCCCCATTACATTCTCAGGGGTTGTACTCATGGCATCTGCCTTACCAGTCTCCTCCACTGGGTCACTGCCAACAGCATAGATGTGTTCTGGGATGTTCAATGTCAAAAGAAAGAAAGAAAAATTTCTCCCTTGACCTCAAGTTCTCTCAATCTGCTGCTTTATTTCAGCTGTCCTTGAAACTTTTTGAAACACTTGCCATAACTTGCTGTTTTCATTTCCTCACACACACATCACCCCCTCCTTATTGGTTCTTTTTGGTTGTTGTTAAGACAAAATCCACATAACATAAAATTATGCATTTTAAAGTGTACAGTTCAGTGGTATTTAGTACATTCATGTTGTTGTGCAACCATCACCTCTAGTTCCAAAACACGTTCCTCACCCCAAAATAAAACTTAATACCCATTAAGGAGTCTGTCTCTCCTCCTCCTACCCCCAGCCTCTGGCAACCACTAATGTGCTCTTTTCATGTGTGGATTTACCTGTTTTGAATATTTCTTATAAATGGAATCATATAATACCTTTGTGCCTGGCTTATTTCCCTTAGTGTGGTGCTTTTGAAGGTCACCCACATTGTAGCATATATCAGTACTTCCTTTCTTTTTAAGGCTAAATAATAGTCCATTGCATGTACCACGTTTCATATCCGTTCAACACTTACTGGACATTTAGATTTCTTTCCCTTTATGGGTGTTGTGAATATGCTGCTGTGAACATTCAGGTGCACAAGGTTTTGTTTGATAAGTGGAATTGCTGGGTCATATGATAATTCTTTTTGATGTTTTCCACATCAGCCACACTATATTACACTCCCACCTGCAGTGTTTGAGTATTTGAGTTTCTTCACATTCTCACTAATAATTGTTTTCCATTTTTGGATTATAGTCATCTTAGTGGGTATGAAATAGATTCTCATTGTGATTTTGATTTGAAGTTTCCTAATGACTAATGATGCTGAATGAACTGTTTTTTTGTTGTTGTTTTGTTTTGTTTTGTTTTTGTTTTGTTTTGTTTTTGTTTTGTTTTGTTTTGTTTTGTTTTTTGAGATGGAGTCTCACTGTTGCCCAGGCTGGAGTGCAGTGGCATGATCTCAGCTCACCACAACCTCTGCCTGCCAGGTTCAAGCAATTCTCCTGCCTCAGACTCCCAAGTAGCTGGGATTATAGGCATGTGCCACCATGCCCAGCTGAATTTTGCATTTTTAGTAGAGATGGGGTTTCACCATATTGGCCAGGCTGGTCTTGAACTCCTGACCTCAAGTGATCCACCTGCCTCAGCCTCCCAAAGTGCTGGGATTACAGGTGTGAGCCACTGTGCCCAGTTGAACATTTTTTCATATGCTTATTGACCATTTGTGTATCTTTTTGAAGAAAGGTCTACTCAAGTCTTTTGCCTCGTTTTTCAGTTACGTTGTTTGTCTTTTTTTACCGGGTTGTTAAGAGTTCTTTATATGTTCTAGATACCAGATGCCTATCCACTCTTGATTCTTTTGGGCTGATCCTGTTTTCTTTTCTCTCCTGTTCTCCTGTTTTCTATTTCTTTTGTTATACCCTCTAATTTCCTTGACCTTGTATTCTGGTTCTTATTATTTGGTTTACTCTTATATTTTTAATTTCTAAAAGTTTTTCTTTTTTCTTTTTACTGTTCCTTTTTCTTTTTCTTTTTTTTCCTTTTTTTCTTTTTTTTTTTTTGTTTTTGTTTTTTGAGACAGAGTCTCGCTCTGTCTCCCAGGCTGGAGTGCAGCAGCGCAATCTCAGCTCACTGCAAACTCCACCTCCTGGGTTCACACCATTCTTCTGCCTCAGCTTTCCAAGTAGCTGGGACTACAAGCGCCCGCCACCTCGCCTGGCTAACTTTTTGTATTTTTAGTAGAGACGGGGTTTCACCGTGTTAGCCAGGATGGTCTCGATCTCCTGACCTCATGATCCGCCCACCTCGACCTCCCAAAGTGCTGGGATTATAGGCGTGAGCCACTGCGCCTGGCCTACTGTTCCTTTTTCATAGCTTTGTGTTCTTTGTGTTTTGTAAATGCCCCTTGAGTCATGAACTCTGTGTTCTAAATGGGCTTATATCTTCTCTGATTTTCCTAAGGGTATTAATTAGCTTTTGAAATTTTTATCTATGGTATGTATTGTGTGTCTTTCCTCTTGGAATTCCCTCCCAAGCCATTCCATTCCTTTACTTTTGTCTCTTTCTTTCATATTAGAAGCTTTTCTCAAATGTCTGGTGATCAGTGGTCGTTGTTTGTATTTAAAAGTGCGGCACTACAATGATAATTGGAAGCTGGAGGGAGACAAGGTGTGGGAGAGGTTATATCAACTACTAGATGTATAGAAGAATTGGAATGGCTCCAGGAGGTTTTATTCGGAGATCTCTTATATCAGAATCTGTTAAGTCTTTTTTTTTTTTTTTATCATCATCCCCAGAGGGAAATTCTTTTATGTCCTGCCTGGGGAATGTCTAGATGCCCCTATTCTTAGATATTTTAGGAGCTAAAGGTTGGTGGGACTGAGACTGAGGGAGTCTCCACATTTAGTAATCTATGTGTTATCAATTTGGTTCTCATCTCTACCCTCAAGTTCATGTTTTTCCTTCTTTCTACTCTTTAAACTGCCTGCCTGATTTCTTAAGCCATAAACCTAGTAGTCATCCTTGATTCCTCTTTCCTTTATTCCCCATATCTAAACCATTAGCAAGTCTTACTGATTGTCCTAAAAATACGTTAGAAATCTGTATCCATTTTTCTCCTGCTTTCACCTTGATTCAGATGGCTGTCATCTCTTGCCTGTACTATTATTGGAGCCTTTTTACTTCTCACTTCTGCTCCTGTTCGCTTCTCATTTATCTTCTACATATCCACCAGTGTGATCTTTTCAGAAGGTAAATCAGATTATATCACTGTCATGCCTAAAAACCTCATTATCGTAACATGTTCGTACCAGCACCTACCAGTTCTTTTTTTTTTTGGAGACAGGATCATCTCATTTTGTTGCCCAGGTTGGAGTATAGTGGCTGTTCACAGGCGTGACCAAGCCCACAACAGCCTTGAACTCCTGGCCTCAAATGATCCTCCCACCCCAGTCTCCCGAATAGCTGAGACTACAGATGCCTATAGATACTATACCTGGCTGAGGTTTTCTTTCTGTTTGCTTAGTTATTCTCCCCTCAACAGAACATCGTAAACTCTGTGAGAGCTAGGAGCTCATATGGACCACTATATCCCCATAAAGTAGAACAGCACCTAAAATAATCATTCAACACCTAGTTATTGATTGGCTGTTATATACCAGACACTATTCTAGATACTGTGGAAACTGATGAATATCTAATATAATGCCAGGTAGTCAAGATAATAGAAGACCTTGTGTATCCTGGTAAAGAGGTCCCAGTGAAGGACTCTGGACGTGTCCTTCACAGTGGAGAAGGTTCTAGGTGTACCACAGCATGCTTGCACTGAGCTTCCTGCCAAGTCTCCTATCAGTAGAGCTGGATCTCTGAGTGTTACCTAGTTAGGAAAAGTATGCCAGCCCCAGGATGTGTCCAGGTCTTTCTTCTCTGTTGAGTGCCTGTCTCTGCCATTACAACCCTGCTGCTGACTACTCCATTGAGTTCATTAGAAGTTCGTTCTCAGTTCATTATAATTTAGTTCAAGTTCATAAGAAATGGCCAGACATTCCTAATCAGTTCATTACATCTAAGGTCTATCCCTTAGAAGTGTAGGTGGGCTTACTGGCTTAACTCAAGGAATCACTTAATATGAGAAATGTTCTTGTAACTCACGTGTGCTCAGAACCATATATCTACTAATGTACTAACTCAGAAGCATGCACCCTAAATGTTTCCTATTTAACATTACTATTCTAAGGAAGATCATGCCAACATTCTTTAGAAAGTTTTTTCTTCTCAATTTTCGGTCTACCTTCAGTTCTAATGTTCTGATATTCTCAGAGCATTAATATGCTCAGTGTATTAATATGTATGCTAATACACAGGGTGGTTTTTTTCATACATAGTGTTAACAGTTTTTCCATCTTTTTATGCAGATGACATGAAAATGGAGACTGATATTAAGAGAAACAAAAAGACTCTTCTAGACCAGCATGGACAGTATCCAATATGGATGAACCAAAGGCAAAGAAAAAGACTGAAGGCAAAGCGAGAGAAAGGAAAGGGGAAAAGCAAAGCAAAAGCAGTGAAAGTGGCAAAGGGTTTGGCCTGGTAGACTCTTTAAACCTTGGAAAATGCCACACGGGATAGATGATGGATTAGAATGTATACACATGTATACTTTGATTTCAGCTGCCACCAAATGAAAACTATTTGTTTTCCTATTTTAACTTGGCCTTTTTTCTTCAGTTCAAACCCAGCATAACTCCTCAAGTTTGTTTTGGGAACTTAAATAAAATATTTTCTTTGATACATCCAAGCTCTACTGATACTTTAATTGGATGCTACCCAATATCCAGTTATAATCAGGCTTCAAAGTTCTGTCAGGTATTAATGTGGTTAGACGTTTTTACAAGTGGTAATTATAGTCAGTAGAGATAAAACAGATGATGTACTGACAAATTTTTGTGAACTTAGATTTAAAGAAAGCTGTTGTATAATCATATCATTTAAAAATACAACATTAGGCCTGGGCACGGTGGCTCACACGTGTAATCCCAGCACTTTGGGAGGCCGAGGCAGGTGGATCACCAGGTCAGTTCAAGACCAGCCTGGCTAATATGGTGAAACCCCATTTCTTTTTTTTTTTTTTTTTTTTTGAGACGGAGTCTTGCTCTGTCGCCCGGGCTAGAGTGCAGTGGCCGGATCTCAGCTCACTGCAAGCTCCGCCTCCCGGGTTTACGCCATTCTCCTGCCTCAGCCTCCGGAGTAGCTGGGACTACAGGCGCCCGCCACCTCGCCCGGCTAGTTTTTTTGTATTTTTAGTAGAGACGGGGTTTCACCGTGTTAGCCAGGATGGTCTCGATCTCCTGACCTCGTGATCCGCCCGTCTCGGCCTCCCAAAGTGCTGGGATTACAGGCTTGAGCCACCGCGCCCGGCCAAAACCCCATTTCTACTAAAAATACAAAATCAGTTGAGCATGGTGGCACGCACCTGTAGTCCCAGCTACTCGGGAGGCTGAGGCAGGAGAATCGCTTGAACCCAGGAGGTGGAGGTTGCAGTGAGCTGAGATTGCCCCACTGCACTCCACCCTGGGCAACAGAGCAGGACTCTGTCTCAAAAAAAAAAAAACTACATTAATGGATCTTATAAAGTACTTGTGTGGAGCTTTGATTCCACAGAATAAAAGATATTTTGTGTGTAGATCTTCAAGTTTGATTTTTTTTCTTTCATATATGCTTAAGGTTTTTTAGTCCTAGAGAAGACCAGATTCTTCAATTAAATGTTTTCTTGTCTTAATTTTAGGTAGAATATTAACATATACAAGTCAGTATGATTTTTAGGAAATTAGAACATTTCAGGTTTTTAATGGAAACTGATTTAATGTTCTTTAGTGTTCATGTGTAGCCTGATATAGTATCATGCAGCATTTCCCAGAGTGTGTTCTTCAGAATCAGTTTCTCTGGATGCTTGGTTAAAAAATAAATTGTGTTCGCATCAATTTGGGAAATGCTACATACTTGATGATTTACAAAAGATTTTAATTTAGGATTAGAATAGTCCTACAGGGTTCCAGCGGTAAAGAAACCTGTTTAACTTCTTATCTTTGAAACTAGTTTTCTGAGAAATGATTTTTAGTTAAATCTGTCTTACTACAGTTTGCTAAATTCACTTTTATTTAAATTTACTTTTAGTTAAGCAATCTAAACTTAGCATTCCCTCTGAATTTCACTATAATCAGATTAACCATCTCATATGTTAACTGGAACAACCAAATACTGAGTGCCTATTATGTGCTAGGGACTTTCCAGATGCTTGGAACAGATTGAATAAGGTAAGATTTCTGCTCTCATAGGGCTGAGAGCTGTGTATCTGTTTAGAAGAGGATGTTAACTTCCCAGGAGAACTCAAGTAAAATGTGCAATATGTTAGAATAAGGCCACTTGGTCACGAGGTCACAAACTTTGTGTCAGGCACACTGCTAAATTGGGCACAATACAGAGATAAAGAGGGCATGACCCAAATGTTTCAGAAAATTTAAACTTATAAAATTTGATGCCAGTAAACTCTTGGAATTATTTAAATATAGTAGGCTCTTCTCATTTTTCTCAATAGTTTATTGAAAAGTTGGTAGATAACTTTAAATGCTTAAAATTTCTTAACAACTAAGATATGAATTGAAAGACAGATGTTGGCCGGGCACGGTGGCTTAAGCCTGTAATCCCAGCACTTTGGGAGGCCGAGACGGGCGGATCACGAGGTCAGGAGATCGAGATCATCCTGGTTAACACGGTGAAACACCCATCTCTACTAAAAAATACAAAAAACTAGCCGGGCGAGGTGGTGGGTGCCTGTAGTCCCAGCTACTTGGGAGACTGAGGCAGGAGAATGGCGTGAACCCGGGAGGCGGAGCTTGCAGTGACCCGAGATCCGGCCACTGCACTCCAGCCTGGGCAACAGAGCCAGACTCCATCTCAAAAAAAAAAAAAAAAAAGAAAGATGTCATTCATGACTTTTGTTGCCTTTTGATATAGGTATGAATCACAATAGCATTTGTGAGGGAAAAGTGGATGTGTACATTTTTATTCATAAAATAAAAAAATTGCAAACATCCAGTTAAGCCACTGACAATATCAGCCTATAAATATACTAGCTGAATTATTTACTTATTTTTTTTTTTTTTGAGTTGGGGTCTCACTCTGTCACCCAGGCTGGAGTGATTGGCACAAGCGTGGCTCCGCTGCAACCTCCACCTCCCAGGCTGAAGTGATTTTCCCACCTCAGCCTGACCAGTAGCTGGGACTACAGGTGGGTGCCACCATGCCCAGCTAATTTTTGTATTTTTGTAGACACAGGGTTTCGCCATGTTGCCCAGGCTGGTCTCAAACTCTTGGACTCAGGTAATCCACCTGCCCCAGCCTCCCAAAGTGCTGGGATTACACGCGTGAGCCACTACACCCAGCCTAATGTAGACATTTTTTACGACTTTTAAAAAAGGGGGCCGGCACCAAATTCCAGCACTTTGGGAGGCCGAGGCAGGTGGATCAACTGAGGTCAGGAGTTTGAGACCAGAGGTGAAACCCTGTCTCTACTAAAAATACAAAGTTAGCTGGGCATGGTGGCAGGTGCCTATAATCCCAGCTACTTGGGAGGCTGAGGCAGCAGAATCGCTTGAATCTGGGAGGCAGAGGTTGTAGTGAGTCAAGACCACACCATTGCTCTCCAGCCTGGACAAGAGAGTGAAACTCCATCTCAAAAATAAAGTCTACATGAGTGATATTACACACTTGGCACTTACTTACATTTTGGCAGCATTGTCAGATAGAGACCAGTGCTAGGGTTATGTTCATGTTTTCTGTGACTGATAACGTCTAATTTGATTCTACTGATAGTAGCTTTGAGCTTTCGTCCAGAGCCTCTCTGATGTTAGGGTTTTCACTTCAGTGTGTCCAGTCATGAAGTTTGTCCATTCCGGATTTAACTTAAAAGTTAACAAAATGAAAAAGTACCATTACCAAAAAACATACTTGGGAATCATGTTCTCAAGTGTCATATGGCCTCTGGAAAGGTGACTGCTGAAGAGAAGTTTACTGACACAGTGTTGTGAGTATCCTCTAAGGCACTGAGTTCCTGAAGATTGCCAGCAAGATTCTCCCCACCTCCAAATATTGGCAGGAAATTTAGACTAGCATTTCAAAATTAGTGCAGGGGTATGGTCACATCTTTGTCACTTTATTTTTAAAGATTACAAATCGAGAAGTATAGAATAGTCCTTTTATCTTTTAAACAATTAGCTTATCTTTTTGAAATTTGTCATCTTTTTGACTGACATTTTCCAGAGAATTGCTGTAAAGCCACAAGATGGAGCTCAAGGTAAGCACCAAATCATTTTGGAATTAGATTGAGTGAGCTAAATCACATTAGGAATTGAATGTAACACTTCTGTGTTTTAAGAAATTAAGTCTGAAATCAAAATATTATTTAAAGATGATCAAACCTGCTTCAAGTATTAACTCATTTAATCTGCCAAGCAATCTCATGAGTTCGGTACTAATGTTATCTGAGTTTGGTACTAATGTAATCTCTGTTTACACATGGGGAGACTGAGGCACACAGGCCATACAACTGAAACTGAAATCTGGGATTCAAATTTAGGCAGTGTGGCTCTAGAGCCTATACTCTTACAATGCCATTCTGCCTCTCAAGGATGTGCAAACTCTTGCTAAGAGAGAAAGGTGATTTTAGGATAGAATACCTATTTTTGGGTCAACCTATGATAGACTGGGTTCATGCGGGCTCAGGATCAGATAAAGAGCACGTTTCAGTAGAATAATGATGTACAGAACCTCCTCAAGTCTCTAGACCTAAAGCAGACTGGATATCCCCAGGTGACGCTTCATTAGGAATGGGCTGACCAGTCCAAAAGGGGAAGGTGTAGGCCATGATCATTAATTGCCCAAGGTACTAATCAGAGAAGAAACGCAAACTGCAGTTGAACCTCTAAGGTAGAATCTAGTGGTTTTGACTACATCCTGTTTTCTACTGTCACATTAGTGTAGATCTCTCTTCCCACTATGTAATTCACATGCTACATCAAATAAGGATTCTGCAGTATATATTTGCTTATTAGGAAATTTGGATATTTTCAAAATTTGGATCCATGTTTCTGGGATATGGCTTAACAGCTGGAGAAGAAAAATAGCTATAAATGACTTGAATCAAGTATCTGAAATGAACTCGTGGTGATGGTGAGGGGCAGCAATGTGTAGTTTAGGGAAGTGCTGACCACAACATAAAATTGGGAGGAATCTAAGATATTGCCAAATTTATAAATACTACAATAGAAATGCAGATGTTAAGCTGTTGGCTAACCTTACTAGTTAAGTGACTAACTTCTGATGCCGTCTGGCAGAGTGATTCAAGTTTGTGCTAGACACAAAATATATGTCTTTTTCCCTCTATTTGCCTGCATATATTAATAAAAACACCGTTGCAGTAGACACCAATTTTACAAGGAAATGTTTAGGGGTGAGGTGGGACTGTTAAGTACTTACATCAGGTCAAAGGTCACTCCCCAGAGGGGAGTCTGCTGTCCCCAGAGGACTGTCAGGTAGCCAGGAGGCCCAGGGCCACTCTTGGGCCTGCTTACAAAAAGAACCCTAAATTTTCCACAGTTGAATGCCAGGGTTCTTTTGCAGTTATTTTAGAGCAGGGGAAAAAATATAATGTGTTGCCAAATAAGGTTAATTTGGTAGGCAAGCAGTAAAAATAACAGCCAACATTTAGAGAATGCGTACTCTCTTAAATGCTTTACGTATATTATTTAATCCTTAAAACACTGTGGGATCAATACTCTAATTATCCCTATTTTCAGATGAGAAAACAGTTTGAAAGGTTAACAAATTTACCGAAAGTCATGCAACTGTTAAGTAGTGAGCAAGGCCGCTCGTCCCAGAGTATAGAATGAATACCTATGATGGAAAGCTACAGAGAGACAGACTTTTATTTGATTTAGGGAAGCACCTTCTAACCAAGATTATGGGAGCTGAAATGGGCACCTTGGGAGCCTTGGGGTGTTAGTCTAAGGTGGACAGGCATTTGGTTGGAATGTAGCAAAACGGATTCAAACATCGTTCAGTTATCCCTCAGAATCTATTGGGGATTGGTGCCAGGACCTTCACAGATACCAAAATCCACAGATGCTTGAATCGCTTACATAAACTGGTGAAATATTTGCATATAACCCATGCCCATCCTCCCATATACAGTCGTATGTCACTTAATGACTGGGATGTGTTCTGAGAAGTGTATCATTAGGTAATATCGTTAATCATTGTGTGAACATCATAGACTGTACTTACACAAATCTAGATGGTATAGCCTACTACGCTTAGGCTATGTGATATTGCCTATTGCTCCTAGGCTACAAATCTGTCAGTTACTATACTGAGTACTGTTGGCACTTGTATCACAATGGGAAGTATTTGTATATCTAAACATAGAAAAGGTACAGTAAAGTACAGTGTAAAAGATAAAAAATGGTACACCTGTATAGGGCACTTATGAATAGTGCTTGCAGGACTGGTGCTTGGGGTGAGTCAGTGAGTGAGCCATGAGTGAATGTGAAGGCCTCAGACATGACTGTATACTGCTATAGACTTCTTTTTTTTTTTTGAGACGGAGTTTCGCTCTTGTTGCCTAGGCTGGAGTACAATGGTGCGATCTCAGCTCACCTCAACCTCCACCTCCTGGATTCAAGTGATTCTCCTGCCTCAACCTCCCCAGTAGCTGGGATTACAGGCATGTACCACCACGCCCAGCTAATTTTGTATTTTTAGTAGAGATGAGGTTTCTCCATGTTGGTCAGGCTAGACTCGAACTCCTGACCTCAGGTGATCCACCTGCCACAGCCTCCCAAAGTGCTGGGATTACAGATGTGAACCACTGCACTTGGCCTGCTGTAGACTTTATACACACTGTGTGCTTAGGCTACACTAAACTTACAAAAAACTTTCTTCAATAATAAATTAGCTTCCTATAACTTTTTTACTTTATAAACGTTTTAATTTTTTAAACTGTATAACCCTTTTGTCATAACACTTAGCTTAAAACATAAATACATTGTACAGCTGTACACAAATATTTTATATTTTTATAAGCTTTTTTCTATTTCCACAATTTTTAATTTTTTAAACTTCCTTTCTTACTTTTTAAGCTTTTTTGTTAAAAACTAAGACACAAACACATTAGCCTCCATCTACACTGTCTCCCACCTCCACAGCTTGTTCCACTGCAAAGTCTTTAGGGGCAATAACAGGCATGGAGCTGCCATCCCCTATGAGATCAACACCTTCTTGTGCAATACCTCCTGAAGGACCTGCCTGAGGCTGTTTACAGTCAACTTTTTCTTTAAGTAGAAGGAGTACACTCTAAAATAAAAAGTATAGTAAAGCCATAAACCATAGTCATTATCAAGTATTATGAACTATACATAATTGTATGTGCTATACCTTTATATGACTGACAGCACAGTAGGTTTGTTTACACCAGCGTCACCACAAACATGTGAGTAATGCGTTGCACTGAGATGTTAAGATGGCTAGTGTCACTGGGCCATAGGAATTTTTCAGCTCCACTGTAATCTTAATGGGGCTACTGTCTATATTGACTGAAATGTCATCATGCAATGCATGACTGTACTTTAAATCATCTCTAGATCTACTTATAGTAATACAATGAAAATGCTATGTGAATAATTGTTATACTGTATTATTTAGGGAATAATGATAAGAAAAACATCTGTACATGTTCAGTATAGATGCAACTGTAGTTTTCTTTTGAATATTTTTTATCTCAGGACAAAGCCACAAATGCAGAATTCATAGATACAGAGGGCCAACTGTTCTTGGAATTTGGGTTGAAAGCTGTTAATGTTCTTTTCAGCCAAAAAAAAAAAAAATGCCTTGTAATAAATTGTCATCTTTGAAATGTACCATGCTTGTTTTGCTCTACATAGTTTTTTGGCACTACATAACTGTAGACTTAAGTGTCTTTTTTTGATGGAAATAAAATAATGAAATCTCTTTAATTTTGTTAATGTTAGGTCTGGTATTCATTCCATTAAGTTCCACTTTAAAGTATGGAAAAATGTTATAAACATCTGCTTTAAACAATGAATGGTACTGCAATAGTCCTGTAAAAAAAAAAAATGAATGGAGTAAAGTCCTTCGAATTTTCATTTAAAGAATGGCATAGCTTTATAATACATTGAGTTTTTAATATGCAGAATGTATTTAATATCCTAAAACGATGAATTGTCTTGGCATTATGCTATCTTATGAAACACTTTCTTACTCTCACATTGTGTCTTTATAGTTTTCAATATCAGCAAAACCTTTAAATAGTCTTAGTTGGGTGTTGTGTATCATTGTACAGTAACTGCTAGTACATATGGTATTTCTGATCCATGTAATAAAGTACATTTGTCATGTATCTTGTGATCTGCATACCTTTCAGCTGTTACTTCATAAATCTGTTCCATCAGAGAACTGCTTTGTACAGCAATGGTTGAAGCTGCTTTTAATAAACTAGTATTTTGTGTCTTTTATATGTAATCAACAGGGAGTATTACAGACTTGTGCCTCTGTGGAGAAACATTCCACTAAACTAGTTTTCTCTTGACAATAATGGGAAAAAAATTGCATGGGAAAAGCACAGATGTTCAAGAGCATTTGTTGTTTGCTCCTAAAAGTCAGCTGAAGATCTTTTGTATTAGTCCGGACATATTTTTTTAATGCTTTAGAGAAGAAACGGTTTGAGATATATGATCGGGAGAAGACAGTTACAAACTTAGAGAGACCAACATTGGGTGCTATTTGTTAAAATTCGAAGATGCCTCTCCTTGCTCACACAAAGAGATGTTCTTGAGCAGAGCTGTAGGCAGTTGGCCAAGGATTGGTCATTCCCACATGCTTCCTTCCTCAGACATACACACTCTGCTTCAGTTTCAGTCTTCGTTCTGTCCCAAACTTCAAGTTAGCAGTGTCTTCACAAAAGCAGGTATTTAATAATTCAAGTAAAAAGTGATTGCCTTTATACGCCCCTTTGCCCCTTGAGTTGCTGGATGTTGTCTTCCTTGAGCTGTAGAAATTTGCTCAATGAGTCAGATCTCCACAGACTAGGCAATTGATTATTGATAAATGCATAGGAAAGTATTACTGGAAAATGCTTAAGGGAGCTGTATGCCTTCGGTGGGGTTGGTATGAACATCCTTTATAAGCCTATGAATCTTTAAGAAGAGTTGCCATACAGAGAATGGGAACCAGCTGTTCCAAATCTCCACTGAGGAAACAGGTTTTAACTTAGCAGAAAGGATTTGGGTTAAATGTAAAGAAGAACTTCCTGAATGTGAGTGTTATTTAAAGCCAGGTATGGATTGAAAAGAGGTCATTTGAGTTGTCTCTGGAGGACAAATGGAGCATAAGAGAAAGAAATGAAAGGGGCAGGGAGAGAGATTAATGCCCATTTAATTGAGATGGCTTAAATGTAATTCTGCCCAATGGCTCCGAGGCCTTTATTCTTTCTCATACCCACACCTCAGGTTATGATGTTTGCAAGGTCAGAACTGTAGAATCTGCTTTAGTCATTAGAACCAAAGTGCTACAGGACCCCTAGGTCTGGAGGTCCTTTCCATGTAATTCTTACTTGAAATGCTAAGGTGTGACCAATGGATGAGGAAATGGATCTATGCTTAATTTTCCACCCTTGTCAGTGTACACACTCACAGTGCCAGGGAGGGATTTGACATTCAGCCATTTCTGGAAAGGCAAGTGGCTGGTAGGCTGAGACCACTTGGGCTTGGGATGAGCGAAGGGCTGAGGAGGGATGGCTGCCAAGCCATTGCTGGACATGTGTCAACTGGCCATTTTGAACAGGAAATTTCTAGAGGTTGAAGATCAGACTTGGCACTTGGAATTCCAGGAAGTAGAGACTGAGAGGACAGGAAAAATAGACCCTTTGCTTTTCCTTTTCTCCTACCTGTCACTGTGTCCTGCCCCTGCTCCCATTTGGTGCTTTCCTTTCAGGAATTGTCATAAATTCTTTTCTTTGGATCCCTTTACTTTTAGCCTTTCTTCTTTAGTCTGTTTTTCTTACGGGTTTTTGAAACTTTTTTAAAAAATAAAGATTGATTGATTTTTTTGAGACAGGGTCTCACTCCATTACCCAGACTGGAGTACAGTGGCACAATCACAGCCCTCTACAGTCTTGACCTCCCAGGCTCAAGTGATCCTCTTGCCTCAGCCTCCTGAGTAGCTGGGACCACAGGGGCATGACATCATACCTGGCTAATTTTTTTCATTTCTTTGTAGAGACGGATTCTTGCTATGTTGCCCAAGGTGCGTGGGCTCAAGTGATCCTCCTGCTATGGCCTCCCAAAGCACTGGAATTACAGACAGAAGCCACTGCAAAATAAAAGGTTTAAGGCTGCAAGTCAAACATAAAAGAAAACCACCAAATTTAGTTATAACTGCTTTTTGTTTATAAATGACCCCTAGCATTTTTCTTTGTGACCCAATGACTATAATAAAAACAGGTTTCATGCTTGTGTGCTGTTTCTCTTTATCACTTTTTCTCTTTCTTCCTCTTCATTTCCCTCTTTTTTTTTTCTTTCTGCATTGGCCTCTTCTGTGTGAGTATTAACTTTAATTTCCTCCTTGGGCTCAAGTCACTACCCTTCTTGCATTTTCTCTCTATCTCCCTCCCACTCATTCCTCCCATCCACCTCAGTCTTGCCACTCATTAGATTTTTCTTCCTCTTCCTTTTCACCCTTATCTCCTAATAACTGGATGCAATGTGAATAGAAAAAATGCTTTACAACAGGAGTGGGTGCTATGTTTTGAGTGAGTCTCTTAGAATTCATGTGTTGGAAATTTTGTGCCCAGTGTGCAAGTGTTGGGATGTAGAGCATTGAAAAGGTGATTAGGTCATTAGTGGGATTAATGCTGTTCTCGAGGGGCTGAGTTAATTCTCGAGTTAGTGAGTTCTCCTCCTGAGACTGGATTAGTTACTGCAAAAGCAGGTTGTTATAAAGCTAGCCCGCCTCTTTGTACATAGGCTTGCTTGCCCATCCTCTTTTCTGCCATGCTATGGAGCAGCGTGAGTCCCTCACCAGATGCATTAACCTGATCTTGGACTTTCCAGCCTCCAGAACTGTGAGCTAAGTAAACCCCTTTCCTTTATAAATTATCCAGTCTCAGGTATTCTGTTATAGCAACAGAAAATAGACTAAGATAGTACACAAATGAGCTGGCCCTTTGTTTTTGTAAAAAAGTTTTATTGGCACAAAACCATGTCCACTTGTTCATGAATTGTCTATGAATAATTTGTGCTACAAAGGCAGAACTGAATAGTTGGGACAGAGATTCTTCTATAATCAGCAAAGCCTAAATTAAAGTTTGTTCTTTTAAGAAAAAGTTTGTAGACTCCTGCTTTAAAATATTTTCTATAGCAAGAAGTACCACTACTGAAAAGAAAAATAAAAAGTAAAAAAAATAAAATATTTTCTGTTTATTAAATGAAGGCTTTTGTTCTTTATTTGAAAATTCAGGTGAGTTGGATCTGGTTTTATGTTTCCACCCTGTTACATTTTATATTTGGAGGATGCCTCCAAATTTCTTATTGGAAGGCAGTTGTATTAAAAAAAAAAAAAAGTCAAGCTTACCCTCACTCTGTATGAAAGCAAGACAGGTGGTACCAAAAGGTTGTCTGTGTGTTTAGGTGTGTTCCCCATCTGCCACCTCAACTGGGCTTCTTTTAGTCTTTGGACAAAAAAAAAAAAAAAAAAGATGTCCCATTGTAGAGCTTTTTTTCACAAATCTCATAACTCACTTTTCCTTTAAGTCTACAATTTTTGAAAATGTTAAATGCTGGAGAAAGAACTCTGTTTTAATTTAATATGGCACCTAGAATACTGGCATGTGTGAAGGCATTCCAACAGTTTGATTTGGTGGGTGGTCTAGCTGAAAATATTTTACACAAATACACTTACAGGTTGGTTTCATTAATATGAAATTAATATGGACTAAAATAGTCATAGCATTTAAGGCTGGAAAACGTTTTAGAGATCATCTATTTTAACTGGTGCTTCTTAACAGATGAGGAAACTGAGGCCAATTTCCCCAAGAGGTTAGTAGTTCATGGCAGAGACCAGGAGCCTAGGAGTCTTTGTATTCACAGACCAATCTTTTTCAGAACCATAAATAGGTGACAACTAACCACACAAATAACATTTGGACTAATGTCAAAATTCATTGTATTCTTTTCTATAAAAAGAGGGGCTGCTAAATAAAGCTATGGTGTGTGACTAGTGATCTTTTCTGTAGGTCTATTTCTGCTGTAGTTAATAACCAATCTTTTCCCATTGGTGACTGCGCCTCTTTTTTCCACAAGTAGTATAACATCTTTTAATTGAAACAAAACAAAACAACAATAACAAACTTCCCCTCTCCCCCTATGCCCTCCATCAAAGGCCAGATTTTTTTTTGTTTTTGCCTCTACTCTTTCCCCTCTAATTCATCTTGTGTGGTTGTCAACTTCTTTTTCTTTCCATAACTTTTATTATTTTTTTTTCATAAAAGTAACACATGTATGTTGTAGAAAATTTTAAAACCCAAGAAAGTATAAATAAATCATTCATAATCCAACCACCCAGAGAATGTGAAGCTGTGTGTATATTTTCATAATTGTCTTAACACTGTATAATTTTATATTCTGCTTTCTTAACTTTATATCATGGAGAGTTTTTCCCATGCCACTGGAAATTTTTTAAGAATGTTGTTTGAAAAGTTCCCTCATTCTGTCTTGTGATAAACTATACATTATTTTATTTGTCTACTTTGGGACATTTAATTTTTTTCTGAAAAAACTTTTTTTTGCTATTAAAATTCTTCTCTGTAATATTAATGACCTTACATGTAAGTCTAATCCTTATCTGATTATATTCTTGAGGAAGGGTTCTAGAAGAGTATGAACTTTCCTTTAAAAGACTCCTTATCTATGTTGCCAAACTGCTCTCCTGAAAGGCTGAAACAATTAGTAATCCTTCCAGGTGTGTGTGAGTGCTTGTCTGGGGCACCCTTGAAGTATTGTAAAAAATAAGCCTTTTGAAACTTCCCTTTCAGTAGGTCATTCTCCTGCTAGGAAACTTCCCATGGCTGCAAGACCAAATCGAAGCTTCTTAGCATATTGTCTTCCATTTCTTCACTTCCAGTTGATTTCACAACCACTGCAACCCAGCATCTGTCCCCAACTGTCTGCCTGGAGGCATCAAGCAAACAGCCCTGGACTGGACAAAGTGTCAGGAAATGAGGGTTCAAATCCCAGCCCTACCACTTACTACTGTGTGACCTTGAGCAAGTAACTTAATTTCTTTGAGCTTGTATCCTCAGCTTTACAATGGAAATAATCAGACAGATCTTCATTTGTGAGGCTCCTGTGAGACAATATAGGTAAGAAATGTGTTTAATCTGTGGAGCACTTTAGAAAGGTTATGGGGGGATGTTGTTATTGAGACTCTTCTTGGGGGTTATATGATAGTTATTAGTGTTGTCCAACAAATATTTCTTTCTTTTTTGAGTCAGGGTCTCATTCTGTCTCCCAGGCTGGAGTGCAGTGGTGTGATCATGGCTCACTGCAGCCTCAACCTTCTGAGCTCAAGCACTCCTCCCACCTCAGTCTCCTGAGTAGTTGGGACCACAGGCACATGCCACTGTGCCCAGCTAATTTATTTGTTTTTTGTAGAGATGCAGTCATGCTTTATTGCCCAGACTCGTCTCGAACTCCTGGCTCAAGAGATCTGCCTCTCTTGGTCTCTGAAAGTGCTGGGATTACAGGTTATTTCTGAATCCTTTTAGGCCCATGGTAGAATTCCACTTCCCCGACCCCTTCATTTGAGTGTGGCTAAGTGACAGACTTTGGCTTCATGCACTATGAGTGGTAGTGGCGTATGCACTTAAGATGTCGAAGCTTATGGGTGCTGAGCCTTCCTTAGCTGCTCTTTTGTCCTCTCTCCCATAAGGAAGGACAATGCTGCAGATGGTCATTGCTCTATGAGCTAGGGTCCAGGAGAAGGAGCATCAGGGTGTAGAGGACCCCCCCAGTCAACCAGTGATAGAAATGTATCTCGAGCAAGAGTTAGAGCTTGTTTATTTAAAGCCTAAATTATGGAGTTGTTTCTTATTGCACTCTAACCTAGTAGTAGGAGCCTCACCTCCATTCTTTTTTCTCTGTAGCGTTTGATATTACTGAAATTCTTGAAACCCTCTTTTCCTCCAACTTGGTGTCATCAGCACTCTTGGTGTTCTCCTCCATCCCTAATGACTCTTCTGTCTCCATTGTGCTCTCTTCCTTCATTTTCCACTTCCATATGGATGTGAGACGAGCTTCTGGCCTCATCATCTCCTTTTGTTACACGCTTAACTTTGCCAACTTTGTTTACTCTCACAGCTTTAAATATCATGTTTCTTTAACCCTGTATGTTTGAAAAAAATGTCTCATTTGAGGATCACTGGTCCACCCTTCTTTTATATCTTGAGGACAGGGACTCTAGACTCAAGTCTAGAGTGATCTCTAGCTAGACAGTGGGCTGGCTTCTTCACTTACCAGCTGTGAGAGACTTGTGCACTTTGCCTCTGTTTCTGCATCTGTAACATAGGATAATGAATGGGTAGTGGTTGTAAGGAATAAATAAGAAAATGTGGCCGGGCACAGTGGCTCACACCTGTAATCCCAACACTTTGGGAGGCCGAGGCGGGTGGATCACGAGGTCAGGAGATCGAGACCATCCTGGCTAACATGGTGAAACCCTGTCTCTACTAAAAATACAAAAAAATTATCTGGGCGTGGTGGTGGGCGCCTGTAGTCCCAGCTACTTGGGAGGCTGAGGCAGGAGAAGGGCGTGAACCCAGGAGGTGAAGGTTGCAGGAAGCCGAGATCATGCCACTGTGCTCCAGCCTGGGCAACAGTGCGAGACTCCGTCTCAAAACAACAACAACAAAACAACAAAAACAAGCAAACAAACAAAAAACAAGAAAACGCGCATAGGATACTTCCAGGGCCTTACACACAGCAATCTTACTGTAAATAATGGTGGTGGTTGTGCTATTGGTTTCTTTTTATCTCCCTCCTTCTCTCCCCACATTTTACCTCCATCTTCTGGTAAGACAGGCTTAGAAATAGAAAGCCCATAATAAATATCTGCTGTAGGTCTAACGTTATATTGATGTCTAATATCAGGAGTGACAAATTGGTACCGTTGCCCTGGAGAGACTTTGTATAGTGTTCTGCTTTGATTTTTTGATTAGATTATTGCCTTTAGATGAGTCAGACACTTCTAAATTCTCAATTATCTTCAATCCCTTTGGTTTGACACATACTGACTGGCCCTGGGAGGAAACTGCCTTAGGTAAACCTGCGCCACCCATGCTCTGTGTAATCTCTTTTCCTCGCACACTTCATGGCTGTCACTGCCAGGGCATCTTGGCTTCTACTGCTTTTTCCTGAGAGAAAACAGTAGATATTTTATTGTGGTAAAATATACAAACATACAAATTTATCTTTTTAATGATTTCTAAGTGTGCAATTCAGTGGCATTAAGTACTTTCACAGCGTGGTGCAGTCATTACCACTGTCACTACTGTTTTCAGAATTTTTTATCATTTCAAACAGAAACTCTGCACCCATTAAACAATAACCCCCCATTCTCCCCTCCCTCCACCGCTAGTCTCCATTATTCTGCTTGCTGTCTCTGAATTTGACTACTCTAAATACCTCACATAAAGGGAATCATGGAATATTTGTCCTTGTGTGTCTGACTTCTTTCACTCAGCATCATGTTTTCAAGGTTCTCTATTATCTACGTTGTAGCATGCATCAGTACTTCATTCCTTTTTAAGGTCAAGGAATATCTCATTGTATGTATATATCACATTCTGTGTATCAGATTGTCTGTCAACAGGCACATGGATTATTCCTCTGAGATGATTTTGAGGCCCACAGTGCCAGCTCACTCAGATTTCCCATTCTGAGAACTCTTTTTCTATTGGTCTACCTCAATGTCATATAGCAAGTCACAAAAATATAAGGGGCTGGGAGCAGGAAAGAGCAAAGGGAGATTGACAGGCTATATGAATGTGATAACGATAAATTTTTACTTCTTTTTGTAAAAAAAAGAATGATTAAAAAAACGCTCTTGGTAAACAATTATAATCATGACATAGCATTCACATTTTTGGTAGCACATTTCAGGTGTTTTCAATACTTTTCAACTGACACAAATAGCATTTTTCATTTGGATAGTTGGTGGTGGGAGATGCGCAGAGACCCTCAAAGCTTTACTTATGCTGACTTGTGACATCTATTATTATTACTATTATTTTGAGATGGAGTCTTGCTCTGTCGCCCAAGCTGGAGTGCAGTGGAGCGATCTTGGTTCACTGCAACCTCTGGATCCTGGGTTCAAGCAATTCTCCTGCCTCAGCCTCCTGAGTAGCTGGGACTACCAGCATGTGGCACCAAGCCCGGCTATTTTGTTTTGTATTTTCAGTAGAGATGGGGTTTTCCCCTGTTGGTCAGGCTGATGTCAAACTCCTGACTTAAGGTGATCTGCCCACCTCAGCCTTCCAAAGTGCTGGGATTACAGGCGTAAGCCACCGCGCCTGGTCATGACATCTATTATTTTGTTTGATGATTTAACTTCTGAATTTTGGGGGATCGTATATTTCATAACTTTGGCACTATATTTTATGTTTCTCCAGGGAGGAGACCATTCTGTGGTTTGATACGTCCTACATTAAAATCAGATAAAGAACATACATTTCTGAAAGGACCTGATACATATTTGGAAGTCCTTCAAATCTTTCCTTTTGCTTTCTGTTTCTTCCAGCATTACCCAACACAATATCATGCAGATAGCAGTCACTCCAAAGTTTACTACTTAACAAATTGGTTAGTCTATTGATTCCAGCTTTCCAAAGGGCCTATTCTTTTAAAATATTTGACACTAGAATATTTGAAATATTTATCTTCCCTATAACCACTGACATTCTAATTATGATATATTTGGTCCTGATCTTGAGCTATCACACAACGTTATCAATTTCTAACTACCCTGCATTATGAAAAGATTTCAGGGGCAGAAGAGGAAATTTTTTCCTGCCAAATTTTATCTTTCTCTCTAGCCTGTAGTAATTTGCATTGCTGGTTTACATAGTACAATATTTTAGTGTGTGCTTATTATAGTATCTTAACTCCCTGAGATTTACCAAGGACAAATGTGATTTTAATATTATATTGTATTTCATTTCACAGGTTTGTTTCATAACCTCAATAGTTATTTCTAGTTGTGATTCTGTTTCCTTTCTAAATGTGTTAATAAAATGCTTGCATAAGATTGGCTTGACTCCAGAATCTGATATGGTCATGCTTCAAGTAAGTGATAAAACTCGTGACAATGTAGCACTTGGAGATGTTTGAATGCATCCTAACTATACAAGTGGGGAAATTCTTAGGTCCTTACAGAGTTAAATTAAGGTCAGACCTAGTTTCCGACACGAAGTTCAGATGTATTGGCAGATCCCCATGCTTGCATTTATTATACTGTAATTTGGGGCTTAAAGAGTTATATCCAGTCCATCCCCAACATCTGGATAGTGTTTATAACGATCACATTTGATCCTAATGTAATTTTGTTGGGGAATTCACTAGAATTCCTCTGTTGGCTACATTACAACTGAACATGAGATCTGCTAAAATATTACTAAAAAACTAGTGAATATCCATAGAGAATACAAAAATAGATAGATTTCATCTCCCCATCCCCTTCCCTTCCCTGACCACTAGCCACTAGCCCATCATACTCACCTATCGGGGCTTCCTTGTTTCTATTGATAGAATCGGGGCAATGCTTTAACAGCAGCTAACATTTGTCAAAGGTTTGGAATCCTGAAAAGCAGATCAGGCACAAAAATCTTTCAGGGATGATTACTGCACATGTGCAACCACAATGGCAGTGTCATAGACTCAACTGATGTAGATGACATGGGCTTGATGGCAATTTTTCCTTTCATTTTCATTTTCATTTAGATTCTATTCCATAGAGTTAGGAAGACATTATTTGGGAAAGTAGAGCCAAAGGATTGGTTTTAACCACCCTTCCCCCATCAATGGAAGCCCCAAATGAATCAAACTGAACCTTTTAAGGCTGTAAAGGGAGCCTTTAATTATGTGAGATTGACAAGGGAGACATTTGGGAAGTTTGGCAATGCAGTTTCAGGGCCTCCCAGCCCTGCCAGCAGGAAGATTATTAACATATTTCATGTAATTTGTGCATTGCTATGTACCCTTCCCATGAAATAATTTTAACATCCAAAAAGAGACAGCTGGGAAGAGGAAAAGACAGATAGGGAAGGACAGAGACTGTAAGAGTCTTTAGAGAGGGAAAATTATTTCATTAAATCTAAAGAGCATATGCTTTTCTGATGTATACCATATGCAAGTCTATGCAAATTATTTAATAGCAGTGCACGCAGAGTAATTTCCATTTCCTCCCTAGCTTGTGACGGGACTATTCCTTTTAATCAGATTAGATGACATTCTCCGCAAACTTTTGGGGGTTTCAACTTAATTTGCCATGCTAAGTAGTTAGGGTAATTTGAAATAAAGCAATCAGTGGGCAGAAAAGAATGAAGCCAAACCTCATTTCTGTCTTTGAGATGAGGGGCTGGCCGGCTGTGTGAGCCCCACAGGACTTCTTTCTCCTCTTCTCTCCTGCTCCTCAGCACCTAAGACCTCAGCAGACTTTCCAATGGCCAGTTGTGTTGTTTTGATGGCACCTAATCAGGTCTGTTTCCCATCCATGGGGCTCGCGTGCGATGCTGCATTCCATTAGGCCTCCACTGACTGTCACAATTTATGGTGCTGCCTCAAGTAATGATGGAAAAATGAATTCACACTCCTTAAAAACTTTTTCACCTGGGAGGTCATGGACACCTAAAGGGGTCTTTGAAATGGTCTGAAGGGGCCCTGCAAATATTCCACTCTAGAGGTTCTGGAGAAAGGGAACAATAGTCATTTAGTACTATGGATGGACAAGAGTTAATCAAGGAAAGTCCTGGCAGGAAAGAATTCACATGGAACGCATGCCTGAAGGGACAGCAGTAGATCAAGCGCGGCTGTGCTGCAGTAGTGCCAGCCCTTGACAAAACTGTTAAGCTTGTTTTGGGGCATTGCTCACAGTTCTGCAGGCTCTGTGTTTGTTGCACAATCCCAGAGGGTCCATTGTCTTGTAGTCATAGGGCAATCTATGTGTTAATACCAAATTTTTCCAGCAGATGGCAGTAAAGGGTCTTGAGGAAGGAGTGACTTCTAAAATCTCATCAGGTTACAGTTTGGACTAGACTAGAGGCTGGTTGGCCTTCCCTTTCATGGTTCTCTGTTTTATGGGTGGCGGTGTTTGAGGAAAGGGAAGATTTTAATTGCTCAAACTAATTCCCTGCAAAGTGTTAGCAGATGAGGTTTAAATATCATCTATATTAGGGCTGCTAGGGATTTACTAGCCACCAAGATATAAAAGAGAGAACTTTAATGGTGAAATTTCATGCACTGAGACAAAGAGAAAAATCTGCTTTTTCCTTTCTTTCCTTTTTTTCTTCACACACACCTTCCTTCCAAGGCAATGCCTCAGCCGGGATCTTGGTTTTGAGGCACCGAGTTCGGCTCCCAGGATCTGTCCCTGTAGTACAAGGAGGCACTTCTTATCAAAGATTTGCTTATAAACTTTGAATGTAAACAGGCTACAATCAATTAACTCTTTAAAAATTACTCAGGACAGGCTGGGCGCCCAGCACTTTGAGAGGCCAAGGTGGGCGAATCACCTGAGGTCAGGAGTTCGAGGCCAGGCTGACCAATATGAAGAAACACCATCTTTACTAAAAATACAAAAAAGTAGCCAGGCACGGTGGCATGCGCCTGTAATCCCAGCTACTGTCTAAGAGGCTGAGACAGGAGAATCGCTTGAACCTTGCAGTGAGCGGAGATGGCGCCGTTGCACTCCAGTCTGGGCAACAAGAGTGAAACTCCGTCTCCAAAAATAAAAAAATTACTAATGACATCACATAACCAAACCAGGACCCTTCCTACATGCAGGGAGGAAACAGTACTAAAGTTTTCTGAGTGCCTACTGGGTCTTTCCTTTCATTATTTTTCTTAATCCTGGAGGCAATCCTTTTAGGTGGTTATCATTTTCCTCATTTTACAAAGAAGTAAATGGGTAGTCAGAGAAGGTAAGGCACCTCCAGGAAGTCTCCCAGTTAACATGTGGATTCAAATCTTTTATTTATTTATTTTTATTTTATTTTATTTCATTTTTAAAAATAGAAATAGAGATGGATGTCCCACTATGTTACCCAGGCTGGTCTCAAACTCCTGAGCTCAAGCGATCCTCCCCTCTTACCTCCCAAAGTGCTAGGATTACAGGCGTGAGCCACCGAGCCCATCCTGGGTCCAAATCTTCACCTGTCTGATCCCAAAGCCCAGCCTCATGTCAGTAGAGTGCTCTAACACATAACTACTAAAGATGGGACTAAAGGTGACTTCTTTTTTATTATTTTGAGTTTTTTGTTGTTGAATAGGCAAAATATATACATGTACAACAAATTCAAATACACAGTCGCAAATACATTTCTCTGGTTTCATGCCTTGTTTGGGGCCACCCTCCCACAGGCAACCACAGTTATAGTTTCCTGTGTAGTCTTTCAGAAATGTTTTGGGCTTTTATAATATAAGCATACACATATATATCCTTTTTCTCCTTACATAAATAGTAGCTCACAAAACACATTGTTGTGTCTGTCTTTTTTCACTTAACAGCATATCTTGGAGGTGGGCTAAATAATTCTTTTTAAGAGCTTCAGAGTTGGAAATACTTTCCATCGTCTGTATGTACCATAATTTTATTTAACTGAAATTGATCTATTTAACTGATATATTTATTTAAATGAGACTGATGAACCTTACAAAGATTACATTGTTAAATGACCATATTCCACTCAGTGTAGCCAGCCTTCAAAACCTTGCTGATAAATGAATGCTTCAAAATTGCAATAAGCATATGGCTTTCCAGAGTGACTTAATATCAGGTATACTTTTGAAAAGTTTATTTTGTGCTTTAAAATGTATTCTCATTTCTAACATATGCATTTGCATGCACACACACATAAATTCTCACCACCTGAACCAGAATTAAAGGTTACCAGTGAAAGAGACCTGGGTCTCAAGATGTTCTAGAAAAGTGAGCAGTGCTTATTGGATCTTTATCACTCTTTTATAGTAGTGAGACAATAAAACAGAGTCTGTGGTCTGTCTAACCCTCAATTCAGCTTCTTTGGAGTAGGATGATTTGGATCAGTAAGAGTAAAGTAGGAGTAGATCAGCCTTCCAGGAGAGACAGAGAAGGAAATCACAAAAGAAGCAATTCTATAATCTCTGTAGATAAAGAAATTTCTTTTTAATCCAGTAAACTCTAAGGTCTTTAGATAGAAAGAGTTTTTTCATGGCTAATGTGAATGCAAGTCTGCTTTCTATGTTGACACCTTATGAACTGTAATTCTAAAAGTGCTCAGGGATGAGTTTCTCTACAAATTTTTTAAAAAAATTAGCCAGGTATGGTTGTGCACACCTTTACTACCAACTACTCAAGAGGCTGAGATTGGAGGATCGCTTGAATCAAGGAGTTCGAGGTTGCAGTGAGCTATGATCATATCACTGCACTCCAGCCTGGGAGACAGAGAGAGACTCTCCCTAAAGTTTTTTTTTAAAAGGACTTGGGAGTTCCTTAAAAGATGGAATTTATATTCTATTAACTTTGTATGCTACCCAGAAGTTATAGGAAGCTTGTGTGTGTGTCTGTGTGTGTGTGCGTGCACGTGTGTGTGAGAAACAGTGAGAGAGAGAGAGAGAGAGAGACAGACAGAGACAGAGACAGACAGAGAGAGCACACAGTAATTATTCTCCCAATATCCACCTGTATTTAAGGACAGGCCCTATCTAGGAATTTCCAAGATGTCAGTGGGATATCCATGATGATGAGACTTTCCAGTATTCCACATAGTTACATTTCTTCCTTGTTGTATACTTTCTATTCAAATGGCAAATTTATTTGCCCTATTTCCAGGAGCTGACTTAATCTGTTGCAAGCAGCAATTTGATTTGGAAGACTAGGATCAAGGTTGGTATCCTCCAGGAACAACTGTTCCTACCGCTCCTCTCCATACCGTGGGGATACCCACACCACATGCACTCCATCTCTGTACTCATCCCTTGCCCTCTTATCTTAAGGCTGTGATACAAACCTCTGGGTGGGTGGAGGCCTCTTGCATTTTCTGGTTGCAAAGGATCTCAGAAATAATGACACTAAAGCCGGGGGGCAGACAATGCCCTGCACTTATCTTGAAGCAGAAACTGCCAGAATGGAGGAGATACAGGTGAAGCAGTGAACGAATGGCATGAGCTGGATGATACAGAATCGTGAAATTTTAGATTTGGAAGAAACCTTAGAGGTCATCTAATCTAGTGGTTCTAAAGCATGACCATGAGCATGGACTGAGAAATATTCACACACACACACACACACACACACACACACACACACACACACAGGTATACATCAGCAGGAACAAATTTTTGCCACATATCATGCAGGTGCAAGAAATGGTACATCTATTTAAATCAAATGAAGTCAGTTCTGATCAAGGTAGGGAGACTCTCCTTTTCTTAGGGTGGTATAAGTGTTTCTGGGGACTTGTGTAACTGGGGACAGTTAGCTATTACTGAAATGATGTTGCATGAGGAGCTCAGTGGCTTATAATCATAAGCCAGCAAGCTTATTATTGTTATAGCAATCAGCTCAAACTCAGTGGCTTATAAAAATAAGCATTGCTTTCTTATGCTCACAGGTCTGCTGGTTAGATGAGGGCAGATAGATAGGTTTAGACTTTATGTTGGGTTCAGGTGTGCCCCATGAGTCTTTCATTCTCCCTCAATCATTGACTATCCAGGACACGTCCTATTCAAGGAAAATGCCAGGAATGCCAGAGATAAAAGAAACTAGGTAAGTCCACTTCAAGCCTCTGTTTCATTCCCATCTTCCAACGCAAGTCACATGCCCAAGCCCAGTGTGGGGTGGGAAAGTACCTTCACCCACAGTGGGAGGGCGCTGTGAAGCTGAATGACAAGTGCATTGATGTATAGCCTTCTTACAGGTTAATGAATGTCTTAGCCCATTTGTGCTGCTGTAACAAAATACCTGGATGATTTATAGAGACTGGGTGATTTATAAATCCTAGAAATTTATTTCTTACACTTCTGGAGGCTGGGAAGCCAAAATCAAGGCACTGGCATCTGGTATCTGGCGAGGGCTGCATTATCTAGAGGTGAAGAGTGCTGTGTCCTCACACGGCAGAAGGTGGAAGTGCAAGAAGGAATGAACTCCCTCTGTCAGGCCTCTTTATAAGGGCACCTAATCTCACTGGAAGGGACACATTTAAACTATGCCAGTGGAGAGTTGGACTTATAACGCCACTCTTCATCTGGATTCCAAAACACTTCACTCGTGGTTTTCTGCCTGCCTCACTGGAGCTTCCCTCTCAATTTCCTTTGTAGCTCCTTCTTCTCTCCATAAGCACTCACCATTGAAGAGTCCCAGGGCTCATTCCTTTGCATTCCTCTCCATTGACTACTCTCATAGCTGTAAATAGTGAGGACACCCACAGTTCCATCTCCGGCCAGCTCTCCTGAGCTCCAGATGCACAGTCCTCTTGAATGTCTAACAGATGTCTCAAACTCAAGTGTGTCCCTTCCAAAACTGCTCTACCTACAGCCTTCTCTCAGTTCAAGTGGAAAATCCATCTCCAAATCATTTAGGCCAACATCCTTGGAGTCATCATTGAATCTTCTCTTTCTCTTTATTCAATTTCTAGACAAATGTGATTGGTTCTACTTTCAGAATTGAATCAGCATATTACCACTTCTTAGCATCCTCACTAATTACCAGCTTTGTCTATGCCATGGTTATCTCTCATCTGGACCCCTAAGATAGCCTCCAAATAGGTCTCCTTGCTCTTACTTTGCCGACCTATAGTCTACTCAGAGTGATCCTTTTGGAATGTAATTCATATCCAGTTATTCTTCTGCTCAAAACCTCATTCCACCTAAACTAAAAGCTGAAATCCTTTCAATGCCTTAGCATTTTTCTACACTTTATTTCTCTGACAATCATCTCCTGCTTTCTCTTCTTTACTTATTCTGCTGCAGCCATTCTGGACTCCTTGCTGTTCCTTAAACACATCAGCCATACTCTTACTTTAGCGACATAGCTTTCTCTTTCTCCAGTGTTTGTCCTCTAGGTATCTGCTCTCTCAGATATTTGCCCCAGATATCTCTCTCACCTGCTAACAGTTTTTGCTCAAATGTTGCCTTCCTAATGGGACCAACTTTGGCCAATATATTTGATATTGCAGCCTGACGCCCCTCCCCAATCCTGATTTAGTACTCCTTATCCTCCTTAACTATTCCGCCTTCTCTTTTTTCATAACACTTATCACCTTTAAGCAACATATAACTTACTACTTTATTATGTTTATTGTTTATAGCAAGACAGTTTGTTTGAAAGGCAGAGGTAAGGCATATCTTTTTTATAGTCATGCAAATATTCCATATTTGTTAGCAGTGGCCTTCACTTGGTGCAAATGCACAATTACTTATAGAGTCTACTTCTTTTTCTCATTCACCCATGATAGTTAAAGTAGAACTATTTGGCTTTTAGGCAATTGTAAATGTGGGCTGTGAACATTTCAGAAACTTTACACATATGGACACTGAAATCACCCAATTAAATCTGATCATGCTAATAAGAGTATATTAATTTTTTTATAGTTTAAATGAAAACACACAAAGACAACTCCAGAGAGCTCTCTGGACCTCCAAGAATACATCTATGGACCCTGATTTTGGAAAACACTGCCCTATGAAATAATTCCTAAGCAGATTAAAAGTTCACCCAAGATAAAGCCCTGAGCATGAAATTTCTGGAATGTTTCTAACACTGACACTTGTTCACTTTGTGAAATAAAACATGTCATGCTATTCCTCCTGACACCCACAGATCCAGTTCAGAGTATTAGATAAGCAGGTTGAAAAGAAAAAGGAAACTAGTATTTATTAATCATCTAATAAATGCTAAGTGTTTTTATACATACCGTGTCATTTTCATCATTTCAGCAAAACTACTGAATTATTTTCCTATCCTCACAAAACAAAACAAACTCAAAGAAATCCAATGACTTGCCAAAGGTCACAAAGAAAGTGGTTGGATTTACAAAAAAAGAAAAAGAAAAAGAAAAAAATTTAAAAAATTTTACAAGTTCTAAATTTAACAAGAAGTTGCAAAAATGGTACAAAGAACTATATATGTATATATATTCGCTCAGAGAACTCATTCAAACTTTTATCTTAGGGACACAAGTTGCACTCAGTTAGGTTTCCACATCCTTTATACTGAAATAGATCCTCAATCTTTTAATGACTTTGACATTTTTGAAGATTATACATCTGTTATTTTGTAGAATGTCTCTCGATTTGAACTTTTCTGATATTTTCTCATGATGAGACCCTGGTATAGATTTTTTGACAAGATATCATGAATGCTGTGTTTTTAATGCATCTTACTGACAGGCATGTGATTTTTTTCCCTCTTGCTGGTGGTGTTAACTTTTACCTCTTAATTAAGATTGGGGTGTCTTTCTGGCCTCTCTACTGTAAAGTTACTTTCCCTCTTGTTATTAATAAATATTTTATAAGGAGATACTTTAAGGTTATACAAAATCTAATTCTTCACTTTTCATTCACCAACTAGTTTTGCATTTATGGATGTTTTCTGCCACAATTAATTATAACTTAGTGGTTGCCAAATGGGAGCTTTCTAATTTAATCATTCTTTCTGTATTTTTTTTGGCGTGGTTTCTACTTTAAGGAAGAGCTTTCTCTTCTGCTTTATTCACTCATTCCTTCATCCACCCATTCATTCATATCAGTGTGGCTTCATGAATTCCTATTTACCAAATAGATTGTAATTTACTACTATCATTACTTATTTTGATGTTCAAATTGTCCCATATTTGGACAGCAGGGTCCCCTCTAAATAGGTTTTGAATCAGTGTCTTCTAGAGCTGGATATTCTTTCATTATACCATTTAGATTCCTATAAATAAAGAAAAAATAAATGCAAAAGGAGAAAAGCAATGAAGTAAGTATAGCATCTGGCATAGGTTGCTCAGGCTTTGAAATCACCAGTTCTTAATTCAAATCCTGGCTCTGTCTTGTCTTAGTTGAATGATACTGGGCAAGTTTTCTGGCTTGTTCTGCCCTCATTTACTTATTTGTAAAGTGAAGAGGATAAGATTTATCCTAGTGGGTTGTAAGAATTACAAAAGATTATGTGCTATGTTTAAAAGACATAACACAGTGCCTGGCACACAATTAGTATTCAATAAATGGTAGCTATTGCAAGCTATTAATAATTATGAGCCACACTTTCCTCATCTCTAAACTAGGGACACAAATCTACCACACAGAATTGTTAAAAAGATTGAATGAAGTAGCATACGTAAAACCACTTAGCACATATAAGTACTCAAAAAGGTAACTATTATGATTAATATGATTGTTCTCTGAGCTTTGGTTTCATCATCTATAAAAGGGCAACAATATGCATGTCACTGACTTGTTGTGAAGATTAAATGAAATTACATGTGTAACGCTCCCAGCCCAGTGCCTGGCCTTTAGAAAGTACACCATAAATAGGAATTAATGTTATTGAAAAGCAGACTTAAGAAATCTGGAGAAGTTTTACAGAGGCAAAATAGCGCTTCAACTAAAGAAAATCACTCTTGCACTTATGTGCATGCGTGAGTGTGTGTGTACACGTGTGCATGCATATGAAAAGCCGGTGCCTATTGCTTATCTCTCTGAGTTTGAATCTCTTTTTTTCCTGTGTCGCTACATGCTGCTCTGGGTTGAAGAGAAGGCACACTTAAAAGTAATTTGTTTGGTCAAGTGCAGTGATTTAGAGATGCACTCACATTCCCTAATCTCATTTTTATCCACTTGCCTCTAATGGGGATTCTAATCAGCCTCCCCACTGATTTACTTCACTTCCTGTAATAAAAGAGCACTCAGAAGTGACATGAAAGCCAGGGTAGCAGTCACTGAGGGATCAGCACCTCAGCTGAAATGGATAGAAGGCTATTTTAATAGTAAAAGCAACAGATCAACCTGAATGTTTGTAAGTTAATAAGTCCTACATTTGTTTAAACTTTCTGTTTTCATTTCAAACAAATAGCATTCAGTGGGTCTGCAGCCAAGCAGGTCCAACACCAAAATAACTTTCTCCTTCATAACTAGGGCTGGTAACTGGTCTCAAAAATAGGGAAAGAGTGCTGGGAAAACCCCACTAACTGGTTGTCTCAGAAAGAGGTTCAAGTGGCTTGATGCCAGCCTGGTAACTACCCCATCTTACTCATTCATAGCAAGTGTCAAAGACATTTCATAACCAAACATTTTACAAAAATGACATAGTAAATTCAATGCTTTAAACACATCCTGGGAGGTGCTGAGGCTCAAAGAACTCAACAAGGAATCAGAAACTTTTTTTTTTAATGACGACATGGCACATGTTGACTATTTTTTCCCCTTCTGTGTTTTGTTTTTTAATTTTTTCTCGTCTTTCTAAATATTTATTTATTTATTTATTTTTGAGATAAAGTCTCCTTCTGTCATTCAGGCTAGACTGCACTGGTATGACCTTGGCTCACTGCAACTTCCATCTCCTGGGTTCAAGCGATTCTCATGCCTCAGCCTCCTGAGTAGCTGGGACTACAGGCATGTGCCACCATGCCTGGCTAATTTTTGTATTTTTAGTAGAGACCATATTGGCCAGGCTGGTCTCAAACTCCTGACCTCAAATGATCTGCCCGCCTTGGCCTCCCAAAGTGCTGGATGAGAGGCATGAGCCACCGCCCTAGCCTTGTGTTTTCTTGGTTTTTGTTTTTTAGTTTAGTTTTGTTTTGTTTGTTTTTTAATTTCTTTCTTTCTTTCTTTTTTTTTGACAGGGTCTCACGCTGTCACCAAGGCTGGAGTGCAGTGGCACTCTACCTCCTGGGGTCAAGCAATCGTTCTGCCTAATTTTCTTTTTTCTTTTCTTTTTTTTTTTTTTAGAGACGAGGTCTTACTATGTTGCCCAGGCTGGTCACGAACTCCTGGCCTCAACTGGTCCTCTTGCCTTGGCCTCCCAAAGTGCTTTGATTATAGGCGTGAGCCACCATGCCCAGCCACTAGAATCAGGAACTATTTGTGTTTGGAGAGCCAGGCACCGTGCTTAACACAGTACATGGGAGCCAAATGATAAGAACTTGGCCTGGCACAACAGCTCATGCCTGTAATCCCAGCACTTTGGGAGGCCGAGGCAGGTGGATCACCTGAGGTCAGGAGTTCAAGACCAGCCTGGCCAACATGGCAAAACCCCATCTCTACTAAAAATACAGAAATTAGCCAGGTGTCGTGGTACATGCCTGTAATCCCAGCTACTTGGGAGGCTGAGGCAGGAGAATTGCGTACCCGGGAGGCGGAGCTTGCAGTGAGCTGAGATCCGGCCACTGCCCCCCAGCCCCGGCGACAGAGGGGGAAAAAAAAAAAAAAAAGAAAAAAAAAAGAAAAGAATCTGTGAACACAAAGAAGGAAACAATATACCTAGAGTCTACTTGAGGTGAGGTGGGAGGGTGGGAGGAGGGAGAGGAGCAGAAAAGATAACTATTGGCTCCTGGGCTTGATACCTGGGTGATGAAATAATCTGCACGACAAACCCCTGTGACACGTAGTTATGTAACAAACCTTCACATGTACCCCCAAATGTAAAATAAAAGTAAAAAAAACACACACTACACAGATTATTTAATTCTCACAACAATATTGGGTGTCAAATACCACTAGGTTGGTGCAAAAGTAATTGCGGTTTTTGCCATTAAAAGTAATACAAAACCGCAATTGCTTTTGCACCAGCCTAATATTAAAACCTCAATTGCTTTTGCACCAACCTGTTATTATGCAGTAAAGAGGCCAGAAATTCTCAATTTATGGACTAGGAAACTGAGGTAAAGAAAATGCTTTTGCAAGATCACCCAGATGGTGATTCAGGGAGGTTTGACACCGAGGCAGTCTGATCCTGGAGTTCAAGCTCTTACTCTCTTCTAAATACCAGACGGGTTCAATTTTTGTTATTACTGCTCTTTTGTTTTTGTACTTCTATTTGATTACGGAGCTGTCGGTTGCACTGGGAATTGATTTTGAGCCAAGTAATGACACAGACAATGCTGAATAACAATTGCTTCTGAATTCTTTCTGGATATGGACCACTTCCTGATACCCTGCGTCCATTCCCAGCTCTCAGACTAACATGCAACATCAGTGCAAGGTGTGGAGGTGCAGGTCAGGCATTCAATTTTCAAAAAAGCTGCCTTTAAGACACCTATTTCTTTTGTTACTATGAATATATTTCAAAAACAGTATTCATCTATGTGGCTTCCATTTTGTTATTCAACCTCCCTGGGCCTCTATTTATGAATCTGTACTCAGAAGGGTTGCACAAGATGTCTTATAATATTCCTTCCAGCTCTGACCTGATGAGTTTCTAAATGACTGGATGACGATTTTATTATTTTGGTTCCTCAGCCTCTCCAGGAATCTTCCTCTCCCAACCTGCCCTTTGGCATTTTCATTTTTTTCCCTCTTGAAATTGCATCCCTTTCCCTCTTTCTCTATCTTTTCTCTCTTGATTTTTTTCCCTTACGTCTTTCCCTCCCTGCCTTTTTTCCTTCCTCTTTCCTTCAACTTCCTTTCTCTGCCACTTTTTCTCTCTTGGTTTCATCCCCTCACCTCCTCTTGTCTCTCTGATGATTTCTCTCTTTCCCCTTCTTTCTCTTCTCTGGATATTTTCTTCTCTCTTTCCCTTCCTCACCCTTTTCTTTCTTTCATTGAACTCAACATGCCTTACTTTTCCTTTGCTGTACTCTTTAATCCAAGCAGATCCTTGGAATATAACAGGGAATCAGTCACAGGAAGTTCAAAACGTGTGGTACCTTTCTTTAGAAAAAGACCAATGAATGCTTGGAAAAGCAGGAAGTTTAGGCACTGAATAGATTACCTTAGTTTCTCTGTGCTGTGCAGATAAGCTCATCATTGTCATTGTAAATATGATTGAGGTTCTAACTCAATAGAGGCATTTTTTTTTTTCCTGGATGTGCCATGTTTCTGATGTTCTTCTAGAATTGTCTGGGCTCCTTCTTGTAGTAAAAACAGTACTTTCAGATTATTAGCTTTATTTGGAAAACTTTAAAGATAATCTTTAAAAGCCCCAGGCTAAAAGTTGCACCTCTATTATGTTACTTTTTTCTGCAATGAAGAGTTGCAAATCATATGAGCTGGATTTGGATCCTGAATGGACACAACATAAGATGTCAATATTTTATCTTGTATTCTTCCTCTGAGCTTCACAAATCTGTTTTGTATCCCTTCATTTTTGGTTACACTATTGAAGACATATCATTTTCTGAAAGTCTTCTTAGTCCAGATTTCTTAGATAGAAAAACCACCATTTTGTTTTGAATAATGAATCCTCCGTCTACCTACTGATACGTGAGGCATTAGTTGGTTTGTAGCAGTGTCTTCGTCATCATCAAAACATTTGGGACCACATCCATTTTTTTCTAGGTCTCTTTTCTGTGCCAATTGAAGTGAGACTGGCTCTTTAAGATAAAACAATGTTTGTGAACAACCTTTATTTTTTAAATCACTTATGCTTGTAGAATGTGTTGTTTAAAATTCCCTTTGGGGTCCGGGACTTTATGCTGTATGCTCTTGGAAACACCAAGGTCTTTTCCAAGTTTCTATTCTTATTTCCCAGGGAGAGAGACTAATTGTTAAAATGATCAGTATGCTTCTGATATTGTTGCATAAGTCATGCGAATAGGGGCCCTGCTATGTTGCCCAATCTGCCCTTGAAATCCTGGACTCAAGTCATCCTCCAGCCTCAGCCTCCCAGGTATCTGGGAATACAGGCACATGCCGCTGTGTTGGACTCATATGAATATTTTTAAGGACATACAAATAAACTTGGTTTGATGTAAAGGGTGAAGACATTATTTTGATTCTCAATTTCTACCATTTTTTTTTTACATAATCTTTTTTTAGCCACCTCAGGTAATCACAGCATTTCAAACGGGCTAGCTTGAAACTTGGTTGAAGAGGGAGTCTATCCTCCTCTGAATCTTGGATTCTAGCCTCAACATACACATCAGGTTTGGAATTTAATTTAATTCTTGGAAAATGGTTTCTTCATAAATTTTTTTTAATAAAAAAGAGATTTTAGACGTATGATCAGGTGGTCTCCACACAGAGATGTACAGGACACTTCCTGATTTGTGGACGACCCCCTTGGGTAAAAGGGCCATGATTGCTCAGTCCCCAGCTTCAACAACAGCTGGGGCAGCTCTGAAACCCTCCAACTGTGGCTGAGGTGGGCTCACCTTCAAAAGTGTCAAGGCCGGTGGGAGCTCTGAACTCAGAGCAGCTCCACAGGGGGCTGGAGAGGATGATAAATGGATTTGTTAGCGTCATGTGGAATGTCCACAAGAGCCCTTTTGCACCTGAGATGCAGAAAACATTAAAGGGGCTGGGGGGGCACAAGCTTGGCTTCCAAAAGACGAAATACCATAAAAAGCGCATGCAATCATTGGGCAGATGATGAAGGAAGAAGGCATTGGACCTGCTCTCCAGAAGGGACTTCAAGAGAGAACTTGCCAAAAAGTCTCTTGGGAAGGTGCACATCTCCTGCAGCCTGCAGTAACCTCCTGGCTCCTGCAGGGCAGAAAGGAGGTCTCTTTTTTCAGAGAGATGGTCATGTTGGCACCAACACACAACACCTTCCCTTGTTTCTTGTTTCTCATTGGCATCACTTGACTGGGAATGCTCTATGCTCCCAGGATGGTATTTCCATGAAGACATAGTTGGCCAGTCCCGCTCCCTATCCTCAACCTGATACTCACACAGTTCCAGACAGAGCAAGGCATCGGGCTGCAGTTACACAGCAATCTCATGTGACTAGGGCAGCACGCAGCTCAGGCCTCATGTCATTAGAAACATCGCTGTTCAACCGGGCTCGGTAGTTCACACCTGTAATCCGAGCACTTTGGGAGGCTGAGGTGAGTGGATCACCTGAGGTCAGGAGTTCAAGACCAGTCTGGCCAACATGGTGAAACCCGGTCTCTACTAAAAATACAAAAATCAGCCAAGTATGGTGGTGCATGCCTATAATCCCAACTACTCAGGAGGCTGAGGCAGGAGACTCGCTTGAACCCAGGAGGCGGAGGTTGACATGAGCAGAGATCACGCCATTACACTCCAGCCTGGGGAACAGAGCAAGATTCTGTCTTGAAAAAAAAAAAAAAAAAAGGAAAGAAAGAAAGAAACATTGCTGTTCAAGAATGAGATGCCTTCTCATTCTAATAAAACTCAACAATCTGGATGTCCTTCTGTGAAAAAGGAAATCAACACAGATGGCATTATCTTAAAATTGGGCCACCATTGAAGCTGTGGATCAATGGCAACATGGAGTTTGGTTCCTACCAAAAACAAAACTGTCCCAATCCAGAGTCGGCCAGTAGATGGCACCCTGAGCATCTGACATAAAATCTAAGGCTGCGAATATTTATCTTCACCAAAGCGCTTCTCAAAACATTAAGCAAAACTTTGACTGAAACGCAACCGTATTTGGACAAGCAGGTTTATTTTACTTTAGTGCTGTGTTATTAGAAACATACATATGTGTGTGTATATATTTTACTATCAAACCCTAAAGTTATGGAAAATATCCTTGATGGTTAGGATGGACTGTAAACTTTTACAGTATTATTTGCAGGCAGATTTTTCAATTTCTTATTTAAGCCAGCCTTTTCTTAATATGAGATTTAGTGGTTATGTGTCATACCATTTCTCAGGAAAACTCAGGAGAATACTTTTGGTTATCTAAATACCCCCGTGAAAGAAACGCACTCATAGGAAGAAAGAGAAATGCAGTGAGATACATTGTGTGTTTTTAAAGAACAACTGAAATAAATGTTTTTATTTTGCTGTATGCATCTATATGGAATTATGTACACAAACATGTACAGCAAGATCAAGATAAGCAGATATATGGATATAGTTTAGTATAGGAATGCCGCTTTATCTCAGATTCCAGCCCACACTCAAACCTGAAGGTTTTACAGTAGGGAATAACTCAGAATTTAGTGATAGATACAGTATTTGGAAGAGAAGCTATCCTTTAACCAAACAAACCATTGCCTTGGGTGGAAAGTCTGAACAAACCTTCCACTGTCTCTGTGTAGATATTTTCTTACTGGATACGTGGTCAAACAAGATGTGGTGGAGTACAAATAAAAACTAAAGGGCGGATTGGAGGATCAGAGACTCAAGTTGAATGACAAGACTATTTGAGACTGAAGCAAAATTGGGGACCAATAATCAGAAGAATATTAATGAGAGATAGCAAAATTCCAGAGGTACACATAAGAGGAGGAACTGGGAGCACTCAAGACTCAAAACTAAAGGCACACACAACTTGTGGGCAGAACAAGATGAGTTTCCTGGGATGAACGTGTTTTGCTTGTAATTTCGTTCCCTTTGAAGACACAAGGACTGCCTCAGGGATGCCTCTTTGCCCTTCTCAATGGCGGTCTTTCTTTCTGTATGCAGCAACCAACAGACTTACTGATCTCTTTGTAATCACAAATATTGACTCCCATCATTTATTCAGAGTTTATTTCATTGCTAGCTTTGACACTTGACAAGGAGTTGTATCTTGCAGACAGTGAAATAAATACTCATTCTTTGAAGTAACTGGATATCAAAGGGAAGTAGAAGTCCTCGGAGTGTCCAGAGAGGGTGAGCTGGTGTTGAGTGCCTGTGGGAATTTCAATCATTTGAGTTGCAAGTTGGTTTGGAAACTCCTTCAAGAAGTTGAGTGGCAGGTAAGGACAGGCTGGTGAAATCCTGGTCAACAAACTTCACCCAAGTCCTGGTGTTAGCAGCGATGGAGTGTCTAGTGTCAGTAGGAGTGCTGACCTATAGGGGGAAAGTGTCCTTGTATGTGGCATTGGGACACAGATTCAAATGTCCTCAGCTTTAGGAGTCTTGGTATCATCCTTTCCTGGGGCAGCCATGTTTTCATGAGCTCATTGGCCTTCCTGGCGCACAAGGATGAAAACAGTAAAAAGGAGGCCAAAAACAAAGCCATATTGACCTCAGTTGAATTCCAAAGATGAGGAGAAAGAAGTGTTAGAGTTTGCCAAATGGAAACAGAAACTAGTCTGTGGGAAAAGCAGTTTTATTTTCAGTCTTCCAAATAGATCTTTCAAATGGCAAACCATAAAAAGTAAGTATGAACACTATTGAGGAATTGCCTGAAATACACAAAAAGGGCCCAGGCCATTGTTCCAGCAAACAGTTAATCATGAGACCAATATATTGCTGTAGTGTCCCCAGGAATGTTTAACACTTTTAAAAGGAGAAAGCACAGGGAGAAAAATATGCCTAACGGCTGCTAAATGGCAAAAACGAGCTAAGTCTGATTCTCCCCACCTCACAGGGGAGTTAAAGGTATTGGAAAGCCTGGGAGTTTCCTCAGTTCATTCAACAAGGAATATTATTGTCTAGTGATATCCAAGCTGGTTTTGAGTTGTTGCTCCCATACATCCTGTGTGACTTTCAGCAAGTTGCTTAAGCTCTCTGAGCCTTAGTTTGACAATTGTATCTACCTCAAAGATTAAGGCACGGTAGTAATGAACATAGAAATATTATTAATATTACTAAATATTTATTGAATACCTACTATATTCTAAACACAACTCATTTTTTTTAAAAAATACATAATTATTTACATTCTATATGCTGCTTCAGGGCTTTGTGTCATGGGGAAGTTATTTTCCTCAATGGCTGAGAAAGCCAGTGTGCAAGAGTTAATTTGTAGGGTCCTCTAATGACAGGTTATTCTTCCTTTAGTAAAAACATTTAAAAGCAAAGGGTTTTTTTGTTTGTTTGTTTTTTGAGACAGGGTCTTGATGCATTGTCTTGGCTGGAGCGCGGTAGTGTGATCATAGCTCACTGCAATCTGGAACTCCTGGACTCAAGTGATTTTCCCACCTCAGCTTCCTGAGTAGCTAGGATTATAGGTGTGCACCACCATGTGGCAGGCTAATTGCTTTATTGTAGAGATGGGGTCATGCTGGTCTCAAACTCCTGGCCTCAGGCCATCCTCTCACCCAAGCTTCCTAAAGTGTGGGGATTATAGGTGTGAGCCACTGCACCCAACCTGGATTATTATTATTATTATTATTTTAAAGAATAAGAAAGAGAGAGACATATTGTTGGACTTTCCTTATATGCTTTTTGTTATCTTCTAAATTTTCTTCTGGATCCATTCCTGCTACATTCTGAAATAAATTGCCTTATAGACACAAGTAGCTAGTGCAGACTGTAGTCCAGCATCCTATAAGGGAACTGCTCCTTAAAATGACTGTATTTGATGGTTCAACCTTTGCCAGCTGCTGCCTTAAATCACAGAACAGATCAATGTCTGTTGTATTTTTTTGACTTGGCTTTCTACTCCAGTCAACAGAAATAATTCATTCTTTGAGAGACAAAGAGAGAGATTCAAACTAAAGACAGATAAGATATTGCTGCTTAACAGAGTGCATTCCATGTTGGCACATAGACAGCTTTTCCTTCATGTGGCCTTACTCGTACACCAACTATTAGAAATAGCTAGAAAAATTAAAATAATTGTATGAATTCTCTTCTAACTGCCAGAATTATTGCTGCAGAAATTTGTCAACCTGGAAGAAGGGTAATATCATAGTCTGTCCTGTTGCATCTGATATAGATAGTTCCTTATATTTGTCTAATATCTTGATTTTTATATTTTTGAATGTGTAGAATTTCTTTCTTTTTTCCAAATACGCTGTGCCACATTTCATAGTTTCTAGTTCTCCAATGACATATTTTGACTTGGTTTTTATTTCCTTGTAAAAAATAAGCATAATTCTTTTGTGGTCTTCATTTGATACTTTCTATGTCTTTGGTATTTGTGGGTCTGTTATCTGTTACTTCCTCTAGTGGTCATTTGAAGTGCCCTGTTTTCTTGTGCACCTGGTTATTTTTGGCTGTGTGTTGGACATCATATTTAGAAAAATGTATTAGATATACAGACTTTAGTTTGAATCTCTCTTTGATGCCTACAAATCAATTTTCCTCTACAGCACGTTATTTTGTTTCAACCATGAGCCTAGGAACAAGAACAATCTGGGACCACCATAATACACCTTCAAGGCTTGAAATTTCATGAACAACCCAGATGATGTTAGCTGTATATATGCATGTGAAGGCTGGATTACTCCCACATCATCCTTACTCTGATCTTAAAGTAAGAGAGAGTTTATCAGAGTCTTTGCCTTTGGTAGGCTCCAGGCTTTTACTTTCATCCTGTCAAACTTTGAAGCCTACTCAAAGTACAGTTTAGTTTCAAAACTTGTTTCTTATGGATCAACAAATGCCCTTAGGGCAAAGCAGCTTTGAATGCTGCGCTTACCTCTCTAGGGTCTTGTCTTCACCTAGATTCTGGCCCAATAATACTACCCTATTTTGCTAGCTTCTTGATGCTTTTTAATATGATACTTTCACTCTTTTAATTTGCATCAGTGGTTTAAGTGACTTAGTTCTGCCATGTTTGGAAGATTGCTGATGCTCTGGGGTAAGTAATGGGATTCTAAAAATGGGTATGAACATGTGCTCAATTCAGAAAATGGTACCTATAAAATAAAAACAAAACTAAATACAAATGAGGAGTAATATGAAAGTCACATAGAAGGGAGAATAAAGCCTGAATATTTTTCTGTATATAGCTTCTACACAGTGTGAAATTTGGGGGGCTTTTCTTCAAATAGAATTTGGGAGCACCCTCGAAAAATCTGTAAGTTTATTAGTTACTTTTGCTGTGTGATAACCAACTGCAATACATGCAGTAAGCATGTAGTTTTCTCGCATGTGTCTATGGGTTGGCTAGGGTGCAAATGGAATTCAGTTCTGCTTATCATGCCTGGTTCTAGTGTCCAAGCAGAAGCAACAACAGTGAATTGGGGCATGTTTTTCCCATGGCAGAAGCCAAAAGCTCCCAGAGGGGTGAATGGAGCAACTGACGGTTTTTAACGCCTAAGGTAGGAATGGGTGCCCTATTACTTCAGCCCACATTCCATTGACCAAAACAAATCACATGTTTGTGCCTAACATCAGTAGAATGGAGGGGAAATCCAAAAAGTAATCGAATCTACCAAGTAGGTCTTCCAATAAATTGACATGAGGTGGTGGTGATTATAAAGTACCAAGTATGGTACAGATCTGGTGATATGAAACCATGCTTTCAAATGCTAAAATTCGGTAAACTGTTTCTATAAGTTTTCTTTTTCTTTTTTTCTTTCTTTTTTTTTTCTTTTTTTGAGACAGGGTCTCACTCTGTTGCCCAGGCTGGAGTGCAGTGGTGTGATCTCGGCTCACTGCAACCTCCACCTTGTGGGATCAAGTGATTTTCCTGCCTCAGCCTCCTGAGTAGCTGAGGTAACAGGCGTGTACCACCACACCTGGGGCTAATTTTTGTATTTTTTTTTTTTTTTTTTTTTTTTTAGTGAGATGAGATTTTACCATGTTGGCCAGGCTGGTCTTGAACTCCTGATCTCAGATGATCCACCAGCCTCGGCCTCCCAAAGTGCTGGGATTACAGGCATGAGTCACTGCACCTGGTCTCTGTAAGTTTTTCTAAAGCTCCACACGTTAATGGTAATTGGACATATCTAGAGAATTTCCACATGAACTCCTACTTGCTAATACATATCTCAAAATGACATCATTTAAGGTATTCCCTACCCAAACAGACATGACAAATAGTAAATAAGTTCTTAATGTTGACCTTTAAAAAATGTAATTGAGGCCGGGCACGGTGGCTCACGCCTGCAATCCCAGCACTTTGGGAGGCCGAGGTGGGTTGATCACGAGGTCAGGAGATCGAGACCAACCTGGCTAACATGGTGAAACCCCGTCTCTACTAAACAAAACAAACAAACAAACAAACAAACAAACAAAAATTAGCCAGGCATGGTGGTGGGCCCCAGCTACTTGGGAAGCTGAGACAGGAGAATGTCGTGAACCTGGGAGGTAGAGCTTGCAGTGAGCCGAGATCACACCACTGCACTCCAGTCTGGGTGACAGAGTGAGACTCTGTCTCAAATAAATAAATAAACAAATAAATAAAGTAATTGAATTCCTTCAATTCAGTTTTTATGTCTGCTATTCTATGTTTTAATATACAAGATCCCTGTTTTGCTCTCTGAACATTCTTTTTTAATAGATTACTATTCTTGTGTCACAACTGTTTGATCTTTCTTAGGCTCTCCAGGGCAGTTTTTGACTTTTTTTTCTACTGTATAGTTTGTTTCCCCTGCATTGTTTTATTCTCCTTGTTTGCTTGGGCCCCTGTTTTTTCGCATTACAGGATTTCTTCAAAGGTCTAGTGATCCTTATTTTCTGCTTATATTAATATTTGAACTTCATCCTGCTGATTGGATGCTCTGTGCATGTGGGGTGGGAGTGTGTGGACTAGTCGCTGGCTGGGCCATTTTGTTGAGGATTTTTCTCAAAGGCTAATCACATGAACTGGAGAAGACTTTTCCAATCTCTTGCCTACATTTCAGGGTTCTGGAAGCTCAATGGGAGAAGAAGTCTGGGTAATCTCAACATAAAGAATGTCACTTCTCTCTTACTCCTTATGTCTTCAACATAACATCATTGCACTTGACTGAACCTGGTGTCCTCCAGTCTAGGGACCCTCTGTTTTACTCTTTGGAGATTAAGCCTCATGTCTTCTGCTGGGGTGGAAAAAGAGCAATTGATTAACTGCATGGAGCGGAATAGAAGGATCTGTTGCGGGATTAATTACTTCTTAAACATACTTCCAACAGTTCTGTTCTGTTTTCGGTCTCACCCTCATCCCTGCTACCAAAGATGTTGTGCCACCAATATTTAAGCCTTTTGTGGGTCCCCAGAGTAATTCAAGTTGCTCGTCAGCATTCCTAGTTGTTGGCTTAAGTTTTAGCTCTCAAGTCTGCCAAATGCCTTTCTTTTTGTCCAACAGCTTTCTCGCTTCAAAATTTCGTTATTATTGTTTTCTCTTTCTCTTTATACTTGTGGGTATACGCTTTGAAATTTTTCCTTATTATTGCTTTAGTTAAGTCTTGGGAGAGTGCAGAAGCTAATGCCATCTTCTACCAGAAGCCTATCTGACTTTCCCAGGTGAATTTTACTCTACTTCAGTCTGTAACCTGTTTGACTGGATGTAAATTTCTTCTCAGTCATTTAGGAGGCTTCTTTCATGCTATGTTATCAGACAGGAATTATGATTTAAAGCAATAACTCCATCACTTCCATACCAAGGGTTGCTCAGTTTGATCTTTGGTGTGCATGAACTACAGAAACTGCTACATATTCCCCACCCTCAGTAAGTATTGGGAGTAGTATTGGGAAGTCCATATTATAAGGCCAACTTATGGGTTTAGAAATCCAGTATTGATTTCTCTTTCTGGGCTGAAGATGGCAAAGAAGATAGCAACACTGCATTTTTTTCCTTATGAATTAGCTCTCTGCCTCTCCTTTCCCATGGAGCCTCTCTTCCCACTTCTCCCTTCTTTTGTTGTTTTTTGTTTTTTTGTTTTGTTTTGTTTTGCTTGTTTTTATTTACTGAATGATTCCCTCTGTCCTACCTGGGCCCAAAACACTGACCCTGTGTGAAGAGAGGCCTTTTGAGATTGGGGCCATCCATGGTCCTTCAGGGTTGAATTTCCTTTCTATCACTGGGCCAGGGGAGGGGTGGGGAAACCAAGCATTGTGTCAGCAAGTGTTCATGAGCCTTCTGTCTCTCACTGCACCACGTCACTCTCCTCTCACCCCAGTACTTGCTGGCTTTTGCTGCAGCTACAGGGGTAAGGGTAGAATTGAGTCTCTATATTGATAAGAAGTAGAGCACATGTATGACTGAGCTCACATTTGAGGGGGACCTCCACACACACCCACTCTGTATTGCCTATTTCTCAAATCCTCCAATCTTATGGACTGTCCAATCTCACATTCACAGATAGAAAAACTGGGATGATGAAAAGGTGTGGATATTTCTATGTTAAAGCATTGATACAGTTGAATGTATATGTTTATTTAGATGAGTGATTCTTAACTGAATGAGGTAAGTCAACTGAGAGACTTATTCAAACCATGTATTTTCCAATTCTAGTATGACGTCCAAGGGATATGGTCCTCAGGCAAAAAAAACTCTGCCATGAAATGTCACTGTTGTGGATGAGACACAGTCTATCATTTGGGTATTTTTTGATTAGGAAAATCTTGAGAATAAGCTACCCTAAGTGACCCTCTTCTTGAGGTTTGAAAGGATAGTGTCCTTTTAGTTCAGAACAATAGGTTTTAAAATATATGCAGAAAGTTTAATTTATTTAGTGATCAGAAAACTTCCAGTTAAAATGCCTTGTAGTACCATTTTAAATTGTAAATTGTAAGAATGACAAGTATCATAAAACATTCATTACAAATGTAATAAAACTGGGTAGATTTCTGTGTAGATTAGAAAATTTTCTAAGAAAGCAATGTGACAATATATCATCAAGAGTCATAGGACAACAGCCCCAATATTAACTTTAATTGTGGAGGTACTTACTGTGTGTCATACACTGTGCTAAATACTTTATATGAATGATTCCATATAAGTTTGTCAACAACCTTAAGAAATAGATATCTTCATGCCCATTTTACAGATAAGATATGGAAATTCAGAAAAGCAGAATTGGTGACATGTCTCAGGTCACATAGATGACCTAGCTGGGATTTGAACTCAGGGATATCTGATTTCAAATCCCTTGTTTGTAACCCTTTTTGTATACTTTAACTCTTTGTACCAGTAATCCTACTCTAGGAAATGTAATCTAAGGAAGTAATTTTTTCAGAAAAAAACTCTGCATATACACAGATGTTTATTGCAATGGATTGTATAATTGTAAATATTTGGAAACCACCTACGTTTCTCACTATAGAAGAATGGTTAGGGAAACCATAGGAGATTTGCTCAAGGGAATATTGTGCAATCACTGGACCAGATCATTAGATTGTTTTTATAACAATAGGGAAAGATGTTTATAATTATATAACTTTTAAAAAATCGAATGCAAAATGTGTTTACCACCAAGATTTCAACTATAAAAAATATATGTATGTATAAAAACAAAGATCTAAAGTCAGAAAAATAAAATAGTTGTCAGGCATTGCTGGAGGATTACACAAAACATTTTGCGTGCAACAGCACTTGTGCAAATAAGCACTACGCTAGTTGAAGGGTTAACTAAAAAAATATATATATATATACACACACACAGACATATATATACACACATACATATATACATATATACACACATACATATATACACATATATGTACACATATATACACACACATACATATATACATACATAT
>NW_012121821.1:2493011-2528348 GCF_000951035.1 Colobus angolensis palliatus | reverse complement strand
CGCCTGGCTAGTTTTTTGTATTTTTTAGTAGAGACGGGGTTTCACCATGTTAGCCAGGATGGTCTCGATCTCCTGACCTCGTGATCCGCCTGTCTTGGCCTCCCAAAGTGCTGGGATCACCCCTGCTTCTTAAAAAATAGATATAGGATCTCATTCTGTTGCCTAGGCTAGAGTGCAGTGATATGATCATAGCTCTCTGTAACCTAGAACTTCTGGCCTCTGCCTCAGCTTCTCCAAGTGCTGGGATTATAGGCATGAGATGCCACACCTGGCAAGTGCAGGAGAACTTATAGAATCTTGCAGAATTGGCCGGGCAAGTGGCTTGCCCGTAATCCCAGCACTTTGAGAGGCTGAGGTGGGAGGATCACTTGAGTCTAGGAGTTCGAGACTAGTCTAGTCAACATGGCAAAACCCTGTCTCCTCTGAAAATAAAAAATTTAAAAAAAAAGGTCAGATGTAGTGGCATGCACCTGTAGTCCCAGCTACTCAGGAGGCAGAGGCAGGAGATTCCCTTGAACTGGGGAGGTGGAGGTTGCAGTGAGCTGAAATAGTGCCACTACACTCCAGCCTGAATGACAGAGGGAGACTTGTGTTCAAAAAAAAAAAAAAAAAAAAGAATCTTATAGGATTTCTCAGTTAAACTTCTTTTTTTAAAATGCCAGAAGATATGCTAGCTGTTTTTTGAATGGAACATTGTTGCACCTCCATTTTTAAGCAGGACAAAATACCTTTGGAATAGCCAAATAAGTGGAATGTTGAACTAGTTAGAGGAAGATGAAACTGAATGGACTCCCCTCTGCTCACTTTTTTCTTATCCTTGGATTTGATTTTTGAATAATTTTATTTGGAGAATGATTTGGTGTGAGGAAGAGATGTGAGGGATTAACTGTAATGGTCAGTTGGTCACAAGCCACATAACAACCCTCACATGATTCAGAGTGTGAACGATTCCTAAAATGGAAATTAGAACTGAAATTTTCACATGTAGACCTAGGACTAATGGGAAATCAACATAGAAAAGGGTCGGTGTAACTGAAAACATTAGTCTTGGAAGCCAGACGTATCACACTTTGATATCTTGCAAGTTGAGTCACTTCAGCCAAACAAGTTTCTTTATCTTTACAATGAGGTGATAATGCCATCCTCCCAGGGATGCTAAGAGGCTGAAATAAGACAAACAGCTTGCAATAGACACAAACTAATATTCTTCTGTTATTATCATTGAGTGTGTTTGCAGGTTCAAGAACTCAGACAAGGAATGGATTTTTATATATTGGTCCCTCTCACATTTGAATTTGTAGTTAGTAGATCAACAAAAAAGGCTTGATGAACCAACCCTTAAAACTATAGATATTGCCTTGTAATTTGTTCCTACATATTTATTTCTTATAACAGGGCTTAAGAAAATTTCTCTTTCAGTTTTAATGTTTCTCACTTGCTAAGTGAAGGTGTTCACATAAGAGGACCTTCTAGGTTCCCAAAACTCTCTAAGAGGAAGCTTATGCTGTTTGTGTTTCACTGTTGGTACAAGACACGTCACGACTTTGGATTATTTCCCCTCCCAGTCCTGAACCCTCTTGGAAACACCCTTATTCTGTGTCACCAGCCCCCATTCCTTATCTTGATAAAAAATTTGGTCAGATTGTATCTTTGGACTGTCTATGATCTCAAAATAGGGGAGCCTCAAACACACATTCCTAGAATTTACAGACAGCAATTTGTGAAATCATTGGAAATAGTCACAATTTATGGCAAAAGGTTAACAAACAAAACAAAACTTATAGATTTCATTCAGGTCTAAAATTTATTGTATTCATTTCTGTTTTAACCTCAGTGTTGGAAATGAAATATGCAGACTGTGAAGCTGGTAAAATGTCGGGGCATCTATTTAAGGCAAAATACACTGTAGTCTCTTCAAAGCGCAGGAAAGAACAAAATTCTTATGCCCTGGATGTATGTACTGCAGTTTGTAAAGGAAAACAGCTTCTCTCTGGGCCCAAGAGAAGCATGAAGTGGAGGGACTGGAATCCCTCACAATGCAGTGATTTCCTCCTTTTCTATTCTTAGGCCACAGCAGTCTCTAAGGATATGCTAACATGCTCTTTCTTCACCAAACTCCCCGAGGAAAGGGTCCAGAGGAATGGCTCATATCAAGGGTCCTGGAACTTGGAATGAGGAAACCCAGAACTTGGAGCCAGACCTAGCAACTAAAGAGTAAATCCAGTTTCCCTAGTAACACCCCATCCCTCCCTGGGTGCAGTCCCTCAGCGATTAATCTAAGCTTCTGGTACAGGTTATAGGGTCAAAGAGATAAAGGGCTAGAATTTCCAAGACTGGGTGGGGATGAAGCTCAGAATTCTCAGTCTATTCCCCCCGGGGTGTACCACGCACTTAGCCTCCCAGGGTGGGGGTGGTGGGCAGCAGGGAAAGGAGTGAGGGTGAGCTATGACACTCACAGAAAGTCAAGATGGTAACGGGTATGGGGTTACCTGTGATATGGAGAAAGGGGCCCCCACTCCCACATCTTTTGCACCAGAGCCCTGCTCCCTGGTTAGCCTAGAAATGACCCAGACTCCAGCCTTTGGCTGTCTTATCCACCTGGCACAGCCCTGCTACAGCAGCATCCTGAGGCGGAGGGCTCATCTCAGTAGCTCCCCCTTCAATACCCAACAGCTCTTTGCTGAGCAGTAATGCACTATCTCAGTCTGTTTTCTGTTCCTATAACAGAATACCTGAGGCTGGGTAATTTACAAAGAAAAGAAATTTGTTCCTTACAGTTCTAAAAGCTGAGCAGCCCAAGGCTGAGGAGCTGCATGTGGTCCGCTTCTGGCAAGGGCCTCATTGTGGGGTCATAGCATGGCAGAGGCACCATAGGGCAAGACTGTAGGAGTACACATGTCAGCCTGGGCCTCTCTTTTTAGAAAGCCTCCAGTCCCATCATGGGGGCCCCACCCTGAGGACTTTATGTAATTCCAATTCCCTCCCAAAAATCCCACCTCCAAATACCATCAACATATGAATTCTGGGATTCTGTTTCCGACATATAAAATTTGGGGGATGCATTAAAACCGCAGCCAATACTAATTTCTCAGAGCCCTCCAAAATATATTCCTAATTGACCTTTCCTTCTGTTTTCTTTTCCTCCCCTAACTATATCCTCTATTTCAAGAAACATCTTTATATAATTCCCAGAAATTACTCCATGTTTTCCCACTTTCAGGCTCTTGCACTTACACCCTCCGCCTGTTTGCCCCTTGAATGCTTGCCGGCAGTGCTTGCCGCCACAGCCTTTGCCCTTAGATAACTTTGCCACAAAATATCTCACTTTCATTGTTATTATTTTCGCATTGCTCTTATACAGTGACCTTGGAAACAAAAGACGTCATTCTATTTATAGCATTCTGTTTTTATTTATTTATTTTATTTTTTTATTTTTTTTTGAGACGGAGTCTCGCTCTGTCGCCGGGGCTGGAGTGCAGTGGCCGGATCTCAGCTCACTGCAAGCTCCGCCTCCCGGGTACGCCATTCTCCTGCCTCAGCCTCCCGAGTAGCTGGGACTACAGGCGCCCACCACCTCGTCCGGCTAGTTTTTTGTATTTTTTAGTAGAGACGGGGTTTCACCATTTTAGCCAGGATGGTCTCGATCTCCCAACCTCGTGATCCGCCCGTCTCGGCCTCCCAAAGTGCTGGGATTACAGGCTTGAGCCACCGCGCCCGGCCAGCATTCTGTTTTTAGTAATCGTATTTTCATTTAAAAAATATAACAATTCTTGGTCAGGAGCGGTGGCTCACACCTGTAATCCCAGCACTTTGGGAGGCTGAGGCGGGCGGACCACCTGAGGTCGGGAGTTTGAGACCAGCCTGACCAACATGGAGAAATACCGTCTCTACTAAAAATACAAAATTAGCCAGGCGTGGTGGCTCATGCCTGTAATCCCAGCTACTCGGGAGGCCGAGGCAGGAGAATCACTTGAACCCAGGAGGTGGAGGTTGTGGTGAGCTGAGATCATGCCGTTGCACTCCAGCCTGGGCAACAAGAGTGAAACTCCATCTCAAAAAAAATTAAAAAAATATATATAGAGAGAGTAATTCTTGATTGCTGAAAATGTCAAATCCTAGAAAATGTGACATTCCTACACGTGGTAACATTGTTCTCAAACAGTTGTTAGCTGAAGATTAATTTGATATATCTGACTTTTCCTGAAATAGATAATTTCGATGAATCACACAATTCTGATGTTAGTTCTGTTTAGAAATAACTCCAAGAACAGTTTTTATATTTTCTTTTCACATTGAAAATCAGTCAGATTTGCTTCATCCTCAAGGAGCGTGTTTATGTAAAATTAAATGAGCGCTGGCAGAAAGCTGCACTTTTTTTTTTCTAAGTGGAGAAAGGGTTAAGGGTCTTTCCCTGTAAAATATTTTCCCCTGACAAGTTGAGTTATTAAAAAATGTATTCTTCTTTCATAAAAAATATTTCCTGAACCTTCCAACTTGGTGGGATTTTTTTCTTTCTTTTATTTATCTGTTATTTTATAATTTAAGCCATACAGTTAGAGGTCACACTTGATGGCAGGTTTATCTTATTCATCTTTGTACACCCAGCACACATGTCACAGGTTCTTTTTTTTTTTGAAACGGAGTCTCGCTCTCTTGCCTGGGCTGGTGTGCAGTGGCCTGATCTCAGCTCACTGCAAGCTCCGCCTCCTGGGTTCACGCCATTCTCCTGCCTCAGCCTCCCGAGTGGCTGGGATTACAGGTGCCTGCCACCTCGCCCGGCTAGTTTTTTTGTATTTTTTAGTAGAGATGGGGTTTCACCGTGTTAGCCAGGATGGTCTCGATCTCCTGACCTCGTGGTCCGCCTGTCTCGACCTCCCAACACAGGTTCTTAATAAACAGATCTTGCAAAGAGCTGAGTTGAATTTATTTTGCTTACGACTACTACAGATAATGGAGACGTATCAAGCATGGTGCCTGCTCTGGGCAGTCTTAGAAACATGTTGAATGAAAAAAGACATTCAGAATTAATTAGATAGCCAATAAGAGCCTGTGAAAAGGTCCAGATTAGTGCTACAGACAGTAAGGACTCAATTAGTTCTTGGAGGAATGCATTTCATCTGATAGACTTGAATTTGCTCTTGGTGAATGGATGCCTTCCTTCCTTCCTTCTTTTCTTTTTAGCTAAATGCCCCAAGTTCCTTTAACCATCCCTCATATGACATCATTTCTAGATCCTTCCTCATTCTGGTGGCCTCTGAGGACTTGCTCTACCTAGACGAGGTACCCTTTTTAATTGCATCTCCAGAGTTGAGCACACTGCTCCAGATACATTTCCAGGCCAGAAGGCAATGGGACGCAGCCCTACCTCCCTTGTCCTGAATTTCTGCTTCTATGAAGGCAGTCTGAGACCACACTGACTGCTGGCTCTTACAGACAGATGAACATGTGAACATTCCTGCCACTTTGCGTACTGTGAGCGCTTTGAAACTGTGGTTCTCCATAGGCTTTTATGAGCACTAATTAATTAAGCATCACTACACCTTGGTGAGGATTGGGAAATCACTTCTTTTAGCATGGAATCACAGGCTGTTCCTGCATGGAATGCTAACATTATGCCCAGCTTTGAGACAGAGGGCTGAGACTATTGTATTCAATTGAAACTGCAGGGGGGATTTTAGGGAGGCAGAATGTAATTACTTTAGTTGGACTCGGGCCAGGATTCTGGAGTTAACACAACTGCTCTTAGAAAGTCTGCCATAAGATCTCTGGTGACCACAAATGGTTAGGTCTGTGGTTTTAAGTTTCATACAAAAGGTAAACAGCTCAGTGCAGACAGTGCCTCCTAACACCACGCGGGGCATCGATTCACATGGACCCGGAGAGGAGAGGCCACCTACTGAATGTGAAACACCATTTCCTGAAGTACCTACTTGTTCCTGGGAGGTCTCTCATCCTCGCACCAAAGCAGGCCAGCCCTTACTTAGCTAGTAAGAACTGACAGGCTCACAGCACAGAGTGGTATGGCTGCCAGACTAAATTATGTGCTTGTCATTTTTCCCTGTGTTGTCCAGGATTCCAGCAACAAAACAGTAGGGAACTCCCCATACACATTTTTGCTCAAAACACATTCGTTTCTCCTCTCTGTAAAGTTCCTGGATCCCACAGTCCAAGTTAAACACAACTGGAATTTCCCTATAAGTCAAAAACAATATTAATTCTGAGCCCGCATATTTTTCTTCCTGTAGGGTATGTACACATTTAAACCCAGCACATGTTGCAGACAATCTGCAAATGGTAAAAACCTCTGGAGGAACAAACAAAAAAGGAGAAATGCAAGGAAACATATTTTTAACAAGAGAGCAGATGAGATTTGGTGGGATGTCTGACCCAGCAATGAGAATTTTCCTCTGTGGTCTGTTGAAGGAAGAGCAAAGGCTGGCATTATGCCGCGGATTGATGGTTGGAGTTTCTCTACCACACAAATCTTCAATGAGGGTTCCTCTCGGTGAGAAGCGAGGAGATTCTGGTAGACTATTAGTGTGGCACACAGCTGAACTAATGAGTCCCTGACTCTGGCTATAAAGGAGATACTGACATCCCTGTTTATCTGAAGTCTCAAGATTACCATAGTCATCTTTTTCAAATTAAAATGGCAATATAAAGTTTTGTAAATGTTAGCTCTTCTAATTGACAGTGGCTTGTATAATTAAAATAAAGTCACTACTATTTTCTCTTGTTTTCTTTTTTATCACTGAAAGTTCATTTTTCAATAACTCAGACAAGGTCTTCATTTTTATGAAGACCCGTGCTGACCCCTAAATATCTGATTTTTTTTTTTCAGTTAATGTTTGTGCCCATCTGGTTTGAATTTAGCATTCTTATGAGTCATTTCACTGTGATAGGAACACTCTGCTGTAGAAAACTTCTGTTAATATTTTAACATTTTAAATCAAACACCGCATAGAGCATTACCTAAGCCTCCTTGCAATTATGGAAAATCGTACCCTCTATTTGTTCATGGTTCCTGCCTTTGCATTTATTTTCTTTAAATTGAACATAGTACATGGTAAATAAGTGCATATCCCAAATGTGTGTTCAAATGCCTTACCATCTTGGGCCAACGTAGCCTTTTGCAGCTTCTGAGCCTTTTGGAGGCAGCCTTTGCCTGAGGAAGGCTGAATAATTCTATAGGAAGTCAGATGGTCTTCACTTCTCATGGCTGACAACCTCTTTAAAAGGGCTCGATTTATTTTTCGATCAACATTGACTTTATAACGTACATTTTACTACCCAAATTTCCTGATTTTGAAGCTTGAACTCATTTTCCTTTTACTGCTGGGCAATATTTCTCAAGGTAGTCTTTAAGGCGAAACGAAGGAGGAAAAAAATGCCAGGAATCTCTTTAAGAAAATACAGCAGTGTCTCCTCCACCTTCTTAAGCAAATGGATCGTTCCCAGGGAGGCTAGATTTGGTTGTGTACTTAGTCCATAAATTGAATCTGCACATGGGATGGACATAATTTTACTTAAAAAAATAAAAAGAGGATTTTGAAGTATTATTTGTCTATATTAAAAGTGAAGTAAGCATGCCTTAACTAGCCAAGCCATTTTGTCCTTTATTTGCTATATGTAAAATATTTCATCCTAACTTTGGGAGAAAAAAAATCTCCGTGGTTTAAATCAAGTGCTTCAGTAAGGAGCAGGCCATCTTTAAGGTATGTATGAGTTCTACACTTCACCAACGATATAAATGAGCTCCTGCTCTGAATGAATAATAGGATTTCACTCCCCTGTTCCCCCATTAAAGTTTCTTGAGTTTGTTTCCTAATCTGCAGGACTAAAGCTTAACAAAACAAAGTGCCTTACCTGGGCTCTGAGCACCAATTCCTTAAGACAACTTTATTCTAATTCTCATTACATTTTAGTTCTCTGATGGCGCTTGGAGAGGTTTAAATCAAAATAGGAAAAATAGTAACCGTTGACTCACAGAGGTGGAGCTCAGTTTTTCAGTCTTTGTTCAGGCAAAACATGTGTTACAGGCTATGAAAAGCTTTGCAAAATCCAAATCTGGGGATTTTAGCAGCCACATGCCATAACTGCAGATCCCAGGCTCTGGGCATGACGAATACGTTTGTACTTCCCATTAGCCATATTGTTGCAACCGAATAAAAAATGTAGTCTTTTTCACACAATTTAATTAGAAGTACCAGATGTGGTGTTGTATGACTGATGTCAAAATATGACACTTTTATATAAACACTTTAACTTAATCAATCAAGTAAATAGCTTTCATTATTTTAAAGCATTTCAAATCTGCTTGGTACAAATGCATTATTTTTGTGTTATGCTAAATAGATCATGGCCAGCTGCAGCATTATTAAGAGATTAGGGGAATAAAGTTAGATTTTGCTATATTATTTTTCAAGGGCTGGCCTTTACAATTTCCTTCTCTGGGAAAGACGAAAAGAAGACAGGGTTAGAAAATCCTTTAATTTTGTGGTGCCAAAAAAAGTTCTCCTTGAAAAAAAAGCTCTTTCTCCACCCCATCAAATGTTATTAAATACATCTTTGCATTCTCTAACACTTTTGGGGAAATTTGTTTTTTTCTCTTGTTCTCTATATAGTAAACAGTTCATTGCTGAAGTAGCGCACCCTCAGCAACATATTAAGTGTCTTAGAAGTTTGATACTCCCGGGAGTACAGCCTGGGAACAGAGCATTCAAAAGCTAAGCCATTAGTTTCCAAGCACCTTTCCTTATCCTACCTAGTTTGAATTCTTTGTCAGTTCAAATTGTCCTATATCACTAGGGTCAATTTAACTTTATCAGCAAAAATTGTGCCGCTGCCCAGAGATGTCCTTCTGTGAAGAGCAAAAGCTTGGGGGAAACAACAGGAAACTAAGTTGATGCAAGAAGCTCAAGGTTATAAGGGTGGAATGAACTATAGCTATATGTTCCAAAAGTTGTGTCAATCTTTGTGTGATATTCACAGTGAGGGGGGCTGAAATGGCACTCTGTGGAAAATACTTCAATTTAAGAAGATGCAAAAAGGAAATCAACTTTAGGCTTCTTCAGGGCAACAGTGGCTCAGAAGGATGTTTGAATGTGTGTTTCTAGTAAACCCGTTTCTCACCTGGCCCTGCTTCCCCTAGTCCTTTTTTTCTCCTTTGCACCGGGCTTTTGTGACAAAAACAATTATTTTGGAGAGAGAGTGGTTGGGAGAAGCACAGTGGAAATGTACAAGCTGATGTACATAAGGCCAATGTTCTAGAATATTCTACCCCCCATCCTTGATATACTTTTGGAAGAGTTATTCCACATTGTACCATTCACACTATGGCTTACAAAAAATAAGTCAATCAATAAAACAACAACAACAAAAAAACCCAAAAACCATGTTTCCCGCAATTGGGCAACGTAGTGGTTGTGCTTGTGGAAACTGAGTGAGGACAAAATGAAAATGAGAACATTACCCTTGAGGCCCTGACTTTTCCTGCTTTAAGAACTATTGACAGAGAGGAAATTTTCTGAAGAAAAGAGAATGCAACCTATAGCTTATATATATGTATTTTTTCTTATTTATTATGCTGAAATAAAAACTTTTTGTTTGGTTAAAACAATGGGATTGCTTTAAAACTCAAAACAGAACTCAGAATAAGCTGAATCAGTACATAATTTCTTCAGAATTCACTTTTAAAAGTCAGTCATAAACTGTGAGTGATTTTGTGTAGAGAGGTGGGCAAAGTTAAATCCCTGCCTGGCCTCTTGAAAAAGGTTTGAGATTGTTGAAAAGCCCATGTTCGCTGGGCGGCTCTTAATTCATTTCCATGCCAAATTGGGACTGTTTTAGTCAGAGTAGCCTCCAGGGGTTCCAAATTAGGAAAATGCTGAGTGACCCGTGATTCAGCTTCATAATCATTTCTAAGTAAAAATTTAGTAATTTTAGCTCTTTGCTGCATTACCCAGAACCTGAAGCATCAGACGGCTTTGATCATACTCTTCCTAAGGTCCCAGTGTGAGGGAGGCCTCCCGACTCCCTCTTAGGCACCTCCCTCCATCCGCTCCCTCTCTCCCTCCCTCCGCTCCCTCTCTCCCTCCCTCCTTCCTCTGTTTCCTGTGTTCCCTTTATCAAGGGCTACTTACTTTACTGATCCTACTTAGGTTGCAGGCATTACCTGGAGAAAACAATGAGTGAGGAAACCAAATGAACTTGCAAAGAAGAGGTGTGGGCTTTGTCCTCCAAATGGATTGATTTTCTGGACCACACACCTTGAACGCGATCAGTTGGAGGGCCTGCTTTTTAGGTCACTTAAGCTGAGGAACCGGGTTGTTCACGTGTTTTGAAAAGCTACAGGAGTCAGGTTGGCATTCAGATGATTTTGCTGTGTGAATCACGAAGTGCAAGAAGTCCTGGAGGGATTTATGTTCCCCTTTCTCCTCATTTCCCTCCTGTTTTTTTTTTTTTTTTTTAAGGCATCTCTGTTTACTTTGGCAAATGCATACGTCTAAGTTAAAGGTGGGTGGAGGAATTCAGGGAAGGAAGTGTGTGTGGGGTGGGGGGGCCAGGGAAGTGCAGTGGGCTAGCTGCCTCCCTGCTTTGCTTTGCTGGAAGAGCAGAATCATCATCAAATGAATGTTTTGGAAATAACATTTTTATAAATGACAGGGACTGTAGGATTCTTTATATTTCTCCCCCTTTCCCTCTGCCTTCTTATACTGGATTGGGGCAGGCAGATGCTGAGAGAGGACATGGGATCTTCATGGGGGACTCATGAGTACTTCAGAGGTTGTTTCTAGAGCAAATAATTCCAAAAGATTTTCTATACCACAGCCAATGGTGATTGTTTAGAGTTTGAATACTTTTTTGGGGTCTGTTTCGTAGTATCTTATTTTTTAGTGCTCAGCTTATTTGGCAGTTTCTGTTATGCCCAGACCGTTTATTCCCCGAAGAAGACCACCAGAGTCCGGAGTCAAAGCCAAGCGGCAAGGATCTTTATTGCAGGTTCGAACCTGGAACCTTCACGCTAGTCATGGGACAAGCGGAAGAGTTGCCTGCCAGGCTCGGGATAGTACTTTTATAATCCGGGGTAAGCAGGTACAGAGTCATAGGGGGTTTTACACAATTCAGATTTGGGATTGGCTCACATTTGAACAAGGCAACTTGGCTGATTATGATTGGTTCCCGCCATTTCTGATATTTCAGTTACTCTTTTGAAACACTGATGTTGTTTATCAGGGGCTTGCAGGGCAGGGCTCGTTTACCCGGCCTGTTTATCCGGTCTGTTCTGGTTCCTGGTTTCCTGGAATTGTTTGTCTGAGCTAGTCCTGGGGGCTGTTTTTGCCCTATTCCACCTTGTTGCTAGGTTTAGCAATGGGGTGTGTACACACTTTACAAAAGGCTTTGATGTGAAATATTCTTGTGGTATGCCCTTTCATTTCCAGAAGATATTACTGTATTGCCAATCAATAAAGAGTTAATTTTTTTTTTTTTTTTTTTTTTTTTGGGACGGGGTCTTGCTCCATCACCCAGGCTGGAATGTGACCTCTGGGGCTAAAGCAAACCTCCCACCTCGCCTCCTGAGTAGCTAGGACCACAGGGGAGTGCCACCGTGCCTGGTTAATTTTAAAAATTTTTTGTAGAGAAGAGGTCTTCCTATGTTACCTAGACTGGTTTTGAACTTCAGGGTTCAAGTGATCCTCCTGCCTCCGCCTCCCCTGCTTGGATTACAGGCATGAGCTACTTGTTAATTATTTGATAATTAAAATGAACACCCATATTGCATCCAGCTCCTTCCTGTTTCAAGGTCTTTGCAAATGCTCTGTTTAGAGTATTTTAACCTAGCGCTACCTGGCCCGCTCGCCTCCCAACAAACATGCATTCATTTTCCGTGGGTCTCAGCTTAAACATCATGTCAATGAAGACTTCCTTGACTCCTCCAGGCTGGGCTGATACCACTGTTACATCTCTCTGTGTGATGTACCTCTTCGTGATAACATGTATCTCAACTGTAATTTATTAACTTGGGCAATTAATCATTTGTTTACCACTGGATTTCCTGCTAAACTGTAAGACTCTGAAAGCAGGACTGCATCTTGTTCACCACCATATCTTTAGGACCTGACATTTGATAGATACTCCATGAGTTCTTGTAGAATAAATGAACGAACAATTGAGTGCCTGGCTTCCTACCAGATGACTGCTACTGTGAGAGAATTGCCACCGTTTATGGGAGACCAATAAACTGCTAGCTCCAAACAAAACCATAATCATAATGGTTACCCAGAACCATTAAAAGCCTGTTTAAACATTCATGGGAAATTCAACAGCAGAAGAAAAGATAAGGAGGAGGAGGAGGGTGTGTAATGGTCACTATGTTTCTCTGCCGTATGCAATTAATGATTCTTTGCCATTCTGTTAAGCAATCTGAGTCATTTTCAAAGACCCTCACCCTTTTATGGTGTCCTTTCCCTTCAGATCTAGCAATATGTTAATACCTAGTGAATTTGTGTGTTGAGAAACTAGATTCCTACTCTGAAATGCATTCACTCATTTATTTACTTACTCATTCAAGTGCATATTGTGTATTGATTATCCAGTATCACAATTGCCAATGGGAGATATTGGGTAAAACACTTAACCTGCATGTGCCTCAGTTTCTTAAGTGTAAAATAGGGTTCATAGGATTAAATGAGATAATACTTGCAGGAAAACTTTTAGCACAGTGCCTGGCATACAGCAAGATTTCACAGCTCATGAATGACTGGCACTGCAATGTTCAGGAGGATCTTTCCCTTTCTACAGTCAACCAAGTTGATAAAATGACCATCAAGAAGAGTTTCTCACTGCGCTCGTTCTGTGCTATGGCTCCCAGCTTTTCATGTGTTTTGGCAGAGCTACAGCATGTTCACATCACACCACTCTCAGCAGCATTTGTTTTTCTGCCTCCGTGGTCAAGTGCCGCATGGAGTCCTCTCGTTCATACCCTGGGGAGTTGGAGTGGCAGGACAGATGGTGTGTTGGCCATTTGCTGTTGTGCTCAGATTATATTGAGCTTAGGTGCTGCTGGATACATGGTTGAAGGTTTAGAGAAAATTGTTCACAATCTGTGAAGCATGTGAATTATATTCCTGTGACATTTAAAAAATTCTTGGCAGAGGAAAAAGTGTTGAGTGAAAGGTAATAATCCGCTGTTACCTTCCTCTTCATTTGACTGCTATAATAGCGTTGGAAAGGCCTTTGAGAAATCTGCTGAATTAGACTCTTGTCATTGTGCTTCCCATTCGTTAGATAGCCTCCTTATTCTTCTGTGCCATTTCCCACTGGCGGTCTGTGATTAAAAAATATTTTGAACATGGGCAAGCAATTGATGTTCAGTCCCCCAGAGATTCACTTCTTAACACAATAGGTTCTACGTGAAGTTGAGAACAAGTTTTGGTCATTACTTTCATGGGGGAACGTGTTTCACAAGTGTCTGCTGTTTCTTTAAAAATGCTATCTCAGCCTTGTGGGAGATTATTTTTTGTTTATGGGAAAGTTTGGATGATGATATAGAAATCTCTATTCAAATTTTTTGGAGACTTTCACCCAGATGGAAGAGGAAAAAAAAAAACACCAACAAACCCTCTGAGACTTCATAACTTAGAACCATGCGTATCATTTATAATTTTTTAAAGACAATTTTCATATCCTTTGTAATTTTTTCTAAGACGATTTTTGGCAGTGGTCTTACTTCCTTCTTGATTTTTCTCTCACTTGTATCTTCACACTGACTGCATTTATAAATACAGTTAATACTTACATTACAATTTTTTATGTATCAGGCATTGCCTGAAGAATTTTACATGAATTAACTTCACTGACACCTTACAACAACCCTATGATATAGTGATATTATTAATATTATCCTTATCTATAGGCAAGGCAATAGAGACAGAAATAACTAAAATAGGCCACTTAAGATCACAAGCTAGTAAGTAGGGGACCTGGGTATTTGAACACAAGCAGTCTGGCTGCAGAATAGTGCCAGCCCTTAACCACTATGCTTCATTACCATTCACGTCCCAGTATATGCAAAGCAGATCACAGAAAGAGCCTAGCTCAGGCCCAGGGACTTCACCGGTAATTACAGAACCTTGCAGAGCAACCAGTGGACTCTGGGTCTCAGTGTTGAACACTTTGTTTGTGTGCCCTTCAGTAGGCCATTCACTGAGCTGAACTTTGCTGCTTAAAGTAATACATTTTTAAAGATCAACCCAGTCTTTGCGGGAAAAAAGCTGTTAATGGAATAAAGTATTAAGAGATCTTTCTTCTCAGTGATGCACCCATTGAAGAAGGCAATTATCCATAGTTGTATTTAAAATGTATAATTTCTTTCAGGCTTATAAATACAGATCCTGTAAGTTACAACAGACTGATGTATGCATCTTTCTCTTTTTTCTGAGTAGTATTATTTTAAAGTACTGTATGTCTTAAATTTTGTTTTTCAATGTTAAAGAGTGTCTTTAAGTGGAAAAACAGAAATTCTATAATGCGATGGGCGCGGTGGCTCATGTCTGTAATCCCAACACTTTGGGAGGCTGAGGCGGGCGGATCACAAGGTCAGGAGTTTGAGACCAGCCTGGACAACATGGTGAAACCCTTGTCTCTACTAAAAATACAAAAATTAGCTGGACTTTGTGGCAGGCACCTGTAATCCCAGCTACTTGGGAGGCTGAGGCAGGAGAATTGTTTGAACCCGGGGGCAGAGATTGCAGTGAGCCGAGATTGTGTCATTGTATCCAGTCTGGGTGACAGAGTGAGACTCTGTCTCAAAAAAACAAACAAACAAAAAATTATAGAATGAGCGCACTTAGGCCATTAGAATTGGAACTGGCTAGTTATATCATTTGCCTTTTCATGTTTGTTTGTTTTAATGAATTCAAATTCCTAAACTCTTATTTGGTCCAGTAGGATGATATGTCAGACAAAGACTGAGTTTACTGACTTCAACATCTGTTTTAAGAAATGAGAGTGCTTCTCACCTTTAGTTGGAAGCTGCTAAGTTTTACCCCTAGAATGAGGTACACTTTGAGCGGTTAAGGTGAAGATTTTACCAGGCCCTCTTAAATGTTCATACCTTTTATGCCTTCCTGAACAGAGCTCTGGGGATAGAGCAATGTGGTCTTGGCTACTAAAGATAGTGGGCCAGGAACACCTGGTCACAATAAATATAGGCTCCTTCTTTCAGCTTTCTCTGTGGTCTTAAAATGAATCTACAAATTTAAAAATGTGTCATTTCCAGGATTATGATAATCCTAGGTCATGAGACACTTTCACAAGCCCTACATTGTCAATCTGATGCCTGCTCATTTAAAAGGCCATATCCAAACGAGATTGAATTGTGTTAACTGTACAGTTTCCTGAATTCAATTCATCCCAACACCAAAAAGACTTAAATCAAGAATATTTACAAGGTATCCAATTATAAAATCATAAAAGCAAATGAATTTATTGAATGTTATTTTAAGAAATTGTCCACCACTCGGAAAGCCTGCAAAATGCTGGAGAGTAAATAAATTAGGGCAAAATCCAAATATCTGTGGGCTTCAGTGAGTCTAAAATCTTCTTTCCAAATAATAATATTGATTGGTATGTTTCTAATTTATAAAAGTTATTCATGCTTAGTTTAGAAAACTTGGAGGGAGAAGGAGGAAAACAAAACCATTTTCGATCTCTGTCATGCTTGAAATCTGTCATCCAAGAAAAAAGCAACTGTGTGTATTCTGTTGAGGGTCCTTTTTCAAAGTGACTACATTATTGAATTTAATACGCGTTTGAACTTAAAATACAAATAAGAATATCTGATGAAAGCAACAATTGCCATGACTCTATACTATAATTTCTAATGGTGGGACACTCCAATTTGAGATACACTTTTCCTTATTTACTTTTTAAAAGTTACCTTTTCCAGTTATGAAAGTTACATTAACTATGGAAAATTCGAAGAGCATGGGAAAAATGTCACACAATCATCCTTACTTCTTCTCAGGACAAGCACTAATATTGATCTATTTTTCTCTAGCCCCAAAGCTTTTCTTTCTTACTTCAGCAGGTGCTTTCTCAGAAATAGGTTGCTCAGGTCCTCTTAGAAAAGCAGGCAGATTTGGCAATGTCAGATCCTGGGCCAGTGTTTGTCAGACTAGCACTGTGTTAGGAAACAGTTTCTAACAACTATGCTCTCTGGGCAGGATTGTTGGGGGAGTGTCTAGGAAGGGAACTGAAAATGATCTGTGACATGAAAGCAAATTCAAATATGTTGGGAACTGACTGATCTATCTATTTACAGCTCGTTTTTGACCCGGTGCTTCTTTGATTGAGATAAGTGTCATCTTGTCCTCATTCCAGCTTGTGCTTCACCACAATGTAGTTTTTATTTCCCAATCAGCTTTTGTGAAAATAACCAACCCATCCTAATTGAACCAGGCACATAGTAGGTCCTATATGAATGTGTATTGAGCTCAACTGAAGAAAATTAAACTTAGAATCTGGATGGCAGTCTTGTATTTAAGAATATCCAATTGTTTTGTAGAAAGACCTATAATTGGGGCCGGGTGCGGTGGCTCACGCCTGTAATCCCAGCACTTTGGGAGGCCGAGGTGGGTGGGTCACAAGATCAGGAGTTTGAGACCAGCCTGTCCAATATGGTGAAACCTCGTCTCTAATAAAAATACAAAAAAGTAGCCCAGTGTGGTGGCATGCGAGTATAATCCCAGCTATTCAGGAGGCTGAGGCAGGAGAATTGCTTGAACCCAGGAGGTGGAGGTTGCAGTGAGCCGAGATTGCGCCACTGCACTCCATCCTGGGCGACAGAGCGAGACTCTGTCTCAAAAAAAAAAAGAAAAAAAGGAAGACCTATAATTGAACTTAGTGAAAGGATAGATCTTTTAAACACATGTGGGCATAATTTGATATGTGCTGAGTGAGGTGCTGATGATGACAGTGGAAAAGGAGAAAATGGAGGAAAATGTGAAGGCCAGAAAGAATTATTCATTCAGCAAAGTGTTATGCTTATCTCAGTACATATGCGTCTGCACCTGTATACCTGTAAATAAAATATTTTACAAAAATGTCTTGGGCTTGGTGCTGATAAGCTTATTTTTAGAGAAAAAGTAAGAACTGAAAATGCCAAAATATAGAGAACGTCAAATGCCAAGAAATATGCTCAAGGAATAGAAAACCATAATGAGAAAAATGTTACATTTATACATCAGCAGAAATCTTATTTTTGCTTTCGTGAATTTTAAATTTGCATTGATTTGACTCAACTAATTTCATTAACATCTAATTTCTGCTTAGGACTATTAATGACATGCAAATGACTTATCTGAAATGAAGGCCAGCCACCCACATATTTGGATAATTTTTTTTTTCATTCCTTGGGAAATTCCTTTAATGTTTGGAAAGTATTAGCTGTGGGTACTGTCTACTTAGCACAGAAAATCAAATCAGTGAAAATTCTTCTGGTTCAGCAGGTGCTCTTTATCATTTCTGAGGTCCCCAGACTCAGAGGGTCTACATTTCTGAATGGGTGACCCAGGGACCACCTATGTCAGAGTCACCTGGGTACTGACTTCATGAACATTCTGCTTGATAGCATGGAGATTGCTGGGGCCCACCACAAATCAACTAGAGGAGAATATTTAGGTATGAGGTACCAGAAATCTGGGTGATGTTTATGCACACCAAAATTTGAAAGCTGGTGTATAATAAATGCTAGGAGATATTTGTTGAAAGTTCCTAAATTATGTAAATCCAAAAGAGAGAAGGAATGGAGTACACTGGTTCTTTCACCAAAGGGTGTCACTTACCTTTTAGTCTTAAAATTAGTTTGAACACACTAAGAGACAGATTTAAAAAACCCACAAGCAGAGGGTGAACTGATACTCAACAGAGGAGAAAACTAGGAGGTTTACTTCTCCAGTGAATGATTCTGCTTTTTGATCATTGCAATTATAATGATCAATGCCATTTTTTGATTACTACTTTGTGCTCAGCCCTTTCCATGTACAATTGTAGGGGATCTTACTTGATCTTCTCAATAACTCAGTGAGGCTCATGCATCTAAATAAAGATGATGAGGCCACTGAGGTTCAGAGAGATTAAATAATTTGGACCAGGTCTCCCTGCCAGTAAATTGTAGAGATGGAATCTCTTTGATTCTAGAACCTGGAATCTTAACCCCCAAAGCACAGTGCATTCATGACTTCTATAAACCACAGCTTCAGGTGCACCTCCTAGGGAAAGAGCTTTAATTGAACTGTTTTGTTCCCCTCTTCTCTGCCTTTCTTGAGTAATCTACCGTGGGCAGTCGGTGTCACACACAACATTTTGGGACCTAGTAGCCCTGTCAAAACCACAAGCAGAGAGAAGTCAACACTGGCTGTTGTCATCTCCCATTGCTTTCCGGATTTGGGGCTTCACTATTCTTTCTAATCATGATATAGGACAAGATGCTAATGCTGAGTGTGAGTAGCGAGACAGTGCTAACTCAAAAAAAAATTGTAAGAGTGCTGATAATGTTCTGTGTCACGGTCTAGGTGCTGCTTACATGGATAGATTCAGTTTGTGAAAATTCAGTAAGGTGTATACTCTTGAAATATGCACTATTCTGCTTGTATATTACACACAGATAAAAATTTTTTAAATAAACAAAATTCGTAGTCTTATTTTGAATTATGTAATTTAGCTGCTGAAGCTCACCACCTCTGGCCATCTTCCACTAGTCCCAACTGCCCCTTTTATTACCAAATCAACAAACAGTTTTCTGATGAGAAAATGGTAAGGTAATTGTTCCAACAACTGCAAATAAAAGTATTTGTTAGACCAAAGATTCAGAGTGGAAGTTAACCCTGGTGAAGGAAATGGGCTGCTTCCCTGTTAAATTCTTTTCATCTCTTGGTTTCAGTAATCTTAAAAGTTTTGCACATTTTTCTATTATGTTAACACATTGTGTACTGAGTGTGCAGACCTGAGGCATCTAGAGTGTGCTTTAAAATTTTTTGCTTAAGTAACCCACAAGACTCCTACATTCTTTAGTTTTGCCTGTATTGAGAATCAGCAGTTACTTTTTTTTTTTTTTTTTGAGACGGAGTCTCGCTCTGTCGCCCGGGCCGGAGTGCAGTGGCCGGATCTCAGCTCACTGCAAGCTCCGCCTCCTGGGTTTACGCCATTCTCCTGCCTCAGCCTCCTGAGTAGCTGGGACTACAGGCGCCCGCCACCTCGCCCGGCTAGTTTTTTGTATTTTTTAGTAGAGACGGGGTTTCACAGTGTTAGCCAGGATGGTCTCGATCTCCTGACCTTGTGATCCGCCCGTCTCGGCCTCCCAAAGTGCTGGGATTACAGGCTTGAGCCACCGCGCCCGGCCTAGCAGTTACTTTTAAGTTTTAATAAGTTTCACATGTTTTGTAGTGAAACTGTGTTTGGTTAATTCCAATCTTTAATTAGTGGCCTCTGGATTGGTGTATACCAGACACAGGGATGTTATTAGTGTGAACTGAAAGCTATGTGTGTTCCTCCATAACAGATCAAAACAAACCTTGTGTGCTCTGACAGCATTAAACCCCACTGAGACCTGACCAGGATACGATTTTTAGTTGTAAAAGAAAATTGTAATTCACAAGTCCTTGCCAGATGTTGTACCCCAATATCTCAGCTTCATTACATCTACCCCAGAGTAGGTGGTGATATGAGGGTTACCCACAAGGGACCTGGTTTGGTTTTTAAAAAATTATTTAAACATTAGAGTCATTGAAAATATTTAAAGTGGGAAAATTGGTGCCTCTTGTTTTTAAAAACTTTTTAATTAAAAAACTTTTGGGATGTTAAATTTTGGGGAATGTAAATAGTACTTTACAGTTTAGAAGTTAGCTTTGAAATCCTCATATATATGGTACATTTTTTTGACAATGTTAAATCAAGAAGAAAATTTGCATCTACAAAATAGAAGAAGATATTAAGATAAAATAACTGGAAATGAGCAAACTTGAATGAAAACACAGATTAGGGATTTGGTGTCTGTTCAAGAAACAAATGAAAGAATTCTAAGATTTTTCTTATCTCAAATTTGTGCTACACTGTGGATGCTACCAAGTGCAAAATTACAAAAACTTTGATTAGCTTGACCAAGACAAAAAGAGCTAATGCATTTTAAAAAACTAGTTTGATTGGCAGTGGCCTCCGAAGTGTGGAAAGGTATCAGATCAAGTTCAAATGCTAATGTAACTGGTATATTTACAAGGGGTTCATGTGGTTATGTTAGGATGGTGAGATTCCACCTATCTTGGAGTTTAACACATGACTGTGAACGGCTAGACTCCTAGGCAATTTAGATGCTCCTTCCCTGATCATTCTGTTATGTGACTTTGGCAAAGTATACATTTTGTACCTTACATTTCTCGTCTCTGAAACTATTAGATTTCTGAATGTTTTCTTTGGTTAGACAATTGGTCTTCTTCTAGCACTTATTTCAATATAACTTTAATATAATTTCACAGTAATATGTAACACAGATGGTAAAATATAGTAGTAGCTTTCACCTTATAGGCAAATCATATTTTATCTGGTTCCAACTATAAAACGTTATTCCTGAAGGAATGCCATGGTAAGAGTTTCCCCACACTTCCCCCCCAACCCGCCCCCGGAGGGGATTTTACTGTAGTAAAGATCAATGTTAAGTCTTGGTGATTTAAAATTTAAATTATATATATTCCCCATAAAGAAGTAACTACAGAAAGCAACTCCATGGATAATCTGGTTATGAACATAACTTGACACTAAATTCCCTGTTGACTAATTTGAAAGATACCACTATGTTTCTTTGTTTTTAGAAGCCCCCAATTGCCTGTCATTGACAAAAGAGCAACATATTAAAATGTAGTGGAAGGTTGTTCTTTTTTAAAGACACTCCCCTCCCCCTTTTCACGCATTTTGAACTTGTGAGGAAGCAAATAATCACATGCTGAATTTAAGAAAGAGTGTTTTCTTGTATCAACACCAGCAGCAAAAGATTTTATTTTATTTTTTTTAAACAGGCTTTTAGGATCCCCAGTGTTAATTCCTGTGTGTGAACTAAGCAATAAAACCACACAGGCCAACTTGAACTAGGCTCTGAGGTTGGAGAATAAATTTAAACCTTCTTTGGAATTTTTCCTTTTGACTTCTTTTATTCTCCAGATACAAACCACAGAAGTGGAATTCGTTGCTCTTCATGCTGTGTATAAATTGTTGTTGGCACCGAATTTTTGAATGATATCCTCTAAACATCCTTCAGAGGGATAGAGTGTTTTACTCTTTCCTCTCCATTTTAAATTTAAAAATTTCAACTTCAAAAATTAACCAGATTGAAAGGTCTCTTCACGGTTCATTATCTTTTCAGAGTTTTCATTAACAATTCATTTTGGAAAATTTACCCGTTTTCAGATTAAAACAGGTAGGTAATGAGTTCCTCGTTTTATCTTGCTTTGTTTTCCTACCGTGAAAAAGATTTAAAATAATTATCTATAATTCTAACAATCTCCAGCCCTTGAAAGGCTATTAAATATAGAAACTAAGAAAAATATACTTTTTATAATCAGTAATACCTTAATATTTTATGAGGACTATAAATATGTGATTCTTTTGGTATTTATTGTTAGGCTAATGAATTGTTTTAATTGCTGCTAAATTTTTGTAAAATTAAAATTGAGAAGCATTTTAATTCAAATTGTTATTTTATTAACACAAAGAGAAGTGCTAGTACCTCCTTACTTGTGGAGTGTATGTGCACATGTTTTGAAAGACAAACCTCCCATCACTTCTCTTTCTACCTCTTTGTAGTACAGAGTGGTACAGTTGCAACAGCAGAGGAGTTGTTCTGACTTCTGGTCTTCATCCTGCCTCATACTTTTGGTAAGTCCCTTGTATGACTTTTGGTAAGTCCCTTAATTTCCTTAAGTCTCAATTTACTCAGCTCTAGAATAGAAGAGTTAATAAATACCTCCCTCAAGAGGTGTTGTTAGTGGCTATACATCTTGTACACTGTAAAGTGATGTGTTACCATGTTACCAACCAGGAATAAGTATCTCAATAAGTAGCTCTTCTATTAGCAAATATATTAGGTAAGGCAATGGGGAGATAGCGGTTAAGTGATAAGCCTTTGAAACTAGACATTCCAGAGTTCAAAACCTGGTTCTGTGTATTAGCTCTAACAAACTTTGACAAGTTTCTTTATCTCTCTGACTCTCATATTCCTCACCTGTAAAAAGGGGTTAATGAAAATACCTCAAAGGGTTACCAAGAGGGTTAAGTGAGATAATATATACATTGGGCACTTAGTATGTGCCTGATATTTAGTAATTGCTCAATATATGGTAACAGATTATTATGATTTTGTCTTTGCCAACAGTAAACAGTCTTAAGTTCCCCTTGAGTAATTATAATCATTACTTGTTTTAAAAATGATGTATCAAGAATTTATATCTGTGTTTATGCAAATGAAGCAACTCAGCAAATATTTGCTGAGTGAATGCATGACTTTCTTTAATGTGGATTTTTTAAAAAATGTACTTTGTCACCCAGCAAATGCTCCACATTTAAAAAAATATTTTCATAGCAGCTGGGCTGTCTCAGCCTCCCAGCACTTTGGGAGGCTGAGACAGGAGGCTTGCTTGAAGCCAGGAGTTTGACACAAGCCTGGGTAACATAGGGAGGCCCTGTCTCTACAAAAAGTTTTTTGAAAGTTAACCGGGCATGGTCGTGCATATCTGTAGTTCCACATACTCAGGAGGCTGAGATGGGAGGATTGCTTGAACCCAGGAGGTCGAGGATGCAGTGAGCTGTAATTGTACCACTGCACTCCAGCCTGGGTGACAGAGAGAGAGAGAGAGAGACCCTGTCTCAAAAAAAAAAAAAAAAGCATAGGATAGTTATCAATCAAGGCATATCTACATAAGCTGCCAATGATTATTTCACCACAAAACTTCAAACAAAGACATGCTTATAACTGTTCTTTGTTCAAGGACTTTAGCTTAAGATAGTTCTTTAGCCACAACATAATTATCTTTATACAATACTTTCCCTTGCAAATAATTTCAAAACAGCAGACTGCTTGCTGTAGGGCCTTCTCTTACTGCTCAAGAAATTCATCAGAACCATAGCCATTCAACAGTTGTGGAGACTATTTAAAAATGTTTTTCACCAAAAAACACTGTAAGGGAACATTTTGAGAGTGATGTTAATTTTCCATAAAATACAACAAACATGTCAATTTTCTGTGAGATATATCACACTAAAAAATAAAAGTCCACAGATTATTCCTAAATCTTGTTGCACCCTCTGTTTTACCTTTCATCACCACAAGAACTAACAGCAGCTGAAAGAGTAGAATTGCACAACCAATTGTGTACATAAATGCTAACAAGCAGTGAAATAGCCAAAGGGTAAACCCCAGAAAGAGGAGGTATCGGAGACGTGGCTAGCACACATATTAAGCAACTATACCCTGGAATGTTGATGATAATTTATTGTTTAAGGAGACGCTTTCATGAGTCTGACAAGGATGACACCAACACTGTATTGCTGTTTATCTGGTCTTACTCACTGATGGAGCTCAAGGTCTTTTTTCACGTGCTTGAGAAGCTGGAAGCAGACACTACCATTTTTTTTTTTTTTTTTTGGCAGAGGAAGAAGGGAAGAAAGGCAAGAAGTTAGAGGTATCTCAGTGTTCGCAGGTTAGAGCAGAAGATGCTGGCAGCAGTGTTGTTAGCTGAAGCAGTGTGGTGTTTGATTCAGCTTGCTGTGCAAAGCCCCCTGTAGTCGCTGCCCCACTTTTAGACATTCTCAGGAGGTTTTCTCTTGATGGGTAGATCCCCAGGAGACTCCCAAATCATGCCATTTTGTTTCTCCTTTTGCCTGGAAAAGTTCTCATCCTCTTCTCACCTTGGGGACCTTCTGTTTTTTTCAGAGCCGCTCAAACATCACTTCCTCCATAAAGCCTTCCTTCGCCTGGCATACCTCCATGCACCTCCATATGCTGGCATGGCTGGTTTCCAGGTGCTGGTCATATATTGTAGGTGTGTCAACCAGCATTCGCCTCATTGTATTGCAATCAGAGGTTTCCACGTCATTCTTCCACTACACTACTGGGCAGGGCTCATACTGGATTCCTGTTTATATGTTCACAACACAGCATATAACTTGGCAGACAGGAAGCCCAAATTTAACATCAAATAATTGAATATAAATGGAAATTAAGTCTTTATTTGCATCTTGATGATGTAATTGTTTTATAAGAAAGCTTAAGTACATGGCCTTTTAGGAAATTCTAAACCTGAATATTGACGGAGAGATTAAAAAATTAATTTTAAAGTGAGCAGTACTAATTATAGTGGCATTATTATTAGGTTCTTCTTGAAGAAAAGTTCTGAATTCCAAAAGTTAAAGAAATATGAGATTAAGCAAAATTAAAAGTAACATATTTAAACTCTAGGTTTCACCAAAGCCTAGTATATAAGGTATTTTGTTTTCTTACCTAAATCCTAAATTCTTTGAGGGGAAGGAGATTTTTACTTCTGTTTTCCAACAAGTAGGCACAATGCTTGATACACAGTTAATGTTCAGTAAATGTCTACTTGACATCACACACACACACACACACACACGCACTTCATCACACATCTTGGGAATCATCAGGAAGCCTAGCATTATTTTTGGCTGGGGTATGCATGAAAAGACATCAGCTTTTCATTGAATACCACCAATATATAGTTAATTCATGAGGAAGAGAAGTGTCATGGTCTGTGAATGATTTGGGGTCTGTGCTCCCAAATTCCTGGAAGCCCAGCGACTATAATTAGAGAAACACAACCTCAAGGGTGTTTTTCCAATATGGATCTTACATTTGCTTTTATGTTTACATTTTTAGAAATGCTGTAGCTGTGACTGTTCCCAAAAACTAATGCCATGTGAATTTGCCTCTAGTTTTATGAATGATTTCAGATGTGAGAACTTCTCCAGAAAACCTGCTTTCTCTATCTGGGTGAGGAAAAAAGAGAAAAATACAAGAATTTCTCTTGTGTAGTACTGACTTCCTCTGTGGCCCCAGAGAAGCCATTTGAACTTTCTTCTTTAGTTCCTCCAGCTGTAAAATGGAACTAATAATGACTAATAATGTATTTCACAAGGTAACAGTGAGGATTAAAGTAGTCAGTGTTTCAAGGTGGTAGACCCCAAGTATGAAATATTTGTATAATGTCAAACTCTAACCAATGTTTTTCTATTAGATTGGGTTTTCAAATCCCCTAACTTTATTTAAACACCCAAGTCAAATGACTTGCAAGCAAGATGCCATATTTCTACGTTAATAATTCCATTTTTCTGACAGAGAAGTTTCTGGGAAACAATAGCATTTGGCATTAAGATAAACAATGTAAATTCTCATCCCAGCTATACTGCAACTGTAGGCAGGCCACACAATTTCTTTGCTTCTCTTTTTTCTTTCAGGTCTGAAAGCAAAGTATCTGTGCCCGACTTTTATAGGATTGTGGAAAGTAAAGAGGTTAACATATGGCGAATACTTTAAACTCTGTGGTGAAGATGCCAGAGAGTAATATTCTACAGATGGGAAAACTGAGTCCCAGAGAAGCTCACAGGCTTGACTTAAATCATGTGGCAAGTGAGTATCAGGAAAAACACTCAATACTCTGGATTATAACCAGTTATTTTTGCCTTATGGCTTCCTAAAGAAACAATACCTATAGAGGCAAAGTTTTCCCTTCCTACTTTCACAAGAGCCAGCTTTCTTTCACCTGTTGAGATAGCTTTTGCTTCCTTCTAAATCTGGAGCACTTTTTTTTTTTTTCTTGAGTTTTCTCTTAGCAAAGAAGAGGAGGTGACTAGAACTTGTTGCCAAGTGAAAGAGCCTGATTAGAGTGTCCAATTGAAGACTTCTTATTGGCTGCCAAGAACACTGTTATATGGCTTGTAGAAATAAATCAAAGTCTCGAGAGGAGGCCAGAAAGTCAAAGAAATGCTGTTAAATCTTGAGTCCTGTATGATGCTGAAGAAATAAAGGAAAAATATAGGGTGTAAATTGAGTTGTAATTCCAACCAAGTCAAGGCAGTCAGTTGTGATGGCCAAACAACAGATGCATGAAGGCTTTAAAGGACAAAAAATGTTACAGACTCTGGCTGCTACCCAAACACCCTTGCCGCTGAAATCAAAGAGTCCAGTATTCTTGCAGAGACAAAGTCTTAAAGACAAAGCAGCAGACTCTCCTGGCTAAAAGGGTTTGCAATGGATATATTGCTAGTAATCTTAAACCCACTCAGCAGAGACTGAGTAGGCTTGGGAAGCAAACAGGTTTTGTAGAATGACGATTTTTGTATAATGCCTAACATATTCTTGGCACTCAATGACCTCCTTATTATTCCTTCGAGTATTAGTTATGTAGCACAACAATATATGAACACAGGACTCCCTGGGTGGGGAAGAAAAGAAACTGGCATGATTTCTTCAAGTTTTCCCTGCTGGTTCCACCTCTGGGGGTCTGGGCTGAAAGGACAGGGAAAGGCAAAAAATAATACCTGACATCTTTTTAGTGCTTACTATACCCCAGGCCCTGTGCTAAATTTATATGTATTGATCTATTTTTTATTGTTTTGTTTTGTTCTGAGACAGTGTTTCGCTCTGCTGCCCACACTGGAGTGCAGTGGCATGATCTCGGCTTACTGCAACCTCCGCCTCCTGGATTCAATTGATTCTTGTGCTTCAGCCTCCCAAGTAGCTGGGATTATAGGTGTCAGCCACCACACCCGGCCTATATGCGTTATCTCATTTAACCAACATAATAATTCTATGAGGCTTATAAGCTATATATTTTAAGATGAGAAAATGGGCTTAGATAACTCTAAAGATAGTGTAGTCACTAAGAGCTTGTGCTCTGTGGCCAGACTTGCTGGGTTTGAATCCCAGGTTCTCCAATTCTGAGCTGTGTGACATTGTGCAAGTGACTTAGTTGCTGTCTCATGTATAAAATGGTGTGAAAATAAGTACTTATCGTCATTGTGATAATTAACTAAATTAATAGACTCAAAGACTTGAGAAGACTACCCAGCACACAGTAAGTACTTGCTAAATTACTCAATGAATAACAATCAAGATTATAAACACAATTAAAAATAGTGTTTATAATCTCTGAAGCCAGCGACTTTTCCCTCATCCTTTCACTCTACTGCCTATAGAAGGAAAAAAGAGAGGATGTGGCCAGGAAAGGGAGAAGCATTGTTCTGAAGCAATTTCTAGTTACTCAGCAATAGGAGAGCACCAGAAAGGGAATTTCTTCCACACTCCACCCCTGGCCCATTCTCACCCTCACTGCTTGTATTTATTTTATTTTTATTATTTCCAATTGCCATCACTGAGAGCCAAAAATAAGAGTAGCACAACAGTACAGCCTTACTTTTGTGCCATCTTGTTAATGCTGTCTGTTAGCGGTGTATCCTCCCTACCGATTCTCGCCTGTCCTTTGCATCCAATGCTTCTTTTGCCAAAAAGGGGAAAGAAAGATGGTTTTCCTGATGTTTCGCATGAGCAAATAGCTTCAGGGGGAAATATCATCAATTCTATTCAGGATTTTAAAGGCATGGGCATTTAGATGTTGAAAGAGCACTGTCTAATGCAATTTTCTTGACATAACCCTTTGGACTTGGCTTCAGTTTTGATGAAACACACAAGAAAGCTCTCATCAGTGGCTTGGACAGATAGCAGTTCCCTCACAGCCCTGCCGAATTGTCTGCACAGGGAGTGGACGATGAATCACGTCCTCTTATGCTTGCAGCTACCAGGGGTACTCTGGGGGCAGAAAAGTCCAAGGCTGTCTGTAAGATTCCAAGTAAGTTGGAAGTCCCACACCTGTTATGGAGGGAGTTGTAAAACTCACACTACCAGTTTAGAGGACTAAGGCAGTTATTAAGATTTTTATTTTAATAATGATTTAATTTTTTTAAACTCAGGACCATAAGAAAATGTTCACATGAATGTATTTAGAAGGTTTTCCAGTTTTAATGCAGGAAATTCAATGGATTCAGTCCTGCTGTCAGGCTTCAACTGAGATCACATCCTCTTTGATTCTCCAGTATGGGCTGAGAAACACCTTTATGGGAGTCTAACTGTTAAAATGATGCAGGCAGGAGCCTGTTGTTGGAGCAGTTGTTGGAATGTCTTTCCTGAGGCCAGAAGCATCTTGTTCTGCTGCAGACGGTCACCACTTTGCCTCAGCCTCCATAGGCTAAAGACCCAGCAAAGACCTCCTATCTGTTGGGTAGGAAACCTGGGCTTACAGGTTTGAGTTGCCGAAGGAACACCAATTTGGACACACTGTGATTATTTCTATATTACAGCCCAGCCTCCAAAACAGGTGGGTAATGCTTTAATTTTCTGGAAGAGGATACATTAAAAAAGTGAGCTCCTCAAGGACCTTCTTAGTTCAACCAATGGTCGGTTGTACTATCTAGTCTTCTTTGTGCTTTTTGCAAAAGTATATATTGACTGGATATAAATTAATATGTGTTAATGACACATGAGATAGAAGTTATTTAGGCAGATAGTGAGAGTAAGAGAGTCCTTGGCAAGGCTTCCCTTTTAACACAAAGCAACCCCCAAATCATTTCTTTTCTAAAAAGGAGCAGCCTGAAAAATTGAGCTGTGGACACAGATAAGCAAGCTGGAAGCTTGCACAGGTAAATGCCAGCAGCTGTGCCAACAGAATAGGGCTACCTGCAAGCCAGGTATGTTCAACATGGAGGCTTCATCTTCCCTTTTCTTTGTCACCACCTGTGCAGTAAAGAACCAGGCAACATGGCACCGACCAGGTAGATAACCCATCTGCATAATAAAAGATTAGGGTAGGGCGGCCCACTTCTTTGTGCACTATGCAAATAGCACACCTGGTCTGACCAATCTTTCGTGCCCTATGTAAATCAGACATGGCCTCCTCAAGCTCAAGGATAAAACCTTCTGCATTTCACTACGGAAGTGGCAGCCAGTTTTTCCAGGACCTCTCTTTCTGCAGGAGAGAGAGCTCTTCTCTTTCTTTTGCGTATTAAGCTTCCACTCTGAACCTCGCTCTTTGTGTGTACGCATCCTAGTTTTCCGTGGCCATCAGACAATGAATCTTGGGTATTTACCCCATACAAATGACCCTGCTACAAAAAGCAAACTGACCCCACATTTTATGCATGGAGTCCAGGAACTTAGCCTTCACTGGCAGACCACAGAGAACACTGACAGAATCTGCAGCACAGTGTCCAAGGATGTTTAGACTCCATTACCCACCTGCCCCCAACATGGCCAGTGTTTACTGGAACAAACCCGGGAGCTACTCAATGTTTTTACTTCAGAAACTTTGTTGGAAGTGTTTCAATGGCTCGAGGTTGGCTGCACTATTTCCTCAGACCTTGAGCAGACCTGTTATCTACAAATTCAGCATGTTCTACCCAACATCTAGAATCATTTAGTCCAAACTCCTGCCCAGTGGGGAAATCTCTTCCACAATAATTCTGATACTGAATATGCCCCAGGGCAGCACTCACTATGCACAGGGTTTGAGAGAATAAATACTCTTTACACTGGGTCAAAGCTTCTTAAGTGAAAAATGATAAAAATGTGAGGTTGATTCATTGATCCACTGTTAATTCCAGGCTACTATCCAGTTTGCTATTATGTTTGATCTGGCTTGATTTTCTGCTGTCTTTGTAAACGCCTCTTTAGAGCTGGGAGTATGTGTGGAATGATATTTATGTTAATTTTCATACTTCATAGTAAGCTCAATCAAAGAGTTGTTTGTGTTTTGCTTGAGAGAAGTTGAAACTAACAACCTAAATGAAACAATGGAGTCATCTATGCATTTTTCTTATGCACGCTGTTGTCACTGCCAACCTTGCTGGTGGGAAAAATTTATGACTGGAGGCTACTAAGGTTTCCTAATCAGCAAGCCACTTCTTCAAGTACCTTTTTCTCCCACAAGTGTGAAAAAGTCACTTCACATGCTGTTGGAAAAATGTCTATTTGTCCCATAGAGAAGTTTGCCAAAACCTATTACTTGTTGAATAATCAAGACTTGTCTAAGGTAAAATTGCTTTCCAAAACATTTGGTCTCAATCAGAGACACACTTGTGCTCATTTGCTTAAAACTGGGTGCAAGTTTCCAGGAGATTTGAATGGAGGCTTCTGTGTTATCATCCAAACTATCATTGGCTTCTCATGTCCCTAGATCTTTTAAGTACTCATCTTTGATTTAGACACTGGCAATTCTCACTCTAAAAAGAAAATGTTTTAAAACTGTTTTTTTCTATCAATGGGTGATATACCATGTAGTCCATTTCCCCGTGAAAACAATGCTGCTAGTCAGAGTTTCTCTTTGTTCCAGGTTTTTCACGTTAACGTGGTCTGTGTAGTAAAATTGTTACTAGTGAAGGGGGTGCCAGATTTGTGGCACGGCCCATAACACACGTACATTACTGAGACCACACACAGACCAAAAAGATAAAGGCACGCATTGCTTTTGAGCAATGACCCGTGTGCCAAAAATGAGGTTTCACCTACAAGAGACCAGAAGAATGTAAGGGTTTTAGTCTCAGGGAATCAAGAGTTTCCTTTTTTGTTCTAGTCTATGTTTTAAAAGGATGATAGGACATTATTTAGCCCCTTTGATTGTTCTTGTTTCACTATTTGCAACTGAAAAAGAAAAAAAAAAGCCTTCTTCCTCCCTCCGGTAGCCCCTATAAGAAGTGCAGCGACACAGTGAAGGGCTCAGAACTTTGACTCTGGGGCCATACTGCCTGGACTCACTTCTGCACTCCTCACTGTGTAACTTAGAGTCTCAGTTTTCTGTAAAACAGGAACAATAACTGCACCTACTTCATGAGGTTGTTGTGAGAATTAACTGAGATAATACAGGTGCTCAGCACAGTACATGGACCCTAGTAGGGTTTCAATTGCTATTGTTACAGTAAAATATTACTATAATAACATCAATATGCTCTGTAAATTAAATTGCATAAAATATGGCATCAATTTGCCCCAATATTAATAAATATTAATATATTCTTAGTCAATCTGTACTGTTGCAAAAAGCACAAAGAAGATTAGATAGTACAACTGACCACTCGCTCTATGAGGAGGTCACCTCTTGAAGATATCCTGTTCTGGAAAGTCAGAGAGTCACCCACCCATTCTCCAACTCTTTACAGGGGTTGGGCTAGAGTCTAGGTACAATCACTGTGTGTGCAAATTGACTTAATTAGGGAGGGGAGGCATTATTCAAGGTGTTACTTGTTATTATTAAGGTTGTTGTCTCAAACCTGCTTTTAACCTTTCTAATCAGCGACTGTTAACCCTGGATGCACATTATAATTACCCAAGGAACTTTAAAGACATAGTGATATCTGGCCCGAGATAGGAGCAGCAAAATATAATTACTCAGACTTGAGTTCAGATCCTGTTTCCCTCATTTTTTAGCTATGTGACCTTTGACCAACTATTAACCTCTCTGTTGCTGAATCTATGAGATGGGTGGAGCGGGTGTGGGGGGGTTCGTTGTAGGGACTAAACCATGTATTTAAAGCTCTGGGCCCATGTCTTTGCATGTAGCAGGTATCCAGTAAATACTTGTTATTAGAAACCTATTTTCTCTGAAGACCCCAGACGAAAGGGTCCCCTACCTCCACTGAACTCAGTTATGAAAATTTTACCTTGAAAAATTTAGTCTTGGGCAAAAACTAACGAAGGTTTCTTATTTTACAAATGACAAAACTAAAGCACAAAAAAGTTATTCAAAGTTACACAGCTAATAATAAACTAGAACCTGAACCCAGGTCTCCTAATTCTTTGTCTATTGTTTTTCTTCCTGTTCCATAGTTCTTAATCACATATCCCTGGAAGCCCCAAATTCTAGCCCTGGATGCCAGCGTCAGCCTCATATTTTTCCAATCCCTTCCAGCCTTAGCTTTATGGTGCAGCAACACCAAATTGTTGTTTTCTGATACTCATAATTACTGTTTCTCAGCTGTTTGCCTTGGCTTGTGTGGTCATCCCTGCCCTGCCTGAAATGCTCTCCTTGCCTTTGTTTTCTAGCAACTACACTCACTTCTGCTGCTGACCATTAATGATTAACTGCTACAGCAAATGTTTTCCCATTGTAAACAGTTATAAATGAGACAAAATGTCAGACATCAGACAACAATATTTTAATCCCTGTGAGTAGGAAAATAAATGGGATGAGCCCTGTAATTGCCACAGCTTATCCCCGGAGGCAGTTTCCAGGATTACTACCCATGGTGGAATAACCAAAACAGCCCAGTGGTCTTGCTAAGTTGAAGATACAGAGTTTAAAGTCTGAGGAGACTGAGGAGGCTAGAATTTGCAGGGCAGATTACCAGAAAGGGGAAACTAGATAGAAAGGAAGCTCTGGAGATCTGCAGAGCACTCACCCCATATCTTTGGATGAGTTTTATTGATCTGCACGTGCACGTGAAGACACTATGAAGACTGCGGGAAAGAACTCCCTGAAAGCATAGGCTGAACAATATTTAGAGCTTACAGAGGACTGGGAATACTTCGTGTTTCTACCAGCCTGAGCAAAGAAACCTCCAAATACATAGGGTGTTGGCTGAAGTCCTCAGAAGTGCCATGCTTTAGTAGTGGAGTAAATTAGTCGTATAATAAAAGCTGCTCTGAAACCACCATACAAAATGTAAAAATGAGCCGTTCATGAATCGGACTGATCTGCCACAAAATCCAATGTTCTTTAACGGAAGAGAATACAATCCAGCACCCAACAAAATAAAATTAACAATGTCTGTAATTCAAATAGTAATTTTTAGATATACCAGAAAGTGTAACAATGTGATTTATAACAAGAGAGAAATTAATCAGTAGAAATAGATCAAGAAATGACAGAGATGGCCAGGTGCGGCGGCTCACGGCTGTAATCCCAGCACTTTGGGAAGCCGAGGTGGGCGGATCACGAGGTCAAGAGATCAAGACCATCCTGGATAACACGGTGAAACCCCGTCTCTACTAAAAGTACAAAAAAAAGTCGGGCGTGGCGGCGGGCGCCTGTAGTCCCAGCTACTCGGGAGGTTGAGGCAGGAGAATGGCGTGAACCCGGGAGGCGGAGCTTTCGTGAGCCGAGATGGCGCCACTGCACTCCAGCCTGGGCGACAGAGCGAGACTCCGTCTCAAAAAAAAAAAAAAAAGAAATGACAGAGATAATGGAATTAATAGGCAAGGACCTTAACAAAGTTTATCCTATGCTTAAGGATGTAAAAGAGAACATAAACACAACGAATGGGGAATAAAAGATATTAAAAAGACCCAAATGAAACTTATAGAGATGGAAATATGAAATAAAAAATAATCTGGATAGGATTACCAGCATCTTATATGATGCAGAAGAAAATGTCACTGTACCTGAAGACATAGCAATAGTAACTATCCAAAATGAAACACAGGTTAGAGGAAAAAAAAAAAGTCCAGGCTCATGCCTGTAATCCCAGCACTTTGGGAGGCTGAGGAGGGTGGATGACTTGAGGTCAGGAGTTCAAGACTAACCTGGTCAACATGGTGACACCCCATCTGTACTAAAAATACAAAAAATTTTCAGGCATGGTGGTTGGTGCCTGTAATTTCAGCTATTTGGGAGACTGAGGCAGGAGAATTGCTTAAATATGGGAGGTGGAGGTTGCAGTGAGCCAAGATTGTGCCACTGTACTCCAGCCTGGGTGACAGAGTGAGACTCTGTTTCAAAAAACAAAAACAAAAACAAAACAAAAGCAAACACACACATACAGAGAGCCCCAGTGAACTCTGGGATCTTATTAAGCCATGCTACATAAGTGCAACTGGAGTCTTACAAATGTGATATGGGGGAAACAGAAACACTATTTGAAGAAATAGTGGCTGAAAATTATACAAATTTTATAAAAAATGTAAACTCATAGATTCAAAAGACTCAACAAACTCCAAACAGCAGTAATGTAAAGAAAATCACACTAAGGCACATCATAGTTAAATTTCTGAAATTAATGCCAAAAAGAAAATCTAAATCACAGACAGGGAGAAAAAGATACATTGTGTACAGAGATATAAACTTGAAGATTATAGCAGACTTCTCATCATAAACCATGCAGGCCTAAAGACAATGGAAGGTCATCTTTTAAGTGCTGGAGAAAAACAAACAAAAATCTGCCAGCCTGGAATTCTATACCTACTGAAAATATTTTTTAAAGATACAGGCAAAATAAAATCTTTTTTCAGGTCAGTAAAAGGCATGTGATCTTTGCTATAAGAAATGTTAAATGTTGTTCTTTTAGCAGAAAGAAAATGATGCTAGATAGGAATTTGGACCTACAGAGAGAGATAAAGAGCACTTAAATAGTAAATATGGAGTAAATATTTTAAAAATGGGGTTTCCCTTCATTTTTCATCTCTTTTGCATGTAATCATCCTTCTAGGAAGAAATCCTATGCTTCTTTACCACCTCTTCTTAGGTTAGGAATGACAAACTCAACTCTCTACACAGGCTTAGATTGATAAGGTAAATAAGTCTGTGTATGCTTATAAGAAATAGTGGGAACAGTAGTAAACTGTAGAGTACATGTCTCATTTAAAAGGAGTATCCATTACTCAACTTCAGTTTCTAGTTGCTGGGAGGGAATTGAGCCAAACTCTTCCTTTATTTAAGTGTAGCAATTAATTTAAATCAACCAAAACCCAAAACTCCATGGACTATAGTCAGCTGTTGGGCCACCAGGATGCAATTACTATTTTAGGTATTCTTCACTTGTGCCCTCATAATCTCAGAGAACTGGAGAAAGGTTTAAGAGTTAAGCACTTTGACCAAAATTTTGGTGGAGTACTCTTTGTTTGCATCAAAAATAATTTGATTTACTTTGTTTAATTCAGTTAAGTTTATGCTATCCCTAATGTAAAAAAGTTCTGTGAGAGTCACATGTGGGTTAAAGCAATGTGGTACTTTGGTAGCTATAGTCTTACTTCAATGCCTTTATTTTTGTAATAGATGAAGAAACCACAGAGCATGTTCTGCAGCTTCCCTAGGAAGTACCTCTCTTAATGTAATTTCACAGCGATGCATCTGTCACTGGGAAACTTTCTGTCTGAACATGAACGATAAAGGTATAGGTAGGGATCTTTCTTGCTTGCTTGCTTGCTTCCTTTCTTTCTCTCTCTTTCTTTCCTTCCTTCCTTTCTTTCTCTTTCCTTCCTTCCTTCCTTCCTTCCTTCCTTCCTTCCTTCCTTCCTTC
>NW_012121821.1:2414783-2492928 GCF_000951035.1 Colobus angolensis palliatus | reverse complement strand
CTTTCTTTCTTTCTTTCTTTCTTTCTTTCTTTCTTTCTTTCTTTCTTTCTTTCTTTCTTTCTTTCTTTCTTTCTTTCTTTCTTTCTTCTTACTGTCCAGAGGTCTTTTATTTTTTTAAAACACCTATTATGCCATGAATTCATAGGGAATAGTTTCCAGCAGCTCAGCCTCCTTCCCATTGGTTCTCACAAAGTGTGTTTCTCTGGGTGGAGCAGGCTGGCGCTTCAGTTGAACCTAAGTACCTTTCTCTTTGGCTTCTTTATTATTCTGATCATTTTCCTTCACATGTTTCAACTATCTCAGCTTTTAGAGTGCTTAATATGCACATTAATTCTCTTGGCAAGAATCTTGCCCTTAACTTGTTTGTTTACAACAATGCCAACAGCATGCTGGGGAACGCTGTAGACTCTTCCAGTTTTGCCATGGTAACACTTGTGGGGCATTCCTTTTTGGACAGAGCCCATTCCCTTATGTCTACAACATCACCTTTCTTATAGATTTGCATATACGTGGCCAAAGGAATAATTCCATGTTTTCTAAAAGGCCTAGAGAGCATATATTCGGTGCCTCTCCTTTTTCCCTTTGTATTCATCATTTTGGTGAATTACTGGAACATGGTGGTTCTGGTCGAAAGGGGGATCTTTCTTTTTATTCCTTCCTAGGATTGCTTTTCTTCCCACTACCTCCACCTGCTCCTATCCTTCCACCCTGGACTTCACTTCATTCTGCGCACCTCGTCTCACCATTAAAAAATCAAATTGACAAATTAATGTTTTGGAAGCTGCCCCAATGCTCAAATGAGTAAAAATGAAATATTGATGGTGATCAACACATTGAATCTTTATTATATACCAGGTAAATGACATCATGTCACTTAATGCTCACAATAATCTGATACAAGAATATTTAAAACAATCGCCATTTCACAGGTTAAAAAAAAAACGAAGCTCGAGGTTTCACAGCTCATAGGTTCTGAAATCGGACTTTGTGTTCTTACTTTCTGCATCCTTGCTCCTCAAGGATTGTCAACTGAAAGTTTACTAGAAAGGTAGTATCTCAGGCCTCACCCCAGACAACTGAGTCAGAACCTACATTTTAGCAAGATCTCCAGGTTATTCATAGGCACATTCAAGTTTGAGAAGTCCTGTTCTACACTGCACCACCTCCTTCTGGGTGTGCCTCCTGATAGTGCCCATCCACCACTTGCCTGGAAGCCCCCACACACTTCCCAGTGTGCCCAACTTTCTCTCAAGAGTGATTTATGCAGCAAGCCTTTGCTGGTGGAATTCCATTGTGTTGACTTAAACACTCACCCCGAGATCCCTCCCTTCTTCCTACTCTCAATCCATCATCATGTCTCATTTTCTATTTTTGGACACAGCTCAGGGACATGAAGAGGGAGGGCTGGGCTTGTGGCACTGGAGGGTTGCCTGAACAATAATTTCTCCTAGTGGCTGCTTCTGGCCCTGCGTGGGCCAGAGAACAGTGCTATGGGTGGGAAAGCAGGAGAAGCTTCATAGGAAACACCCATCAAGCAAAACCTTTGGCAGAACTGAAGCCATGGAAGTTGTTATGGGTACAGAGGTCCATGGATGCTGGCAACTTTATTAAAGCTTATTTTCACATTGATATCACTCACAAGCAAAAGTCTGACCACTACATGCACTTTCTACTGAGTTCAAAAGACTGTGGAGCTGAGCTGTTATAAAAATGGGTTCTCAAAATACTGTATGAAGTCAAAGTTGTTGGATGGTCAATGAAAGATATCTTTTTCAGTTAAAATAGCTCATACACATTTACTTTGAAATGGCAGAGGTGACAACTGATGGTCTTATGATGTCATTCCAAGGCCCATGATGATAGACTATTTTTTTTTTTATTCTTTTCAAGAGGTAGGGTGTTTCCAAGCTCTCTCCTTGCCATTTCTCTCTTGGAAACCTTTTGTATTTGTCACCCGGCTTTGGTGGGGGTCTGAGTTAAGCAGAAAAGGCTGCTGTAGAGAGATGAGAGGAATTCTTTCTCCTGAGATATGGCCAGTTGGGGTGGAATGCTGGTGCAGAGGCCAAGTTTTCTGCCAACAGAATACAGCGTGAAACTGTAACATACTCTTTAATGTTGTTGTAACTTTATTTTCCACTTTAAAGTAATAGAAATTCTTCCTAGAAATAATGTCGTTTAGTAGAGACAGCATGGCATAGCTGACTAAAGCCATATCTTTGAGCATTTGCCAACCTTTGTAGTAAAGGGACATTTTTCATAAGGCTCTTGCATTCACAAGATCAGGAAATGATGGAAATATCTTTATCACAGAATCAAAATGCTCAAAGGGGGCGCTGTAAGATAATTTTATATATTTTATTCTTCAAAGATAGGCAGACATCCTAATTTTTTACAGAGATGACAGCCAGTGAGGTATAATGAAAAGAATAAGGCTTTAGGCTGATGCCAATCTTGAAATGCATCTTAATTCTATTATTTATTAACAAGACTTTGGGGGAATTGTTCAACTTTTCTGATTTTTAATATTCTTATATTTAAAAATAAGAAAATAGACACTTTTATCTTTCGATCCTGAAAACATGCCTGCAAGTTGATTGTAAGATAGTGAAACAATAGATTTAATATAAAAGGGGCAAGGGATCCTGTTTTGATAAAGTTTTGCTTTTTAGACACAATAGTTCAATGATTAGAATTCTAGCATCTCACACACATTCTCTAATTCTATTTTTCTTTGCAACTGAATGTGTAGTCAACATGCTTAAGTGAGTCCCTGGCTGAGGTTAGAGACATCACTTTTAACATGTCTAATAATTATTATTCTTTTCTGTATTATATTAAGTTCATGATACTCCTGTTACTAGTATTTAAACCTTTATTATTCTATTTTTCACCATTTTTAATAGAAACATTATGACAAATTACAGTAAAATATTCAAATAATTGCATAAATATTAATCTTTGTTTGGATCACTGAATTCACAGAAGTTATTTCTTAGGGGTAGTTATTTTTAATTACTGCTGTTACAAACAAATTCCAGACCTCACTGATTTAGTTTAAATTTTTTATCATAAAAAGTCCAGTCCAGTGGACTTTGGGAGACTGAGGCAGGAGGATAACTTGAGCCCAGGAGTTCGAGGCCAGCCTGGACAACATAGCAAGACCCCATCTCTACAAAAAATTAAAACATTTCCCAGGCATGGTGGCACACACCTGTAGTCCCTGCTACTTGAGGCTGAGGTGGTAGGATCGCTTGAGGCCAGGAGGTAGAGGCTGCAGTGAACCATGACCATGCCACTGTACTCCAGCCTGGGCAGCAGAGGAAGACTCTACCTCAAAAAAAAATTTATCTATCTATCTATCTATTTATCTATCTATCTATCTATCTATCTATCTATCTATCTATCTATCTATGAGAGAGAGAGAGTCCACTGGAGCTGATCTTGCTTGGGCAGCTCTTCTTAAATTACCAGATTCAGGTGTCCTGGCATCTCTCCTCAGAGACTCTGTTATCCATCAGGGTCTCCCCTGGACCCCTGTGCTGGGTCTGCTTTATTCAGCAGCCGATGAGCAAAGAGAGGGATTCTCACATCATCTCCTCCTCCTCCGCCTCCTCTCTCTCTTTCTTCTTTTTCTCCTCCTCCTCCTTCTTCTTCTTCCTTCTCCTCCTCCTCCTTCTTCTTCCTCCTCCTCCTTCTTCTTCCTCCTCCTCTTCTTCTTCCTTCTTCTTCTTCTTCCTCCTTCTTCCTTCTTTCTTCCTTCATCCTTCTTCCCTCTTCCTCCTCCTCCTCCCCCACCTCCTTCTCCTCCTTCTCCTTCTCCTTCACCTTCTCCTTCTCCTTCTTCTTCTTCCAACAGGGTCTGGCTCTGTCACCCAGGCTAGAGTGCAATGGCAAAATCAGGGCTCACTGCAGCCTCCACCTCCTGTACTCAAGCAATCCTCCCACCTCAGCCTCCCCAGTAGCTGGGACTACAGGTGCACGCTACCATGCCTGGCTAATTTTTGCATTTTTTTTTTGTAAATATGGGGTTTTGCCAGATTATCCAGGCTGGTCTTGAACTCCTGGGCTCAAGTGATCCACTCACCTCAGTCTCCCAAAGTGCTGGGATTACCGGTGTGAGCCACCATGCCAGCCTCTTATGGGTCTTTTTAAGGGCCAGGGCTAGAAGTACACACTTGACACTTGCTTACACTTCACTGGCCATCAGTTGTCACAATATGCCATCTAGATGGAAAAGGATTGGGATATGTAGTTTTTCCAAGTGCCCAGGAGAGAAACTAAATGGTTTGGCGAATCCACATCATTGTCTGCCTGGCAACAGGGCTGTCAAACTGAATTATTAGCCAGCAAGCTGCCACCAGGGCCCTCGAAAAGTTTGTTTATCAAAACTGGTATATAAAAGGGTGATTTTAGTACGTAGTAAGTGTGTATAGCTGTCCACACATGATATATGGAAATTGAATGCATGACAATTGGAGACTATCTCTACATCTTATTGTGTGCAGAGTTAATGCCTATTGCAGAGTTGCTGCAAAGAGTCAGTAAGATATTTATGTGAAAATGCCTAGCACAGAGTTAGTATTAACATGTTGTTCCCTGAGCTTATTTAAAAAAACGAGATTCTTGGCTGGGCATGGTGGCTCATGCCTGTAATCCCAGAGCTTTGGGAGGCCGAGGCAGGAGGATCACTTGAGCCCAGAAGCTCAAGGCTGCCGTGAGCTAAGAGTGCACAATTGTACTCTAGCATAGGTGACAGAGAAAGACTTTGTCAAAAAAAACAAAAACAAAAACCCAAAAAAGATTCTTCCACAGTCTCCTTTAATAAACTCATCTAGTGGGCCGGGCGCAGTGGCTCAAGCCTGTAATCCCAGCACTTTGGGAGGCCGAGACGGGTGGATCATGAGGTCAGGAGATCGAGACCATCCTGGCTAACATGGTGAAACCCCGTCTCTACTAAAAAATACAAAAAACTAGCTGGGCGAGGTGGCAGGTGCCTGTAGTCCCAGCTACTCGGGAGGCTGAGGCAGGAGAATGGCATAAACCTGGGAGGCAGAGCTTGCAGTGAGCTGAGATTCGGCCACTGCACTCCAGCCTGGGCGACAGAGCGAGACTCCATTTAAAAAAAATAAAATAAAATAAACTCATCTAGTGATGAATGGGTTCCAGCTAGAGTCTGCAACTTCTTATACATTGCCAAAATTGATTTCTCTACAGTTTAATCATATTTACTTTGAATGATTCTCATAGAAATAGTTAAACATCTGATCATCACTCTTCTTATACTACTCCATCAATGTCAAAGCCATCTGGACATCTGTAAGTCTTTTCTTCTTTTGGCTCATTTAAAACTTTTTTGATATGTCTATCAGTTTTCACATATGACTCAATGTACATTAACTGCTATTTTCTTGAAGCTCTTTATGTGTGAAAACTAGGAGATTATAGTAGTCTCCTACCTGAGAAACTTGCCATTGACTTTTATTTTCCATTAAAAATGAATATTTATTTCTCCATTGCTCTCTGCCAGTTAAGAATGTGTTTGTGTGAAAATACCTCAGGAAAACAAAGATTGCTTCAGAAAATTCAGAATGTTAATTTATCCCAGTGGGCTACTGTTATTGGAAAGTTATCAGCCATATCATCACAACCAAAAGTTTTAAAAGAAGTAATTTTATATCAAGAATATATGAGTGTTACCTTATCCTTTCCTTTAATCTTGTTTTCATCTTAAAAGCAGAGTTTTCCAAAACCTACTGTCTTCTGGGAATAAATCAGAATTTTCCTGAGCCTTCCTTCCTGATGTGCCCCTAGAATTCAGATCCTCATGAATCAGCAGCCACCTCATAATGTGAATGCTCAAGAACAGAATGAGGAACAACGTTCTCCAGGTCTGGTCTGAATTTGGGAGGGCTGACTTGCCTAATTTTAGAGGTGTTGTGCCCAAGAGGAATGGAGGCTGGGTTTCCTTGCTTCTTTACCAATCTACTTATTGGTTTCCTGTTCAACTCCCTTCCTTTGCTTAGTAGGTTTCTAGGTATTCTCATTTATTAATGTTAAAAATACCTTTTCAGATGAATTACTCATTTACACATTCAAACTAAGATTTTCATTTCACAGTTTTATCACAACTGGCATAATGAACCATGTCAAATTTTAAACTATATTGTGACAACATTTAAACTCGTTATGCTTTGCCTGTGGATGTAATTAAGACAGTGTGTTTGGTATCAGTTTATTCTTAAAAAGCAAAGTAAAAGCAGATGAGGTGTATTTATAGACTCATCAGCCAATGAATGGATGAAAGAGAAAAAGAAATTAATGGGGAAATGTCAGCCAGAATGGAGGAGGAACCCACTGAGAAGTTCATTTCCAGACCAACTATTTGGAATTTAGTCCAAAGACAGCTGTCCCTTGATTTACAGTAGAGGAAAAAAATGACATTGTAAGACTATTGGGCCTCAAGTTAAGAAGCAGGCGAAGAGTAACATACTTCAAATAAACTTCTGCAGTTGGGATGGGGGCCCAAGCACAATGCTTACAGTCAGGGCCCTATCTGGAGGTGCATGCCTTCCTACAAAGAGTGGGGCTTAGAAAAATCTGGGAAAGAAGGAAAATCTGTAGGAAACGTAGAAGCTTTGGAACTTGGTCCTGGCCACTTGAAAGCTGTTTTGATTCGAAGCCAAAGCCCCTAGGGGGTGGGGCGTACGGGGGTACAGTGAAGGGGGAAGCAAAGAAAAGGGCAGAAGACAAAATTGTAGTATAAAGCCCCAACCCGGGGAATTCAGTTTCAAGAACCGACAAAGAAGAAAAATGAATTGCAAAGCGTAGGGGATACAGATTCATTTCTTGTGTTTTCTTGAAAGCTTGGGTAGTGCATTTCTTTTATTGTAAAATGAAACACAACAGTTGTCAGACATCCTGGGGCATGTGTCTGATATTAGACACAGGTGAGGCAGAATAAATCTGCATTGTCTTGAGTACATGTAAAAGGGCAGCATGAGGGGAGGAAATATGGTTGTTTTGGCATCCTGTTTTTAACCACCCATATTTCAGAGTCTGGGAGAAATGATTGGGCCCAAGCAAAGTCTTGTGGTCTGCAACACTTCAGCTGGGGTGAGGGGGAAGCAGAGGGGAAATGGCTTCACTGGTTCTCTTCCCCAAAGCATCTAAAGGAATGCTCATTAATGACTTTTAGAAGAAATTCCTTCGGATTTTCATGGGGGAGCAACCAAGAAGAGTTCTTCAGAAATTCAGATTTAAAAATTCCTTTTCTAGAGAATTAAAATATATTAATAAAAGGTAGGTTTAATTCAGAAAAATATATATTCTCTGGGAATTCATAAACGAACGTTTCTTTTGTTTGATATAGATACTTGTCTCTAGATCCTAATGTACCTGCATTTCTGAGCCATAGTTTTGCTTCTCCATATATCCCTAAACTCTTTTTCTCCTTCCTCTGCCTCAGTGAATTTGACCGATGTAGTTTGCTGATGTGTGTGATTGTGGGCTCTTGGTTTAACTCTTTAGAGACAGATAAATAAGATGATATAGGAAACGAAAAAGAAGAAAGGAAGGGAGGAAAGGAAGGAAAAGAGGAAGGGAGGAAAGAAGGGAAGAAAGAAAGGGAGGAGGGAGGGAAGGGAAGGGGAGGAAGGAAGGAAGAAGGAAGGGAGAGGGGAAGGCACGAAGAAAAAGGATCAAGGCATAACAAATCCATTTGCTTCAATCATGTAATCAAACCATTCCTATTTCTGAACACTCTCCTCAGCTGTGGCACATCTGGAGATACTGAGGAAATGAGTTCACAGAGCTTTGAGCTTTGTTTCTGCTGAGTTGGCTGTTCTGTTATATAGATAAGGTGTGTGTGTTTCTGTGTGTGTGTGTGTGTGTGTGTGTGTGTGTGTGTGTAATGTACATTTAATTCACAAAACAGTTACCGGACCATCCAGATCACTTTATAGCTTAGACCCAAGCTTCTCAAACTATTTGTGGCAAAGGACCAGTTTTTAAATGTTCAATCAGTCATAAACTGGTGTTTTAATCAAATGTAACAAAAATGTATTTCTAGAAAAATTAAATTTAAAAACACCCCAAATCATACAAAATGCAAGCCTCTCATATTTAATATCAGATTCAAAAGACAGGCCAGGCGCACTGGCTCATGCCTGTAATTGCAGCACTTTGAGAGGCCGAGGCAGGTGGATCACCCGAGGTCAGGAGTTCAAGACCAGCCTCACCAATATGGTGAAACCGCATCTCTAGTAAAAATACAAAAATTAGCCAGGCGTGGGGGTGTCTGCTTGTAGTCCCAGCTACTCAGGAGGCTGAGCCAGGAGAATTACTTGAACCCGGGAGGCCGAGGTTGCAGTGAGCAGAGATCATGCCACCGTACTCTAGCCTGGGTGACAGAGCGAGACTCCGCCTCCTCCCCCTCCACAAAAAAAAAGACAAAAAAATTTCATGTCAGATGACTAGAAAAGTTTCTAAGTGCTCACTCTTAGTTTCACTGAACTCATTGCAGTGTGGTGCCAATCCGCCCAGGGCCAGCACTGTCCAGAGAACCCTCCCTTGCAGAGTACTAGTGTAGATGTTCTATAAAGAAAAGGTCTCTAAACAAAAGGAAAGGGATAACAGTTTATATTTTTTAAGTTCAAAGTTATTAACTTGCTATTGAAGTATAGACAACAAGATAAATTCCAGTATTTTTCAAATAATTTCTTTTAAAGAAAGCATTTAATTGCCTGGACAGCGTTGATTTAAAAAAAAAATTAAGTGTTTGCTTAAGAAAAATAAACCATATACATGGGGTATCTCTGTTATCCTATGGCCCTATTTGTATTCAAGCACTGGAAGAATGAATTGATTTTAACACAAATAGTTTTAAGAATGAAACAGTTTCTAAAATGTAAATAAGGGTATGGTATTCTGAAATGCATATTCAGCTGGTTGACATGACATACACATTCTTGCGTGCCATGTTTTTTTTTTTTTTTTCAGTTCATCTTTCTTTACTCAAATGTAACGAATTAATGTAGACCATTGCCTAATTTAGTGTTGACTGAAGTAGTCTGAATTCACATATTGGGTTGAAATGGCCAGGAATATTGTAGAGCACTGAAAAGACTCTAAGTGAATTGTGTGTTTTCAACTTAAACTATAAGACATTTACCAATTCCCACTGATCTCAAGTTGCCCTAACAAACTTTCCACACAGAGGCTAATAGAATTTATGTCTCTAAAAGCAGTTAGCTAAAGAAGTGGAAGCTTGAGTCATAAAGAAATTCCCTGGCTATAAATTTATTATTTGTGAGAAAGAATTTATTTTTTCACACACACACAAAAATGCAGAGCAGAGCTATTGCATATCATCCCCACATGGAACAAGTGGTGAAAGGACTGTTGGGTTATGGAAATCGTATTATTGTTATCATATGTTTTCCTTAGCTGCGGCTATCACAGAGAACCTTTTGGGTAGGGTATTATTTACAATGCCCTATTGTTTAACATCTCATGTTAGGATTCTGTTTCAATAGTAGTTTATTACCATCACATATTTTCTTCTTTCTAGATTTGACTTTAGATAAATGTCACACTCCAGTAAAGAGATTTTAAGAATTACTCAGTAATCAAACCATGTGAGTTCAATGGTCTATAAGCTTGGAATCTAATGATGAATTGATGGGTGCTGACGAGTTGATGGGTGCAGCACACCAACATGGCACAAGTATACATATGTAACAAACCTGCACGTTATGCATATGTACCCTAGAACTTAAAGTATAATAAAAAATAAAAAAAAAAAGAAATTACTGAGTAAGTAAATTTTGGGTAGTGAATATGAAAAGCGTTCACATAAACATGTAATTTAAAAATGGAACTAACATCCATTGAACAGCAATAAACTGACATAAATTGGCTTTATTGTGGCCAGCGAGAGGAGCTGGCTATCTGATGGCTGAATTAGAGGCTGGGACAGAATGTGAGATCTGGGTAGGGGGCCTTTGTGGGTGGCATGTATCATCCAGGTGCACAAAGGTTTGGTGTTGGTGTGTGACTTCGGACACCTCGGGATGCTGAAACTTCTTAAAAGTTGACGTATTTAAATTGTTTGCTTCCCTAGGGGACCTTTCCAGTGTCCCTAGATGATAGGAACCATCCAGTTTTGTCAAAACACATGCATAAATCTAAAGGATTCTGTGTTCTGTGAGAGGCAGTTTTGTGGAGAAGACAATCATTCTGTCTCTCAGTTGGATCTGTTTTGGACCCCAGGGGGTGATTTGCCATCTTTTGGCACATTCTGGGTCTCTGTACACTGTTTCTGCTCCCATTCTTGCACTTGTTAATATACAACCCCCAGCTGGTTGCTCTCTAAGTGCCACTCACGATCCATATTTCCACAGTGATGACATTGGCTGCCTTAGTTTTAGGAGCTGCCGGAAATAGCCACTAATCAAGAGAAAGAGAGAAGGACTAGCCCTGAATAATTGGTCAACGATGCTGATTTTGTTGATTTCCTGTTTCTTTTGCTTCCTGGAAAATACAGACCTACAAAGCAAATATTGTATGTGGGTTGATGCTATAGCATCGTCTGAACTTGGAAGGATGATCATGCATTATGATGCCTCGTGTTCTCACTACAGGTCCAATTTTCATGTGTTTTAGGAGTCTTGGGATTAGGTTATGTACTCTGACTCTGGGCAAATGGAAACACCAGGTGAGAATTATTTATCTCATAACATTTCTTACAAGATATTAACTTTTAGACCATTTTGGAGAAGATGAGCAAATTCATTTTTCAAGTCCAGCAGGGGTGGTTGCTATGAGCAGGACTTTGTCAGCACATGAGACCTGACCTTGGTGACCTGGGAAGTTTCTATATATGATGAAAATCTTTTTCACAATCAGATGATGATAGCTGGCAGAGTGTCACTAGATTATACATATGATGGTTTATGTTAACAACGACTATTTTGTTAAAAAGTATTTGTCTAACTTCTACTTTGTGAGAGGTCTTCTTCCAGGTGTTGGGCAGTAGTACCTCTTCATTGCATTTTGAACTCTTTCTTTGTTATTTTATTTCCTTCACATTTGTAAGTCCAGTCGGAGTAAAATCTTTTCTTAGCTCAAGTTTTTCTTTTGAATTGAGAAATAATAATTGTATATATTTATGGGGTACAATGTGATGTTTTGATATATAAATACATTGTAGCATGATTATATCAAGCGAATTAACATTTTATCACCTTACATAGTTACCATTTTTATGTAGTGAGAACATTTACAATCTACTTTTTAAAGCAATTTTGAAACATATGATATATTATTGTTAACTGGTTGTGGTGCTGTGTAATAGATCTCGAAACTTATTCCTCCTGTATAACTGAAACTTTGTTTCCTTTCACCAACATCTCCCCATTCTATTTTCCCCACCATGCCCCTCTGGTAATTACCATTCTACCCTCTGTGTCCACGAGTTTGATTTTTTCAGATTCCACATATAAATGAGATCTTATGGTATTTGTCTTTTTGTGCCTGGCTGATTTCACTTAGCACAATGTCCTCCAGATTCATCCATGTTATTGAAAATGACAGAATTTTCTTCTTTTTAAAGGTTGAATAGTATTCCACTACATTTTTTTAATCCATTCATCTGTTGATGGACATTTATGTTGATTCCATATCTTGGCTGTTGTGAATACTGCTGCAATGAACATGAGGGTGCAGATATCTCTTTGAGGTGCTGATTTCACCTCCTTTGGATATATACCCAGAAGTGAGATTGCTGGATGATATGTAAATTCTATTTTTGTTTTCTTGAGGTGCCTCCACACTGTTTTCCACAATGCCTATACTAACTTACATTTCTACCAACAGTGTAGAAGTGTTCCCTTTTCTCTGCATCCTTGCCAACATTTTTTATCTTTTGTCTTTTTGATAATAGCTGTTCTAACAGGGATGAGATGATAGCTTATTGTCATTTTAATTTTCATTTCCCTAATACTTACTCATGTTGAGCATTTTTCATAAGCCTACTGGCTATTTGTATGTTTTCAAATCGCAAAATATTGATCTGACTGACTCTCTTTGTTTTTTTCTCCCTCTCTCCCTCTACACCCCACCTCACACACACTCCATGACAAGTATTTATTGAGGTTGCGGTGGGAAAGGCAATCACATAACTACACCATTACTTGAGTATATTTTAAATTATTATCTGCAAGACTTCATGAATCCATGTCCAGATAAACAGAAATATTTTGATCGAGACTTTGTTAAAGTATATTTCAAGGTGGGAAATATTGGTTATTCATTTCAAAAGTAGTAATAAGTCACACATTATGTTATATTGGTGAGGTGTGTAAGATACAGAACTGTATAAAATCCAAAGAAGGAAATATCTTTAAGGGAAGCTCTCCATGGAAACCTATCAAGCCATGAATTTGAAGCATGCTAAGTGGCTTCTGCTAAAGCCACACCAGTGGAAAGGTTTATCACTTAACATTGTCTGCACGTGGAATGCCATAGTTCTGTGGGAACTACAGCCAACGACTCATAGGTTTTCTGGACAACTACACAAATGTTTTCTTTTACTGTGATACTTAAAGTATTTGACTTTTAATTCTGAAATTTTCTCTCATGCCTCTACATCTGAAATAATTCAATGCAATCTTTATTTGAAGTCTCTCCTGGTTAGCAAGCTGGCTGGTGGTGATGTATCACATACAGTGGTTTCTGTGATGTGGGCTGCTGACTACGGAAAGATGAATGAAGATCACAATCACATTAAGTTTGAGGACTATGGTCAGACTTAAACCATTATCCTTGAGGTGTATGGCTGTTGATTTATCAATGTCCTCATTTTTATGAAGGAAATCTTCTCAAGGTTGCTGTATGCTCTGTGTGTGTTGTATGTCAAATAGGGTATAATGTTATGTTCTCTCATAACTTCATAAATAAGAATGTATTGCTTTGAGAGATGGAATAAAATGACAAGTTTTATTTGGCATCTATATATTTAAGAGGTCATGAAGAGATTAATGGTTTTTGGCCACTGGTCAAATTTCTTTGATGTACACTATTTTTTTCCACTAAAATTCTGCACTTGCCAGTCCCTGGACGAGTTACTCACACATTTATATACATAAATTATGGTGCATTTATTACATCATTTCCAACCTAGCTGGATAAAAGCACTGTGTGCAATTTCCATTTTGGTGGCATTTCTGCTTCCTAATAAATTCCAGACAGTCAAAGTCGACACCCAAATTCTGTTTTTACGTATTTCAGCTTTCTAGATTCAGCCACACTTTGTTCGGGAGATGGCCTACTGGGAAGTTACTTAGATTTATGAATATTTGATGAGATTTTTCAGAAATGGGGGTCTGGAGATTCATATAATCTCACTATATATAGTATACTTTTTCTTTGTTAACTCTTTATTGTAATTTTTGATAACTTGGATGTGGCATTTAATAACTTATTGACTTAATTTTATTACTTGCTAATAGTTTCAACTTTGATCTCTTTCTAACTTATTGTCAGAAGGATGTTGAAAAAAATCCAAAATGAGTTCTGGGGCAGATATAAAATGTATCTCTTCTATCCATATATATATATATAAATCTATCTATCTATCTATCTATCTATCTATCTATCTATCTATCTATCTATCTATCTATTGATCTTTAAAGATAGGCCAACTTTCTAACTTCTGTCACTTTACTATCATGGAATGCAAAGGTGCTCAAATGCCCTCAAGTGGTCTCAGCCCACACTAACCTCCTTCTGTTACTTCTTTTCCTTATTTCTTTGCATTCTGAATGCAGAATTTGGCTTTTTCTGCTACTTAAAATTAACATTTAAAGGAGGAGTATCTACGTATTTTTGTCCTGGTGTTTCTCCTATTTTAATACTAACACAGCACTGAATAATGTTTGCTGTGCAAATAAAAATTTAAACAAATGCCAGATTGATAAGGTTAGTTTTTTGATTTTGCCTAAACAATAAACAAAACAGGAAACACATTGAAACCTAAATGTGCAATCTCTCAAAGTAAAAAAAATTTTAAAAAGTTATACTCAACATACCCACTTATGGGTTAAGGATATAATAATATAAATTTTATTAGATTGCGGAAGAAATCAGTCTACCCTCTGAAAACATGTAGATAGTCATATCATTCAGTTAGCCAGTTTAATGGGCTAGGCTCCCATGTTCATGCAAATTCACAGAGAAATCTCAAAGCATAAAAATTTTGGTCAGTAGCTTTTTTATTACTATTATTAGACGGAGTCTCGCTCTGTAGGGCAGGCTGGAGTGCAGTGGTGCTATCTTGGCTCGCTGCAACCTCCACCTCCCAGGTTCAAGTGATTCTCCTGCGTCAGCCTCCTGAGTAGCTGGGACTACAGGCTCCCACCACCATGCCCAGCTATTTTTTTTTTTTTTTGTATTTTTAGTAGATAAGGGGTTTCACCACATTAGCCGGGCTGGTCTCAAACTCCTGATCTCAGGTGATCCGCCCGCTTTGGCCTCCTGAAATGCTGGGATTACAGGCACGAGCCACCATGCCCAGCCTGGTCAATAGTTTTAACTATCAACCCCATGTATTTTTTACTTATCTTCAGTCAACTGATTTGCTCTTTAGTGGAGATATTCAGAGGCCAGTGGAGATAGCGGGGAGTCTTGAGGGTGGGTGTGGAGAAAATAAGAGCCCTAATCCAACAGACAGGAAAATATCTGAAAAGTGACTACTATGTATACAACACAGCCAATTCTGATACTAAACTTTCTACTCTAAGAAAATCATTTACATTAAAAAAAATTAAAAAGCTAATAAACAAAGGAAAGCTACCCCAACTCTTAGAATTAAGGAATAATTATTTTCAGATAGAGTTTTTGTTTATGCAAAGCTCCTTCTCAATCTTTTTTTTTTAACTCAGTAATTTTCATTGCATTAAAAACTAGCTCATTTAAAAATTGTTTTAGAACAAAATTTTAGTAGATGTACTTTGTGTGTTTTATACAGCTTGTGAGATGCATATCGTAAAATGCTGTTATTACATTTTGTAGTGACATTTCTCCTTTCTACCATGTAAGAAATTCTGTTTTCTTATTCCCAAAGATAAAAACATGGTGGCTTTTTTTTTATTTGAACCAATTTGAACATTATGCTCAGAGCCAAGCAGAATAAGAAAAGCTTATTTACTGAAAGGAATATTAGGATAATGGGCAGTATTGAAAATTACTTAAAATCAACATCTAAAGGAGGAGTGTCTAAGTATTTTTGTCCTGCCAGATTTTCTGCTATGTTAGCAAAGGTGGAAAAGTTTAGGTATACATGAAGAGAAGGAGAAATAGTAGATGAGGTTAAAGAAATGAATAATATCTTCAAATAAGGTCATATAAGAAAAGAAATTAATAAATGGGCATATAATAAGAGAAATCCAATATTATATCAACACTTCCAAAGAGGCTCAGAGCAAAAGATGACATTGTCTTTCAGCTCAAGGGTGAAACTCTATGTTTGCTGAGACTACTCTTGCTCTTGGACCCTGACAAGATTGAATGGGAAGCCTGCAAACCTGAGTGGCCTTGCCCTGAGAGACACATTCACATGATGTAAGAGTGGATTGAACTAATTATTAAAGATTAAATGGGATTCCAATAATTTGCCCATACCATTTGAGTTGTACTTTTTTTTTTTTTTTTTTTTTGAGGCGTCGCCCTGACTGGAGTGCAGTGGCCGGATCTCAGCTCACTGCAAGCTCCGCCTCCCAGGTTTTACGCCATTCTCCTGCCTCAGCCTCCGGAGTAGCTGGGACTACAGGCGCCCGCCACCTCGCCCGGCTAGTTTTTGTATTTTTAGTAGAGACGGGGTTTCACCGTGTTAGCCAGGATGGTCTCTATCTCCTGACCTCGTGATCCACCCGTCTCGGCCTCCCAAAGTGCTGGGATTACAGGCTTGAGCCACCGCGCCCGGCCGAGTTGTACTTTTTTTTAACGTAAGGGATCTGTGTTGGAGGATAGGGAGTGGAGTGAACTGTTATTTTATGGGATACATATTTGGTCTTTGTTTCCTGGCATTCAGCTTCTAAAATCCTTGGAATCTCCAAAGTAATGTCTGTTTTTGAATGCTAATGAGATGACTGGTGACTGGCAACATTTAGGTGGCTTCAGGTTGAGGGCTGGTCACAGGAAAGACCAAGGCAGGAATAGAGGGTTGGGACTTCAGCCCCGCCCTTCAATCTCTGGGAAGGAGAGAGGGACTGAAGGTCAAGTTAATCACCAATGGCCAATGGTTTAATCAATCATGCCTATGTAATGAAGCCTCTGTGAAAACCCCAAAGGACGGAGATCGGATGTGCTTCTGGATAACAGCAGGTGGAGGTTCCTGGAACAGGGCACACCCAGACAAGGCACGGGAGCTCTGTGTCCCTTTCCACGTTCCTTTCCCTATGTATCTCTTCATCTGATTCTTTGTAATCTCTTTTATGTTAAAGCAATAAATGTGAAAAAAAATTCAGTTAATTCCACAAATATTTACCGGGAGTCTACTACAAGTCAGGCACTACGCTAGTCACTGTCACCACATAAGACCCTGCTCTCAATGACCTGTGACGTTTCCAAATGAAAAAACACTTCCTCATAATCAGATTGTAGTAATGGGGGCAGGTCACTAGATTATGGAGATGCTGGTCATGGTGACAATAACCATTCGGTTGACAAAATAATCACTGAACTTCTCCTTTGTAACAGGCCCTCTGCCAGGTGCTGGGTAGTAGTACCTCCTCATTGCACTGTGAACTCTTTACAGTATTTTCTTTGTTATTTTATTAGTGTTTATAAGTCCATATCTAGTAAATTTGGGTCAAAGCGCTCAAAAGAACTGCCTTCAGTGGGCAAAATTTTGATCTGACTGGTGATCTTTTCCCTCTCTCTTTCCCTCTCTCTCAGTCTCTCCCCCTTTCCCACACACACTTGTACACTCCTCTATTCTGTCCTCATCTGAGAGGATATGGGACCACAACACTCTCTGCCCTCATGGAGCTTATATCATAGTTGGAGGAGGCAAACAATGGACCCAAATAAACAAGTTACGTGGCTATTATTTATCGACAGGGGATAAGTACCATGAAGAGTAATAGAGGAGGGAAATGAAATGAGCTGTGGAGGAGGGGAGGTTTCATGATTTTAAATACAGGTGGTCAGAGAAAGTCTCGCTGGGAAGGAACATTTGAGCAAAGCCCTGAAGAGGGAGAAAGGGAGATCCCCGTGGATATTCTGGGAGGAATCCTTCAGGCACAGGGAACAGGGCCACTCGCCTGTCTGGAATGAGTGGGTGAGGGGAGCAAAGCAGGAGAGAGGCAGAGGAAAGTGAGGTGAGTAGATGGTCAACAACCACACATGTGTCTGCCAGGGGACCATAACAAAGCCACAGACTGGGCGGCTTAAACAACAGACATTTATTTTCCCACAATTCTAGGGGCTAGAAGTGCTAGATAAGGTGCTGTCAGAGTTGATGTCCAGTGAGGCAGTTCTTTCCGACTTTCAGATGGCCACTCTCGCTGTGTTTTCCCACGACCTTTTCTCTATGAGCGTGTAGAGAGAGATCTCTGGTGTCTCTTCTTTTCATAAAGACACCTGTCCTATTGGATAGGAACCCTCTCTTTTGACCTCATTTAGCCTTAATTATCTCCGTAAAGCCCTAATCTCCCAATATCGTCACATTAGGGTTTAGGGCCATGATATGGTCTGGCTGTGTCCCCACCAAAAATCTCACCTTGAATTGTAATAATCCCCACCTGTCAAGGTTGGGACCAAGTGGAGATAATTGAACCACGTGGGCGGTTTCCCCCCTCCTATTCTTGTGGTAGTGAATAAGTCTCACGAGATCTGATGATTTTATAAATGGGAGTTCCCCTATACAAGCTCTCTTGCGGGCCGCCATGTTAAGATGTAACTTTACTCCTCACTTGCCTTCTGTCATGATTGTGAGGCCTCCCCAGTCACTTGGAACTGTGAATCAATTAAACCTCTTTCCTTCATAAATTACCCAGTCTCAGGTATGTCTTTATTAGCAGTGTGAGAACAGACTAATACAGGCCTCAATGTTTGAATTTTAGGGGGATGTAATTCAGCCCATAACAATCCACAGTTGCAGAATGTTGTAATTTAGAGTGAGGTCAGTGGTGGAGAGACATGATTGAAGTTTCTTTTTGAAAGGATCACCTTGGTTGCTGGAGAGCTGGGAGGCCGGTTAGAATAAGATGGGGCAAGGTAGTGACGGTGGTGGACCACAGTGTGTAATATCTATCATGCAGATGAATTTGAGCATAATCTGGATGAAACATTTGTCATGCCCTTGAGCTCTTCAGTGAATCTCTTAATTCCTTTGTGTACTAACCTCTGATAAGACTGCTGTGTCTTAATGTGTTGTGAAATGAGTAGGGAATTTCAGATTCATAAAAATTAATCATCAAAATATCAAAGCTTGCTAATGAAACTTTAAAATTTAGAATAAAATATGTTGCTTTATTCCTCATAGGATGACACTTTCATTCGCTGGCAATCTAATAAGTTATCTTGAGTAGCTGGAAAAACAGGTTATAGAATGAGTAACTGGGAAATCTATACGTGCATATTTTGATTGAAAAATCTGCTTTTCTTCCATCTTCATTTGGCTGGCTTTTTTGTGGCATTCAGGTCTCAGCTCAAAATCTCCTCACTTAAGGGTCCATCCTTGACCGTTCAGTCTAAGTTATTTCCTGCTGTTACTTTCCATCCCATCACTCTGCTCTATTTTCTTTTATAACACTTTTATTCTGATATTTTCTTGTGTGTTCATTGTCTGCCCCTCCCAGGACCAGCATTAGAGGAAAGCAAGATCTCTGTCTTGTTCACTGCTGTGTTCCCAGCATCTAGAACAGTGCCTTGTGCATAGTAAAAATTCAACAAATATTTGTAGAATGAATGAAAGAATAAAAGAAAAAACACAGAGACCCAGTCATATAGCTAACCAAGACTTAGAAACCGTGTAAGGGGAAAGAAATTCCTTCTGTGTAGTACAACGTTGAAGGTTGACAGGGACCACACAGTAGACAAAGGGCTGGGCAGATTTCAGGGCTAGAAGATTTGTATTTTTGATAGTTTATGTGCAGATCTGAGAGTCCTGAGATTGGGGGTTTACATCTGCTCTATCTCCGACTCACCGAGTGACTACGGTACAAATCATTAACTTCCGCAAGCATTAGTTTCTCCATCTGTGCGGTGTTACCAGCTAGTTTAAACATTTAGAAACCTTCATTGGCAAATATGACTCTATTTATGCTTTTTCTTTCAGGAGATTGAGTGCTTTGTGGGAGCGAGCCCTGCTTTTCCCTTTGGTTTCTGAACTGCATCTCCTTGGCAGGCAAGTGATTAATTCCCCTAGATTCTTCTTCGCCTGCTCCCTTTCCCAGCCTCTCCCAAGCAGTGTCTGCATGCAGTGATCACCTTGAGACATGCCTTGGATTGTCATTCTTTGCCTTCATTCCTCTTTACTTGCCATCTGAGCTAGATGAATCCACCAGCTTTCCACCACGCAGATGCTTAGGCCTGTGTCAGTACCAGAGGGAGGCATATAGCTTTTCCTCCTCTCCCACTTAATAGTGCTCAGACTTTAGGTCTTTTTCCCAGATCCAAGATGCTGCTCATGTACCTTCAATTTTCCTTCCCTGCCAACCAGATCTACTCTGCCAGGAGGAGACCTTGGCCCTGTGAACAGGTGTTGGATAACTTCCTTCTTGACTTGACTGCATTTTCACCTCCTAAAAGTCAACCTTCTTTTTAGGTTTGGCTCTGGGCTCTGTCCTCTAGCCCTGCCTGACTCTGAAGCTAGAGGGATATTGGGCATGACAGTTAAGGACATATGCTTTGGACTCAGCCAGACTTGGGTTAAAATCCTAGGTACGCTACTAACTCTGTGACCTTGGGAAAGTTCCTCAACTCTCTGAGTCTCAATTTCTTCATCTGTAAAACAAAGATCAGGAGGGGTTGTAAGAATTAAATGATATGATATGGGCCAACAATTTGGCACAGAGCCTGGCATGCAAGTCTGGTAGTTGCTATAATCAATTACTCGTGCCTTCTTCGTCAAGTTGGGAAAACCCACCCGATAACATTCCATGCTTACTCTTCTTGGTTCCAGGGGTTGTTATTGAGGGTTTAACATTTTGGTTTAAAGAAATTAATCTCCACCATCCTGTGACCTCTAATTGGTACAGTTAGATAATCAAACAGTTTCCTTAAGTATATTATCTACTCATCATCTTGCCTTTGACAGCTAGTGTTGTTGAGGTACTTTGGTTGATGCTTAGAAATGCAATCCTGAAAAAAGAAAGTGTGCTATCTAATGTCATGCCTACACAGACAAAATTGGAGATAAATTGATGTAATTTCCTGGAGAATGAGGATCATAAAGGCAGCTGATCTGGACAATTCCAATTGGATTATAATGTGAGAATGTATTATGGACTACTTAAATTTTCCTCAAATGTTTGGTATTAGGAATATATTTAAAAATTATTTCATTCTGAAACTGGCCTGATCTAATCTTTTCCATGAAAAGAATGCTGTATTGGCTTCTCATACAGCCCAGATTGATGAAATATTTGCTTAGTCCCATGGATGGAATTTCCTCTAAAAAAGGAAATATCTCAACAGGGACATTTAGTATATGTTTGCCAACTTATCATGTAGTGCGGCAGGTTTTCTTCAGTGGCATGTAATGGTACTTTCTGATTTTAAACTCTAATTTATCTTGCAGATTAAAGCAATGAAAGGGATCAGAATCTATTGGTGTTAAGAAGTCAGCCTCAGTACTAAGAGAAAGAAGGAAAGAATGAAGGAAAGAAAGAAAGAACAATGAAAGCATTGTAAGAAATATTTATACAGCAAATGTTACAGAGAAAAACCCCAAACCAAAATGTATTTCAAAAAATGTTGGAGGAAATGTTATATCTTTTTATGTGCTTAAGAAAACAGTTAAAAAGAACTTCACAGCATTGGGTCTATTAAGCACATTTATTCCAGTGATTTCCCAGATATTTCCAAGTTCTATTTAAAACAGAAGTCTCCTATCAAGGAATCCTTTGAAATTATTTACTCTTTTATGGTTGTAAAGTATGGAAATGTAATGCTTTTAATGGAAACCCTAATAAACGGCACATGCTACAAAGTGTCTACTGATGTACTTTATAGGTTAGGATTCTTACGTCACACTGACTTGCCAGTCTACATTCCTGGTCCAGTAAATGCTCCAGTGATGTAGAAGAGGATACGTGGAAGGGAAAGTTCAAGCAAGAATGGCATGGACCATTTATGCTGACCAGAAAGATATGGCAGCCAGAGTGTATCTGATAGGCAGCAAACTGTGCCAGTAGCCTGAAACAGAATTATTTGGATTAAGGACTTTGTTTTGTTTAAGAGATGGTGAATTGGTGAGCACTGTAACTTGAAAACAATTTTTCTTATGTTCAATATAAAGGAATGTTTTGTAAAAAACCTGGATGTGAATCTCTGGAATAAAATAGTTTGTAATATTTTAGCACATATTTAATTGGCAACAGAAAAAGTAAAACCACTTGACTTATAAGGTTAAAATTGTTTTCTGGATAAAATCAACTCCCAATCTTTTTTTTTTTTTTTTTCTAGATGGCGTCTTGCTCTGTTGCCAGGCTGGAGTGCAATGGCACAATCTCGACTCACTGCAACCTCCGACTCCCTAGTTCAAGTGATTCTCTTGCCTCAGCCTCCCAAGTAGTTGGGATTGCAGGCATGCACCACCATGCCCAGCTAATTTTTGTATTTTTAGTACAGAAGGGATTTCACCACGTTGGCCAGGATGGTCTTGAACTCTTGACCTTGTGATCTGCCCGCCTCAGCCTCCCAAAGTGCTGAGATTACGGACATGAGCCACCGTGCCCAGCCCAATCAAGAAAATTCAATGTGCCCCTTCAAATGCATAGTTTTATATAAAATAAATATATTATAAAGTTATATATCCTTAATTTTATTCTGAAATAATACTAGCAGTTCACAAATGGTTATTCTCCCCCTGGCAAATTTTTTTTTTCATTAAAATGTTTTAAAAACATTCTCACTTGGGATATGTTTTGATTTAACAATTCAGGCATTCTGCATTAAATCAGAATTGATTTATTGACATTTGATAGATTCATACTCACATTCCATGGTTTAAAACTCTTGTTAAAATGTTGTTAATAATCTGTGGGTATATATTTTAAATAACTGTCATTATATTGAGAATAACTGTCATTAAATAGAATTAAATTTAATAGAGTAGTTACTAGATCTTTAAATACCAATGTGTGATTAGAAGCAGATTTATTGAGGGTTTAATCATGGAAGAATAGATTCATGCCTTTTCAGTGATAAATTTATTTTGTTTCCTTTGTTTTATTTTTCTATGTAAAGTAAATGATTAGTAGGCATTTAAACTGGTAGTGTATGAAAAACTAAATGCCAATTAAGTAGTATTCAAAATATACAGAATACATTAGACTCTTCAAAAACAGTTCAAGACTGTACATTAATCCTTTGTGAGCTTGGAAAAGTCCACCCTTGGCAGAGACTCAGAGAAGCCTAGAGATGAATGGCTGTTAGGAACAGAGGGACATGAAATTCACCTGATTTTGTTCATATTTGCTACTTGGTACAACAGTTGACTAACTTCCTTTAAGATGTTTTTGATACTATCCGTAAAATATCAAAGGCAGATACTTGAACAACATTGTTCAGAAACCTTAGCTTGATTCACTCAAACTCTCATTAGTTTGATACGCTCAAACCCTCATGCTTTCCGTTTTGTTTCATTTTAAGTAAAAAGACATATCTCTCAAACTATCTGGAGGGGCTGATTTGCTTTCACCGCCTTTCAGCCCACCCCAACCCAAGTTTGGAGCATTTTGTTAGATCACTTTGATCTTCTGTTTGACTTCTTCTTCATGGAAAAATGCTCATAAACCTTCAGAGAAAGGCTTTCTTTACTGTTAGCTTTATTCAAGAATTATAAACAGTGGACAGATCTATAGCAAAACGATTTTAAGAGCACTTAGGACCCACATGCTAATTTAATTGCTCACCACCAAAAAGAGGCTTGTTTGGTAAAAAGAAGTTTAAAAAGTTCAACTTTGCTTAGTGAAAAAGAACTCCACTTTTAAGTGGCTAAAAGTATTGTGTTTCAGGTTTCTTTTTTTAATATTAAGATCTCTAGCAACAATCTTCTTAAAGATATCATGCACAAGGATTGACATGACATTTGAAATGCCTTCAAGAGTCCTGTTACTCTTGACATGCTGGCAAACACTTCACAGATGTGCGTTCTTGTTGCAGCCATGTCAAGAGATGATACAAAATCTGTGACTACAAACAAGTCTCTGCATGTCTTAATCCCAGGGTAATGGTAGGCCCCAAGACATTAGGGTGAGGGCAACCTATTCCCTCTAATCCTTCATTATTCCAGCCTTATTGCAGCTTCTCCACAAATTATGGGATTGACCCATTGAGCTCTGCATTCTTAGATGTTGGATAACAACTGTGGTTTCAGATAAAAACAAACAAATGAACAAAATTACAAACCATTGCCATTTGGCATTTTGCAATTCTGAGAATGTCTTTCCATGTAGCAAGTGAAAAAGGATTAAAGACTGTTTACACTACTGATTTTTAAAAACGTAGTCCTCTAAACCTCTATTGGGCTTGTAAATGTATGTCTCCTGGGCTGAATAAGTACTATTTAGAGATTTTATTTGGAAAATCACTTAATTTTATGTAAAAATTCAGATTTCAGCTTCTCTTAAAAAGTCAGATCTGACCACACTAGCATTTTATCTGGCAATATCGACTGAAAGTAGTAGTGGCTGTGCATTTTATAGAGACAGTTTAATTTTTATAATTTTCCTCACTCTTTAACCATGGCGCTGGGCTTCTTGACTCATTTACCATGGCCCCCCCAGTTGGCATTTGAGTCTTTGGCTCCTGTAGCATATGATTACTTTGAAATACCAATACCAGTACTGATGTATGGGGGGGCCCGCAAAGTTTACATTCCTATTCTGAATAGATGCTATCCATTCTGCAGAACCGGACCCTTTTCCTTAGCAGGATATTATTATGACGAGGCAGAAAGTATCACGGAAAGCTACAGAGTATCTTTCCAATAGGTGTAATTCGGTAACGTTAGTTGTTACCGGTAGAGTGAAGTGAGGTGAAGAATTCTATTCTGGGCCCAGTGGAAGAAGCATCTTTTGCTGTGTTGGCATATAGTACACAAACCCTCAATTAGAAGGCCAGTTCCAGGAAGACAGAGACTGGGGTTTCTTGTTGAATCCCATATACCTAAAAGAGTATTTGTTGCACATAGTAGGGGCTCAATAAATATTTGTTGAATAAACTAGATGGATTATTTATGGAACGTCCAAGTTTCAGTTTAAACAAGATATATAAAATAATCATTATTACTTTTTATCGAGTGCTTTCTATGTATTAGGTGCTTTGCAAATATCATTTATTTCTCACAAGAGGTAGACATTGTTGATCCCATGTTATATATGGGGACGTTGAGATTTAGAGATTTCTAATTGTCTAAAGTCTTGTGCCCAAAAACAGCAGTGATTTTTATTCAAGTCATTTTTACTTCAAAACTTGTTCTTTCTGTTGCTACTCCACATTTTCTTTTAAATATAAGATCATACTTTAAAACATTAAGCAAAAGTGATTGTGAATAAGCTCTGTCCAAAGGACACCAAAACATCTAAGAGTTGCTGACATTGTTCATTCAATCAACTGTCTTGGCTTTTTTCTACTTCACAAAATCCACTGTTTGGCTGAGTTTAATGATCAGTTCTGGACCTTGCAGGGGAGCAGGGTGAGTGAATTGAGCATGCAGAAGTTAATCTGTGAACCAGATCAGAAAGGGTATAAGACACACACCTCAGGTAGAACCAGATATTCAGCCTCAGGCTGTCTTCTCTAAGCTGCCAATTGGCCTCCCTGACCCCATCCTATTTCAGCAGAAAGTCTGAAGGGTTGAATTTCCTCTGGGCCTCCCCTTTGACCTCTGGTTTGTCCTACCACGGCTTGAAAGCCTAATTCAGACTTGCAAAACTCTCAGTCGTCCTTGCTTCCTGCTGACTGTGTCTGCTTTGTCTCAGATCTTCATTTCTGTATGTCTAGCTCTGGCGTGGTAATCTTACTCCAACTCTTGATTTCTCCCTTAGCTTGGCAATTTTGGGTTGTGTATTTTTGACCTTGCACAGTAGCCAGACCCAGTTAGTCCAGTCATAGGAGTGCAGCAGACAAGACTCAAGGCCCTTGACTTATAGTTGGACTCATTTGAACTGATCAATTTAATAAGAGGCTGGAAAAGTTGTTTACCTTCTGTTCCCCATGATTCCATTTGCCTCACCTTTTCATGGAGTTGTGGGGATAGCTTTAATGGTGCTTATAAAGTCATTAATTGAAAAATGATCATGAATCTAAGATAGTATAGTAATAACTTTTAAACTAAATTTCTATGAACTTAATATCTAAAAAATAATTATGTAGGTATGACACAAACAATATTCACACACAAAGGTCAAATAATTAGCCAGTCGCAGTGGCTTACACCTGTAATCTCAGTGCTTTGGGAAGCTGAGTAAGGAGGATTGTTTGAGCTTAGGAGTTCAAGACCAGCCTGGGCGACAGAGTGAAACCTTATCTCTGCAAAAAAATTAAAAATTAGCTGGGCATGGTTCTGTGTGGCTGTAGTCCCAGCTACTCAGGTGGCTGAAGTGGGAGAATTGCTTGAGCCCAGGAGGTTGAGACTGCAGTTAGCCATAGTCATACCACTGCACTCCAGGCTGGGTGATGGAGCGAGATCCTATTTTGAAAAAACAAAAATCTAATAATTATGAAGCCCAGAGTGGAGAATCAAAACCGAAGCAAATGTAGAAAATGATAGGGCTTCACAGCCATCTGGGCCTGGAATTTTCTTTGCTGGAAGGTTTTTAATTAAAAATGAATTTTTAAAAAAGATATAAGATTAACCTATTTCTTCTTGAAGGAAATTTGGAAGCTTGTGTCTCAAGAAATGTGTCCATTTCATCGAAGTTGTCAAATCTATGGATACACAGTAGATTTTTATTATCCTCTAAATAGCTGTAGGTTATATAGTGATATTTATTCTTCCATTTCTGATATGTGTAACTTGTGTCTTCTCTCTCTTTTTTGTCAGTTAATTAATTATATTAATTAGTAATATTTTCCATAATTTTTCTGCTATCAGTTTCATTGACTTCTGCTCTGATCTTTAAGATTTTCTTCCTTTGGGTTCACTTTGCTCTCTTTATCAAGTTTCTTAAGGCAAAAGCTTACATCATTGATTTGAAATATTTCTTCTCTTCTAATATAAGCATTTCAATTCTATAAATTTTCCTAAAAGCATTGCTTTGACCATGTCTTGCAACTTTTGTTGTCTTGTGTTTTTATTTTTTATTCAATTCAGAGTATTTTCCAAATCTCCTTATAACTTCCTTTTTGATCTATGAGTCATTTAGAAATTGTCTGGAATGCAGAGCAACCACCAAGATTTGTGCACTGGTCACTGTGAGACTCACTCCTGTTTTTTGTTTCTAACTGACCCCAGATGTTCTAGCCCTGTCAGTACTCCCAATGTTCTCTATGTGATAAGAGAAACAATCCTCCTGCAAAGGGTGCCAGAATGGTGGGGAAGCTGACTATTCATCTCCAACTCATTTTTTTCTACTACAGAAATTGTGGGTCCAGGGAAATTATCTCTGTGTGGCAATATGCTGGCTTGAGGAAGGTGCAGTGTGGTTCAAAAGAATTACTCCTCTTATCATTTGATTGCAGCTTTGCTAGGTTCTTCAGTCGAAGGGGGTGTCACACTTACTCCCAGTATTCAGGATGGCATTTTTACCTGTGGATAATTGCTAGTTAGATTTCTTGAGGGTGAGAGGGAATGAAGCCAGACAATGCCTATTCATCATCATACTTTCATCATTCTCCAGTATTCTTCGTCTCTTTTATCATTCTTTTCATTCTAGCATTTTCTCATAGTTTCCATCTTTTTGCTGACCATTTCCTTGTGATCATGCAAATTAGTGACGTTTTTCACTAGATCTTTTAACATATTAATGATAGTTATTTTAAAGTTTGGTAGTTCCAAAATATCTCTCATAATTGAATGTGGTTGTGTTAATTACTTTGTCTCTTAATGGTATATTCTTTTTCTGTGCTGCTTTGTGTGTCTTGCAATTTTTTATTGAAAACTGGACACTTTATTATGTAGACAGCAAAGACTGAAGCAAATATTTATGGCTTTTTGCTAGGCTTCTGGTAAACGGAATTGATTCAATCAAGCCAGAAATTAGACTGGGTGTATGCTATCTTCCTGTTATGGTTACTCTCAATGTGTCACAGGCTTCAACTTCTAGTGTTACCTTGTGCTTAGGTGGAAAGTAGTTTGTCAGAGGGTTTTTCTGAATGTCTGCTTCATCCTCAGATTTAGGTCTTCCCTTTGCGCCTATGCCTTGTTAAGTTCTCTCTCAGTGCTCTTGAAGACTGCTATTACTTGTTTATTGAGCTTGCTAGCCTGGTGTTGGGAGTGGAGTGGAGGTGTTCTTTGCTATTCTGGTTCAATCTCAGTCTCAGATAGGTGCTCTGTCCTTGGGTCTTAGAGGTGCTGCTTTCTCTGTGATATTTTTATTTGCTCAGCAGTAGGAAATCTCTAATGATCCCCAATGGTCAAGCTTAGGATATATTCCTGCCCTTCCCCAGAAGGTCTTTCTGTTCCTTTCCCCAGCTACAATGGCTCTTTACCAGTGCCCTCATGGTGACATAGTTTTTGTTGTTGTTGTTGTTTTTCCCTCAGCGGGATAAGGCTTTTTTTTTCTTCCCCTGAGGAGAGAAAGAAATGGGTATATCTTCAAGCCTTTGCCTCAGTGGCTGCTCTTCTCCTGTGCAAGTCTGTACCACAGTGATGTTTTCTCTGGAATCTCATCCTGTCTTTAATTTTTCTCGTGAGCACTCAGCATCTGTGGAGAAGTGCCTGCAAGTGGATGTGAATTCTCCTTGTGTTTGTGGCTCTCAGTAGTTCTATACTGTCACTCTAAACTCTATACCCTATACTTTCCCACTTGACCTTTAACAGTCTGTTAACAATTTTGGCTGATTTTTTTCTTACCAGCTTGCATGGTATCTGGTGTTTGCTGCAGGCAAGCAGGTACTCTCCTTGAAGACACCTGTTTTTCTTTGAGTTTATTAAGTGAGTTGTGTCTGCCTTGTGACCACAGCCCTGTGATAGAGTCAAGAGAAGTTGTAATTTTGTAAATTATCTTTTTTATCTCATTGGTTATAACAGTGGGATGATATTCTTTCCTGCTTTCTACAGCCGATAAAGATCCAGAAATACTGTTTCTTGGTTTTCAAGAAAATTTATTTCTAGGTTTTTAAAACATCTACAGGTAATAAATCTTATTTTACAGACCAAGTGTCAGTAAGGTCATTTTGGACCTCAAGTAACAGAAAACCCAATCAAAATACCCAAACCAAGAGTTCTAAATTATCTCATTTGAAGAAAATAGTGGAGGTACAAGGTTTAGTTAAACTTTTCAGCAATTTTGTTAGATTTTGTTAGGGATTTAGGTTCTTTTTTTTTTTTCTATTCTGGTATTCTCAGGATATTGTTGTGTTCCCTTAGTGTAATTTCTCCCAATGTCCCAAGATGACTACCAATGTTCTATGCATCACATCCCTACAAACATATCCAGACACAACAAGAAATCAATGTACTTCTATCATTATATTTTAAGGAAAGAAAACTGTACCAAGAAGTCTCTCAGCAAACTTTCTACATATCTTATTTGACAGGATTGGGTCACATGTCCACTGCTCAATCAATAGCTAGAAAAGGGATGGAACTATCACATTTGATTTAACTTCATCAAGAGTCACTTCTGGGCTGGGAAGAGAATAAATTTCTGTGAAGCACCCGGCCACCTGACAGCTGAAAAAAATCAGGGTTCTATTTTTAGCAAAAAAAAATGTGGATAATGACTGTTCAGTGATTAATGGTGCCTGGTAAAGTCCGTAGGCATAAAGATGACAAACTTTGGAGTCAGATGTATCTTGGTTCAAATTCTGGCCCTTTGAACTTTGGCAAGTACAAAAGGGATAATATTTTATAAATACTGAATATTTGGTATTTGTCTTTCTTCCTCATTAAATTACGTTTCTTGGTGTTTATTTTGCTATTATAGCCCAGGAAGGGGAAATACGTTGTTAGTATAGCCCAGAAAGGGGAAAGCTACCTCAGGAAAACAGAAGAAATGATTTTGGTTATGGTAGGTGCACAGAACATAGCAGCTATTGTTATCTGCCAATAAATTGTAATAACACATTTAGCTGATGGCTTATCCTAATTACAGGTACTTTGTTATGACTGCACTTTCTATTCTGAGTAAAGATGGGGAAGAATTTCCTAGCTGAAGTGCAGAGTGGCAGGCCTTTAGTGGACCACGTTTTATGCAATAGCAAGGGATAGGGACACGTGGCAGTTACAGCAATTTATGGCTCTGCCATTAATGAGGAGGATTCTACATTCCTCTGTGTTCCAGGTGAGACATAGCTATGGAGCAGGGTAGTCTAAAGAGGTGCAACAAAAGTAAGAGAGCTCTTCGGGGACTCAGGTTTATTTCTTCATCCACAGTGATGGGACTATACAATGAATAGGAAAAATAATAGCACCAGTCGAGTAATAAGCAGTTTAGATAAATCTAAAAAGACTCCTATTTATCTCTCATCATATTGTAAGAATAAGATGGTGGTCAGGTTAAAGTGCATAGCATTTACAACAAGACTCAGAACCAAATTAGTCTTATTTATTTATTTATTTGAGCCAGAGCCTCACTCTGTTGCCCAGGCTGGAGTGCAGTAGCATGATTTTGACTCACTACAACCTCTGCCTCCCAGGTTCAAGCAATTTTCGTGCCTCAGTCTCCCCAATAGCTGGGATTACAGGCATGCACCCCCATACCCACTAATTTTCATATTTTTAATGGAAACGAGGTTTCACCATGTGGATCAGGCTGGTTTTGACCTCCTGACCTCAAGTGATCTGCCGGCCTCAGCCTCCCAAAGTGCTGGGAATACAGGCATGAGCCACCACACCTGGATAAATGGGTCCTTTTTTGCAGATCAGTCACCAAATGTGTTATTTTGCTTTGGTTTTTCAAAAGTGTAGCTTAGTTTTATTAATCTCTCAATGTTTATTTCCCCCAAGACCTTAGATCATGTCAGTTTTTTCTTAATCCTAGAATAGTCTTTCTATATTGAAAGTGTAATAGTCCTTCTGCAAAAATACAATGGAACCCCCACCCATAATTTGGTTTGGATGTAGAGACTGATGATGCCACATATACACCAAGAGGGCATGAAAAGTTTTGATACTTACATGATTGAGGCATTTCTGGAAGGAGCAGAAAAGGAACACCCATGGAATCTGAAAATGGCTTAAAAGACAAGGAAAGGAGATGGGTTTGGGGCTTTTACAGTGTTTAGGTGGTGGGTCTGGGCTGAGGGTTTCTGTGCAGGCAAAGGACTTATGTGGTTTGAATTTCTCACCAGCGCCAAAGGAGAGAGCACCCAGAATTTCTTATCAGCTTACTGTGTTGTGGGACAGGGGAAAGAGGAAGGAGTGAGGCCTAAAAGCTGTCAGCAGTCAAACATCAGAAATGGAGTCAGACTCATCGTGAAAATAAGATCTAGAAATGTACGTCCTTGAATAGGGATGCTCCAAATATTTGGGTCCTTTGATAGTTGGGTGAGAAAGTTAAAGGAAGCAGGATGAAGAGGGGAGAGAGAAGGGAATGAGTAATCTTACAAAATCTTTTGCCATTATGAGTTACTTATTTCGCTTCTGAATAAAATTCAAATGTATTCCTTTTGCTTACTGCCTCTTCATGATCAGACACCTGCTTGTCTGCCTGCACTCTACCCTCAGTCTCTCTGTCATACACTAAGCTTTGGCATCAATGAATGCCCTTTTATTTTTAAAAATGCTTTAAAATTATGATATATTTTACACATACGAAAGAAGTCTTGTGTTTTTTATAAACCATTTAAAAAAATACATTCAGATACCCACCCACAAGTTAGATTTTTAAACATATAGTTTACTTTCTTTATTTCCTTCTTGTTTCTTTTCCTTTCTTTTCTCTTTTCCTTTCTTCTTTTCCTTTTCTTTCCCTTTTCCTTTCCCTTTCTCCTTCCTTCCTTCCTTCCCTCCCTCCCTTCCTTCCTTCCTTCCTTCCTTCCTTCCTTCCTTCCTTCCTTCCTTCCTTCCTTCCTTCCTTCTTTCCTTCCTTCCTTCCTTCCTTTCAGACAGTCTCACTCTGTCACCCAGGCTGGAGTGTAGTGGCATGAAAGTGGCTTATTTTAGCCTTGACCTCCTGGGCTCAGGCTATACTCCCACTTCAGCCTCCCAAGTAGCTGGGACCACAGACATGTATCATCATATTCAGCTAATCTCTTTTATTATTTTTGTAGAGACAGGGTCTCTCTCTGTTTTCCAGGCTGGTCCCAAACTCCTGGGATCAAGCAATCCTCCTGCCTTGGCCTCCCAACATGCTGGGATTATAGGTGTGAGCCACTGCACCTGGCAGTTGATTTTCATCATTTGCAGTTGCAATGTCCTGCAAAGTCACTGTGAACACTGAGTTACTGAATACTGAACCACTGCTCTTAGGAGAAACACAGGGTTAGGTTCCTGTGAGCCTCAGATCACACACATTTTCATCAACCAGTCGACACCTAACTTTGCTTTGTGTGTGTTTCTGTTTAAAACACTGTATTTCATATATATGGTTAATTCATTAACATTGAACTCACAGCAACGGCACTATAACTTGACTGAATGAAGCTTAAATGTACACTTATTTTCTCCAAAAGGGAAAGCACAGCTTTCTTGCACTTAGGAACACTAGACACTAGTACTTCAGCAAAACATTTGGGGGCTATTTTAAACATTAAAATCACCAAGAAAAAGCACAAAAAAGCAAAAAAAAAAAAAAAAAAAAGGCACTAGATAGACCACAAAAAGAACATTTGTTTAGAGTATGATAGATTAAAAAAAAAGGTGGAATGTGGCCTCGTTTCACTTCAGCTGGGAAAGTGTGCATCAGGTGATTGAAGTTCTCCACTCAATGCTTGTCCACAAAGAACCGTGAAACTGCTGCTTGTACTGATTTGGAGGCTACAACTAAATCTTAACAAGTAGGCAAATTTGCAAATGTGGAATCTCCAAATAATAAAGATTGACTGTTAAATAGTTACTAAATATATATTAAATATAAGTGTATATTAAATATATGTTAAATATAACAACTTGCTATTATTAAAAAATACAGACTAAGAGAATAAAGAATGTGGAGAGGAAAAGTTTTGCTACCCAACAGGAAGTCCAATCCAACAATGAGTCTAAACTTTGGGGGATGAGTTTTAGAGGAAGAGAAATGGGGTAGGTCTTTTAATGCCAAAAAATTTGATGTATTAGTTAGAGTTCTCCAGAGAAGCAGAGCCAATAGGGTATAAATATGAAAAGAGATTCAGTACAAGAAAATGGCTCATATGATTATGAAGGCTGACAAGTCCCCAAATCTGCAGAACCAGTTAGCAAGCTGGAGACCCAGCAGAGCCAATGATGTCATTTCAGTTCAAAGGGCATCAGGATGAAACTCAGAAAGAACTGGTGTTTCAGTTCAAGTGCAAAGGCAGGAAAAAGGTGATGGCCCTGTTCAAAGGCTTTGAAAAAGACTTCTACTTGGGGGAGGGTCAGCCTTTTTGTTCTATCCAAGCATTTGATTGATTAGATGAGGCCCACACACTCTATAAAGGAAAACCGGCTTTTCTCAAAGTCCACTGATTTCAATGTGAACCTCTTCCAAAAACACCTCACAGAGACACCCAAAATAATGTTTGATCAACTATGTGAGCATCTTGCAACCCAGTCAATTTGATACATAAAATTAACCATCAAAACTGCAGACTGTTTCTGTTCCATATTAGAAAAGGCATATCTCTGGGTGTGGCTAATGGGCTGGAGACAGGAGAATCTGGCTTGGCTAGAGGTGGCAAGCTGAGCCTGCAGGATAACTGCCTCAGGGCTCAGGTGCCAGCTGCTATACGTGGGATGTGTCAAGATTTTGGTTTCAGGCTTGCCTCCACTGTTTAGAGTCTAGGTAGCCAGGTCAGAGTCACCATATTTGCCTCAGATTTATTGCTTTAGGAATAAAATGTTATAGATAGAGTTGGAGGCACTCCCTTCCAATTTTCTTCCCTCCCTCATTCAAAAGTATTCTAACTATGTTTCTATATTTTTACTACATATGTATATACCCACAAATAACATGTTATTTTATATAATAAACTTTTTCACTGTTAAATCTATTATACATATCTTTTTCAATTTCTTTAAAAACTCAATATTGTGTTTATGGGATTTATCCATATTGCATATGTTCATCTGGTTCATTTTATAAATTACATTTTATATGTGTGTGTGTGTGTGTGTGTATATATATATATATATATATTTTTTTTTTTTTTTTAGACAGAGTCTTGCTCTGTTGCCCAGGCTGGAGTTCAGTGGTAGGATCTTGGCTCACTGCAGCCTCTGCCTCCTGGATTCCAGTGATTCTCCTGCCTCAGCCTCCTGGGTAGCTGGGATTACAGGTGCATTCCACCACGCCTGGCTAATTTTTATATTTTTAGTAGACACCAGGTTTCGCCACGTTGGCCAGGCTGGTCTCAAACTCCTGACTTCAGGTGATCCACCCTCCTTGGCCTCCTAACTTGCTGGGATTATAGGGGTGAGCCACCGCCCCCGGCCTACTTTATAATATTTTTACTAATCAACATAAATTTTTTTTCTCCCAATTGTTCTATTACTATTACAAAATGCTGCAGTGAATATTCTTATACATGTGTGCAAACACCTCTAGCATTTAGCAAAAGAAGTGCTGAGTACAAGCATTTTCACTTTTAGCAGAAATTATTTCCCAAATGGTTGTACAAATGTACACTGCCACCATCAGTGAACACTGCTTTCTGTTGTTTCACATCCTCATTAACACAAATGTTGTGAGATTTCTTAGTTTTTGACAAATTGCTTGGTATAAAGTGTTATCTCATTTTTGTCTAATTTGTATTTTCCTAATCACTAGAGAAGTTGAAAACTTTTCCATGTGGTTATTGGCCATTCACCTTCCTTTTGTTGTAAACTGCCCATTCATGTCATTTACCCGTTTTTCTATCTGATTGTTTTTTCATATTTAAATTACTTTAACAAGGTAAATTTTGTTTTATTTAGGAAATTCTTCCCTACTTCAAGACCATAAAGATTTTCCTTTGTTTATATCCTCCATATTGTTATCTCATGATATGAAAAATTTACATTTCATACTTAGGGCCTTAATTAACCTGGAATTCTTTTTCATATAAAAGTTTTGTAGGATTTTTTTTTTTAAACCATAAGTATAGCCAGTGTTCTCAGCCTCATTTATTAGATAGCTCATTCTTTTCCCACTATTTCTTTTGCCTCTTTCAAGGGCCCCCACCACAACTACATATACCACATTCTCTAAATGTGAATGTTTGTTTCTGTTTTGCATGAGTCCATTTATTTATCTTCAAGGTAGTATCACATTGTTTTAAACACTAAAACTCTATAACAAATCCTGATATTTGGGAGGGCAAAGTGTCTCCCTTCTTTTTTTTTATTTTTCAAAATTTTCTTGATGACTCTTGATCTTTTATTCTTCTATGTGAATTTTAGGATTAGTTTGTCAAGTTCAGCAAAAATCCTATTGAACTTTAATTAGATTTATAGGTTAATTTGGGAAAAATTATCATGTTTATGGCATTGAGTCTAACTATTAGCATTCTATAATTTTTCATTTATTTGTGGTTTAAGTATTTTAATACATATTTATATTTTTATTACAATGTTGTACATCTTTTTAAAAATTTGTATGTTCATTTTTTGCTGTCATTGTGAATGGGAGCTTTTCTTTAGTTTCATTTTCTAAATGATTGTTTATTAGGTATAGCATAGCTATTGTTATTGTATATTGTGTTTCTATCCAGGAACTTTGAGGAGCCATCATTACTTTTATTGACCCAATTGTGGAATATCTTCAATTTTTTATGTAGACAACAATATCACCAGCTAATATTAAACATATTGTTTCACTTTTTCAGTTATCACTCTCTTATTTTTTTCTCTTTCTGTGTTTTTGTCCTGAATAGAAGCAGTAATAGTGAGTTTCTTTACCATGTTCCTGACTTTAAAAGTAACACTTTTGATTTTCACATTTAGTATGATATCTGCTTTAGGTTGTTGACAGGTACTTATATCAGATTAAGAAAATTTCTTTTATTGCAAATTTACTAACTTTTTTTTCTTGCTTGCTTTTTTCCTGTCTTCTTTCTTTTTCTTTTTATCTTTCTCTCTCTCTCTTTTTCTCTCTTCTTCTCCTTCTTTTGCTTCCTTACTTTCTTTGGTTAAAAAGTAACAAATATTAGGTGTTATGAAAAGTTTACGTACCTATGTTCATAGCTATATCTGTTATAAATTTTTTCTCATACTATACTGCACTTGTGCACTTTTAATATCAAAGTTTTTCTAGCTTCATAAAAAGGACTTGGAGAGCATCTCCCTTTTGTAGTTTCTGTAACTGTTGTATAAAATAAGTTATCTGTTCTTTGAGGGCTTGGTATACTCTATGAACCGGTTCCTTGTTTTAAATGTGTATTAGTATTTTTTAGCTTAATATTTCTTTTGGAGTCAAGTTGAGTAATTTATAGTTGACTCAGGATATTTAACATGCAAATAATATAGCACCCCATCAGAAACTGATTTAAACAATACAGGTAGGTAGTATGTCAGATATTAAGAAGTCTAGAGTGGGGAATTCTGCAAAGTTGGATGACTGAGAGACTCAACAGTATCATCAGGGACATAAGTTCTTTCCATACCTCCTCTTCAAGGAGTCTTCAAGGGGTTGACTCTCATATCCAGATATAGCAATGGTCAGAGGATAGACAGGGGTCTCTCTTCCTGTTCCATCTTTTTAGGAAACTGTAGCAGATACCTCATCATCCTCGGTTGGCCTGAAATAGCTCATGTTGTCACTTCTAAATCTGTTGCTGAGCAAAAACACTTAGACCAGGATTCACAAGCACTTTCTGTAAAAAGCCAAACAATAAATATTTTATGTTTTGTGCACCATATCATATGTTGCAACTACTCAACTCCACCCACGTAGTGCAAAAACTGCCATAGGCAATATGTACATGAAAGAGCATGACTGTGTTCCAATAAAACTTTATTTTCAAAAACAAGTGGCACACTGCATTTGGCCCAAGGGCCATAGTTTGCCGACATCTGACTTAGACACTTACCTTAATATAGGAATGGAGTCAGCCATCACTCAGATACATGGCTATGTAGATAAGGTAAGATACATAGAAAAAAACTGGGATGGTGGAATTCTTGGGAAGCTGGAGAACCTTGGAACAGGAGAAAGGGGCCTGATTCTCAGAGATGCTATGCATTGGACTTCATATTTTGGGGAGGAGGGAAGCACCTTTAAGCAAGATAAGATTTCATAGGCAGCATGAAGACTTGTTTGCAGGGGGTGAAATATCTGATCCAATACCTTTAATATCTCCCTTTTACCACAGAGTTGAGGCAGCAGCTGCATTACAGCTACTTAGGTAATGGCTCTAGTTTTCCACCTGAAGACTTCTTGAGCTTGTCTGCCTTCTCTGGGAATTAAACACATACACCCACACCCACACCACCCCCCACCACACACACAGACACACACAAAATGAAAAAAAAACCAACTCCCAGGTGCTCTTACTATACAATCAAGGTTGAGAGACACAGGCCTAGACTTCTGACTGATTCTCAGAGGAACTCTCTGCCTGGTTTCTCTTGTCTCTCCAGTGCTCATTGGGATGACCTGAAAATTACCTAACTTTGGGATTAGGACCTTTTTTCCAACATTGGGAGCAAGGGGGCTCTATCGGAAAACAAGGCTTTACACCTTTCTAGTTGATTCCTACCCATTCACAATGGTCTCTGAATAAACCTTATTCATAACTAAAATTAAAGGGAAGTGAGTTCTGGTTTTAATAAACCACTGTGATGCAATATCATAAGCCATTAATTTATTCCAAAATAAAAAAATAGAGGTGATATCAGGCATCTAGTTGTCTACCATTTGGAGGCTTCATGCAGATGTTTTTAGGTCACTATGAAGGCTTCAAACATAAGAGACCTGACCTGTGTGGGGTTGGTCAGTCCTTTGGTTCCCTTTGTGAGATCTGGGACTAACCATGACATCTCTGATGTGCTTGGGTGCTTTTTCTTTTAGCCAGTGATCTGAGCACTCCTTTTATTAAAAATACCTTCTAGATATGAAGCCACCATGGACAGCACAAGCTTCAAATCCTCATGTTGGATCCTTTTTTCATCAACCAAAGAGTAATAAGCTTAATCAGGCCAGAGAAAAGAAAGGCTACTTTATCTTTCATTTTCATTTGCGAGCTTAATTTTCCCTTCACTTTCACCTTTATTCCCTGAAAGCAGTATTGCCTAGAAATTCTTCCTACCACAATTACACTGCTTTCCCAGAAATTCTGGAGCTGGCAGCAAGAGCTGTTCCGGCCCACACCTGGGTCCCTGCATGCCACCATCCATACTCACAGCTCCTGTGGGTTTTTCCAGGACAAAAGGATTCAAAACATACTCTTTGAGGCAAAATGGCCCAAGGAGGAGATTCATGCTGACATAACAGAGTCTGACAAGGATCTCATTCTGACTCCTCACCCATATCAGAATGCATTTTTGGGAAGAATTGCCAAGTATTTTTTTTTTTTTAAAGTCACAACTTCATTCTTGTGGTTTCCATACCCCTATTTCAGACAGGTTTGGACAAATTCTACTAACTCGATTGCTATGTGGGGGCTCTGAAGGCATTTCCAGCAACTGAAGGTAGAAAGGCACTAGGGTGAGTGGAGATAAGGAAAGGTGAGTGAGATAAGTTTGATGGCCTCTGGTGGGACCATCCAAACTGCTATAGGAAGCCACTGCCACTCACCTTTCAAATGTTTTGAAACTTTGCTTTATGTTGAGTCAGCTTGGGGGAGAATTGGAGAACGCTCTGCTATTTTCCTAAGCCAGTAGAAGAGGGAAGGTGAAGCAACGTGAGATCAGTTCAGTTCTGCAGTCCTGTGTGAAGCAGCTGTTATACACAGCAATGTGCAGTGCCCAGCTACTGGACAAAGAATAGGACCTTGGCTCTGGAAGTGGTCCAGGTACCAAGATTGATCCAAGCAGGCCCCAGGTGATATGTTTTGGGTGTTCGGTGCAAAGCCTAGGCTGGAAATACGGAAAGGTTGAAAATAGTAAGTCCAAAGCATTTAACAGAGAGTAAAACCAAAAGTTAGAAGCAAAGCATGGGCAACAGGTTTGGGAGACAACAGGTTTGGAGGCCAGGTCTGGAAAAATCTCTCAGAGGGTGCTTTTGAAGGAGACATTACAATCACCCCATGGTGGAAGAAGAACTGTACAGGCCCTGCCCCTGATAACAGAAGTGAATCACACGTTTCCATTCTCAAAGAATGTACACACTGGAAGAGGAGCAGCCACAAAACAGGTAATGTATGCTAGTCATAGATGTAGTCTTTCAATTCTAAGGTAAAGGAGAGGGGAACCTCACTGGATCAGTGCTATGGGAAGTTTTGCAAAGGAGGCCATGATGAAACAGGGTTTTGAGTGATGCTGGCAGATAAGGATGTGGAGAGGTCAAGGGAATGAGTGCAAAGACACGAAGGTATGAAACAAAGTGATGTGTAGGAAGCTGAAAGAGTGAGAGAATTCTGGAGATGAGGAAGAAAGAGTGATGGTGAGCTCAAGACTGGAGAGGGGGACCTGTAGGTTTTCGTAGGAAGACAGTCTAGCATTCCATGCTAAGTAGTTGGGTTTGTTTTGTTTTTCATTAGGGAGTGTGGAGCCGTGGATGTGTTATAACCAGGGCTATGTAACTTGATCAGTTTTGAGTTGTTAAAGGACTCATTCCTGGAGGCAGTGGCTGTAATAGATGAGATTCATTTGAGGGCTATAAGAACGAAAGGACTTGGTCAGTTAGAGAGCTACTGCAATGGTTCAGGTAAAGGCTAATGAGGCTGGAACCAAAGTGGTGGCTGTGGGGCTGACAAGAGCAGGGCAGAGGGAAGAGATCCAAGATATCATTAGGATTTGATGATGAGTTAGACATAAACAATGAGGTAGTGATAAGCGTCAAAGATGACCAGCTCAAATGCTGTTCATCCACTGTTATCTCACACGCCTCTTGACTGGATCACACTTGATCTTGACATATACTACATGAAGACCATAAAGCCCTCCTCTGTTATGCCCACCAACCTTTCCAAATTCATTTCCTACTACTCTCCTCCATGCACATTGTGCTTTGGTCACACTGGTCTCATCACACACTCCAAGCACGCTCCTGTCTCAGGACATTTGTGCTTGTCTATTTATCTGCCTGAGATGTTCTTCACCCAGAAATCCTCATGGCTGGCACTCGGATTTCTTTCAGATCTCTGCCCAAATATTAATTTATCAGAGAGGACCTCCCTAACCACCCTATCTGATATAGGAACCACTTCCTGTCACGCCGTTCCTTTATATCCTTAACCCTGCTTGGTTTTTCTACAGAGTACTTAGCCAACCTATCTTCTTAGAAAAGGTCTATGTTGTGGGTATCTGATAATCCTCAAATGTGAGTGGCTAAAAAAGAAAACATTTGTCTTGCTCATGCTACATGTCTACTGCAGGTCAGCAGGAGCCTCTGCTCATGGTAATTGCCCAGGGTTGAAGAGTGATGAGGCATCATTTAACACGTGTTTCTGCAATTACCACAGCAGTGGTGATGGAATATGTAGTGGGTTGTGCACTGACTCTTAAAGCCTCTGCCTGCAAGTGATATATGTGATCTCTGCTCCTATGTCATTGGTCATAACAAGTCACACCTAACTTCAAAAAGGGAAGGGAAGAGTGATGTCACCATATGCCCAACAAGGGGGAAAGTCAGAATTATCTGGTGAACAGCACTAAGTTGGAACTATACTGTCAGGCACATTTTAGTTATTTCTTTACTGTTTGTCTCCTTCTTCCAGAATATGAGCCACATGATAGCAATACCTTTGCTTTATTCCTGATACTGAGAACATGCTTGGCATGTAGTAAGCCAAGTAAGCATTTAATAAATGTCTGTGGGATGATTAAAAATATATCTAAGCTCTTCCTCTAGACTGAAATGCCGTGAAGGCACATGCAATGTTCATTTATGTTTGCATCTCCTTTCATTTCATGTCTTGAGCCTACTAAACATTCATTCAACATTTTCCCAATGAAAATCAACCTGTGGCTTGAAGATCATGGCTCTTTGTTTTTAGAACTCCAAAACAAAATTTCCCAGCTAATGAAATACTGGAAACAGAACAGAATCTTGAAGGGGCAAAAACAGAAACAGGAACAGGGCAGAAACCTTTTGACTAAATATTTTTGTGGTGCAAAATTGACAAAGATCATGATGGTCAATCGAGTCCAGATTTCTTCAATAAATGATATTTATCACTTGCCTTTTATTATAACCTCCTGTCCCCAAAATCTTCAGCACAAAGCTTAACAGTTTGTGCTGATTTTGGTTGGAAAATTTTAAAACTCAGAAAAGTGCACAGCTTTCTGAGTGCAGATCCAATCAGCAAGCAGTGACATCACCCTCCTCTTGTTTTCATTGCTGTTTCTTTTCCTCATTTTTCTTTTTTCTTTTCATCATCTTCAAGCATAGGATATTGCTGCTTTCTTTATCAGTAAGTTTTGAGTGTATCAGTCAGAAGCCTCGTTTTTGTGGGGAACTCTGCAGCTGTGGCATTCCAGGGACAAGCCTTAGTGGGAAAGTGAATGAACCAATGACTGAGCCACCTGAGATTGGGGCTGAGAGAAAAATGACAGTTGTGATCGAGGCAATTGATTCAGGTTGCAGCTTGTGTACTCCTGGAAATCTAGTGTGAACCCCTCTGAAATGTAGAATGAGTAGATAAATGAACATTCAGTCTTGTTCAGAAGTTGAGCATTCAGATGAACACATCTGTCCTCGCTTCCTCATTTATAAAACAAAACATTGTAAATGTGCCCACAAAGAAACATGTCTGGACCAAGGATTTATATAGATCTTTGAGACTTTTTCAAAAATGAAAACTATGAACATTCCCTCCTACCTTTACCTGTTCCAGAAGAAGCTGGATACACACGTAGCGGTGAGTATCGTGGTTGCAGAGCAGCCTGTTGGGTTTTGTTTGTTTATTTTCTTTTCAGCCTCCTAGGAGGGGAAAGGGCACTATGTTTACAAACAAAAAATAGTGCTCCTGAAAACACATTACCTAGAAAGTGAGCCCCAGTGTAGAGCCTAGTGAAGAGAACAGAGCTACATCTCTGCCCTGAGCACCTTACCATCTAGAGCCCGGTGGGACAGAGTGGCGTAGGTAGGTGACTCCAGATGACTCCAGCAAGAATGCTTCCTTGAGAGTCCTCAGAGAGCAGGCTTCTAGGGAACACAGGCAGGATTTCTGAAAAGAGAAAAACAGGCCTATAATCTCAGCACTTTGGGAGGCCGAGGAGGGTGGATCACTTGAGGTCAGGAGTTCAAGACCAGCCTCGCCAACATGGTGAAACCCCTTCTCTACTAAAAATACAAAAAGTTAGCTGGGCGTGGTGGCATGTGCCTGTAGTTCCAGCTACTTGGGAGGCTGAGACAGGAGAATCACTTGAACCCTGGAGGCAGAAGTTGCAGTGAGCTGAGATTGTGCCACTGCACTCCAGCCTGGGCAACAGGACGAGACTCCATCTCAAACAAAACAAAACAGAACAACAACAAAAAACAATGCTCAAAGGTAAAGCCCTTTGCAAGATCTCCTTCCTTGTATAAAGGCTATGGCTTGATTCTGGCCCTCAATTTGTACCTGTGCATTGGAATGCTGGGAGAATCCACTTGTGTCTCCTGCCCCTCTCTTTGGGGCAACTGTGTCTGGAACACTGTAATAATAATGTTTACGTGCTAGAGCAGTGTCAGGATGCATGCATTACTTCGTTTAATCTTCAGAACAACTCTGTAAGTTTATGAAGTCATGTTTACAGAAAAAACACTGAAGAAACTTGAGTGAAGGCTGAGCGCGGTGGTGGCTCATACCTGTAATCCCAGCACTTTGGGAGACCAAGGAGGGCGGATCACTAGAGGTCAGGAGTTTGAAACCAGCCTGGCCAACATGGTGAAACTCCATCTCTACTAAAAATACAAAAATTAGACAGGCGTGGTGGTGGGTGCCTGTAGCCCCAGCTACCTGAGAGGCTGAAGCAGGAGAATCGCTTCAACCCGGGAAGCGGAGGCTGCAGTGAGTTGAGATCGCGCCACTGCACTCCAGCCTGGACAACAGAGTGAGACTCTGTTTTGAAAAACCAACCAACAAACAAAAAAAGAAACTTGCCTGAAGAAGCAGCGCTGATAAGTGGATGGGTGGGGGTTTAAACCACCTCTGCCTGACTCTAGTGTGATGTTGTCCAAGTGAAATGCAGTTGACCTCAAACAACGTGGGGATTGGGGCACTAAGCTACCCCCACCTTGCAGAGTTGAAAACTCTATGTAACTTCTGACCCCCCAAAACCTAATTACTAATAGCCTACTGTTGACCAGAAGCCTTATAATAATAAAAACAGTTGATTGGCACATATTTTGTATGTTATATGTATTATATACTATATTCTTAAAGTAAGCTAGAGAAAAGAAAATGTTATTAAGAAAATCATAAGGAAGAGAAAATATTTTACTATTCACTAAGTGGAAGTGGGTCACCTTCTGAAGACCTTTATAGGTCTTCATCCTCATTGTCTTCACACTGAGTAACCTGAGGAGAAGGAGGAGGGGGAGAAGGAGGAGGAGGGGGAGGAGGAGGAGGAATTGGTTTTTCCATCTGAGGGGTGGCAGAGGTGGAAGAATACCTATGTCTGAGTGAGCCTGGATAATTCAAACTTGTGTTGTTCAAAGGTCAACTGTATAATGTAAGCCAATTGGGGAATTTCAAATTTTCCCTTAGGGAATTTCAAAATTTCTAATAGCTGCATTTAAAAAGTAAAAAGATATGAAATTAATTTTAATAATATGTTTTATCTAATATATACAAATGTTTCATTTTAACATGTAATCAATATACAAATTTTTAATGAATAGTTTTTATTCTTTTTTCATATAAAGTCTTTTTAAAATCTGGTGTGTATTTTGCATTTTACATACATGGTGTGTATTTTACATCTCAGTTTGCAACAGCCACATTCCAACTGTTCAAGAACCATACATTTTCCCTTAGGGAATTTCAAAATTTCTAATAGCTGCATTTAAAAAGTAAAAAGATACGAAATTAATTTTAATAATATGTTTTATCTAATATATACAAATATTTCATTTTAACATGTAATCAATATACAAATTTTTAATGAATAGTTTTTATTCTTTTTTCATATAAAGTCTTTTTAAAATCTGGTGTGTATTTTGCATTTTACATACATGGTGTGTATTTTACATCTCAGTTTGCAACAGCCACATTCCAACTGTTCAAGAACCATACATGGCTATGGCTACTAAACTTGGTAGTGCACTGCTAGAGGCTACTACTCTATGTAGTCTCTCAAATGCTCCAAGTCGTGATGGAGATTTGGAAGACTGAGGAGGAATGCGTAATGTCACCACTGGCACCCTTAAAGAGGAAGCGCTCTAGGGCAGGGCTGTCACTAGTACATTTGTTGAATATATGCATATCAAGAAAAGTTTTCCTTCTCCTGGGCAGATGCAACCCTGCACCAGCGTGGATGACTTGGCAAGCAGAGTGCTTGCTGGATTTTGGTCTCACCTGCTATTCCAGCCAGGTACCCTTGTGCAGTGAACAACCCGCCAAACCATACTTGGTGGCCCAGTTCCCTCATCTTTCTTCAGCAAACTCTCCCATCATCTGGCTCCAAGTAACTGAGATTCACCTGTAAGGAAATCTCTTCACTAAGTTTTTGTATACCGTGAAGTAATTCTTTCCCTTCTCTTAATAGTTACATTCTTCTAAACATTTCTAACAGATTCCAGTACTTCCAATTTAGGGGGAAAAGGTGTCTCTTGACTGATTCCTTGCTGGGGCAAATAGATTCTTACTGACAGCACTTAGGAATCCTGCAAAAGGAAACCCTTGTCCCCTAGCTCTGTCAGTTGAATAGCTATGTTCTCTTATTGGCTGGGGAGTCCCTGCACCTCCCACAGAAACCCCAGCACCAATCCATTGTGTGTTTCACCCATGGAAACAGTGCATGCTCCATCTGTTTATCATATAGATGTGGCCATTGTGCAAACCTTGTAAATTTGCCAGGAGAAAAAAAAAACACATACACACACAAAACCCACAAAGTGGTGCATTTGGAGGGCGATTATAATCCTTTGAACTATTTTAAAAGCACTGCCTGTTCCTTGTAGGGAGGGGGTGGGAGGAGGGGGGACACCTTCCAAGTCTTTCTAGATTCAAGCCGACCTGAGTTTAGACTTCTGGTCTGTCACTTATTAGCTGTATCAGGGCAGGTGAATTCATCTCACTGTCCCTTGATAGCCCATCTATATCATAGCGTTCGTGTGAGAATTAAGAGACATTTCATGTATTTGTGATCATTTTATTAGCTGGGAAAAAAAGAAAGATAATTCATCTAGAGCATGTAACATACTGATCATCACATACTAGTTTATTGATAGAAGGCAGTTATTAATATTATGGGTGATAATCATAATTCATTATGTTAATTTTAATTAATATTTTATTGTTTGCAAGGCTTCAACTCTCTCATAGTATTTCTAACAAGTAGCCTTAAGAATAAATTTGGCTGGGTGTGGTGGCTCATGCCTATAATCCCAGCACTTTGGGAGGCCGAGGTGGGCAGATCACCTGAGGTCGGGAGTTCGAGACCAGCCTGACCAATATGGAGAAACCCTGTCTCTACTGAAAATACAAAATTAGCCAGGTGTGGTGGTGCATGCCTGTAATCCCAACTACTCGGGAGGCTGAAGCAGAAGAATTGCTTGAACCCAGGAGGTGGAGGTTGCAGTCAGCCAAGATAGTGCCATTGCACTCCAACCTGGGCAACAAGAGTAAGACTCTGTCTCAAAATAAATAAATAAATAAATAAATAAATAAATAAATTCAAATATGTAATTTTTTTCACTTCAATTCAGCAAATATTCCAAGAATTTTCTTGGTTTAAGATCCTGGGCTATGGAAAACAGAGGTTGCAGTGAGCAGAAATCATGCCACTGCACTCCAGCCTGGGCAACACAGCAAGACCCTGTCTCAAAAAACCGCAAAACAAAAGATCCTGGGCTGGATAGAATTGCAAAGACATTTGTATCAGGATCTCTCACTCAAAGTATTTTCTAAGACATGCACCATGACTGCCACCAGACTCCTTTCAAACTCCTGGAGAGCAATGCCTGGTTTGTAGTTGAACCTCCAGCATCTAACCTAGTGCTCAGCACACAATGTGTGCTCAGAAAGAGATTTATGAATGAATAAAAGCAGTAAATGATGGGTGTCAACAAGAGAGATAAATATTAGTTCTAGATGTCTTTCTCTGAGTCATATTTCTAGCTCCATGCACAACCATTCCCCTAGCCCCGTATAACTTTATATCCAACTAGGTCAAACCGAGTGCATTTCACAGAACATGGCTACCCAGCTTTGTATGTGATGTTCTGAATGCTCTGAATGCCCTTCTTCCATTGTCAATGGAAAGCTAATCCACTGATGAGCTCCTAACTGCCCTTCATGACCCTATCCTCAGTGAAGCTTTCTCTGAACCTCCAGACTGACACCACCTCCTCAGTGAAGCTTTCTCTGACCCTCCAGGCAGAGTTAATCACAGTCTTCCCTGTGAACAACAAAGCTGCCTGGAATATTTATAGGATCTAGGCAAGAACACCAATACCCAAATACCAAATGTTTAAGAAGTTATAAATCAAGCTAACCATGGTCAAATAAAAGATGTTCTCTCCTACTTTCTTGTCAAGTATACTATTATAATAGCAGACAGAATAAAAATATGAGTAAATGCATTGCTTTCATTGGTAAAACAACAAAGATGATTAAATGGAATTGAACAAGTATTATTAAACATTATTTAATTTATAGGTATAAAATAATATAGATATATATAATTCATACATTGTTACATGTTAGTATGTACATTTTTATATAGTTATTCTATAAAACAGATTTTTCTTGACTTTGCAAAATCATTTGTTTTGTTATAATGTTTTTCATCAAATGTGTGTTACTTTGCCATTAGTGATCTAAAGAATTAAACAATAAAATATATTTAATGGATATAAAATGGAATATATCTTATAAAAATATATTAGCATAAATGTCAAAATTATAAAATTAAAATTATTTTTGTGTGTTTTCAGAAACGTTATTTCTTCTATTTAAAATAACCTACAAAATTAAAAGGCAAAATATAAATACATGTGATTATTAATGCATAACAAAATTTTAAAATTATTTAAATAAAACCAGTCTCTCTCCAAAAGCATTCACACCAATCAATTGATGCCCAGGTGTCGGAGGTAGGCTGATTCCCTACCAGTAAGAAAACGCAACTGATCCCTTAACAGAGCTCATGTTCAAAACTTCATGCATGACTCTGCCTTCATCTCCTGATTTTCATGTATTTAACTTTAGTTTTTTGAAAAGTTAATTACATTTATTACATATTTTATAGAATTAAAGCTTTTTTGCAAATCGAATATTCAGTGTTCATCTTATTACCAGTGTTAAGAATCAATATTACATTTCACACATTAGTTAGACCGAGACCTACATATATAAATTTAAAAGTAATGTGACGTTGTTTTAAGTTACAAATTGTTTTCTTCAGAAGCCGTATGCTTTTTGAATTATCTCATTGAATTATTCAGTTGAATAGTTATATCATTATCTCGAATAATTAGCTCATTGGTAAGCATCTCCAAGTTCACAAATTGGAACATTATGAGAAGCAAGAAACTTAATGGACAGTACTACTGGGAAATGATGTCATTTATGTGAGAAAAAAGGTGCAACACACTCATTTGTTTTTCTCTCTCACTTAAGTGTTTCTACTGCTCAAATCCTCTGCTTACTCAAAGCAGTGTTAATCTCCAGTGTTGGCAATGGTGCAACCTATACAAGGGGTGTCCAATCTTTTGGCTTCCCTGGGCCACATTGGAAGACGAATTATCTTGGGTCACATATAAAATACATGAAACACAGCCGGTCGCCGTGGCTCACGCCAGTAATCCCAGCATTTTGGGAGGACGAGGCAGGTGTAACATGAAGTCAGGAGATGGAGATCATCCTGGCTAATACAGGTGAAACCCCTTCTCTACTAAAAACATAAAAAATTAGCCGGGCATGGTGGCTGGCGTGTGTAGTCCCAGCTGCTCGGGAGGCTGAGGCAGGAGAATGGTGGGAACCCGGGAGATGGAGCTTGCAGTGAGCCGAGATCGTGCCACTGCACTCCAGGCTGGGTGATGGAGCAAGACTCTGTCTCAAAACAAAACAAAACAAAACAAAACACACACACACAGAAAACATGAAACACTAATAATAACTGATAAGGTAAAAAAAATCACAAAAAAATTCATAATATGTTAGGGAAGTTTATGAATTTGTGTTGTGCTACATTCAAAACCATCCTGGGCTACATGTGGCCCATGGGCTGCAGATTGGACACCACAGTCAGAAATGTACAAGGATATGGGGCAAGTGATATAGAGAAGTGTTTCCCTGGGAGCTTGAAGGATGATGTTAGCCTTTAGAGCAGAAGGATCTGACATTCAGATCCTAAGTTAACAGAATTCATGAGCTCTTTAGTAAAATGTGTGTGGGTTGCAACATGCTGCTATTATTTTTTACATATTATTACCTAAATGAAACCGTCTCCTTCTTCCTCTGACATAAAACCTTGACATTATCTTGGACTCCTTTCTTTCTACCACAGCCTGTATCAAACCCATCTCCTAATCCTATTGGCATTAACTTCAAAACTAATTCTTGAATCTGACCATGTATTCACCTTCTCCCACTACCACTGTTACCTTTCATCTCTTGTTGCTGCACTGTGCCTCCTGATTCATCTGTTTCCTCTCTTCCGCAACTCCCTGCTTCCTCCTAAAGTCTGTAATAGTTGGCAGTCATCCTCTTAAAATATAAGTAGTATCATGTCAATCCTGTGCTCAAATCTTTTCAATACCTTTATGTCACATTTAGAATAAAATCCATGGTCTTTGCAGTGGTCACAAGGCTATCTCTGACTAGTCTCCTGGCTACCTCTCTTTCATTATCTCTCATAGTTTACTCCTGGCTTACTGTATTCTAGCCACCTGACAGCTCCCTCTCAAAATCTAAGGCTCTGTTCTCTTTTGCATTGCATTATCTGACGTTTTTGACTTTGGGGGGTATCAGAAATTACTTCACATTATGAGAAAGGTTTGGTATGTAGTAACTACGATGGAAATATAGTTTTGGGGATAGCTAATGGCAGTTATGGGGAGATACTTAGCTCTACATGTTTGGATAAGAGAAGCATGCTCTTGGCCACCTAGAAGTTATGGAAATGTCCCCACCCCACACTGGGAGATGAACTGATCCCCTCTTTTTGGGATCCAGGATCTGGTATAAAAATGAGAATGGGATCTTTACTTTCTGGAAATCTGTTTTGCCTTCCAGCTGTGCCTGTTTATTATATTCAGCTGTAGAAACTGCATGCTTTCCTGGCCCTGTTTCTCCAAGGACTCTACCCTAAAGCCAGTAATCCAATTAAAAAACTTAAAAACTGGTAAAGCAAAAATCTTACAACTACTGGATCTTCTTCTATCTGTCTGTCTGTATAGTTATATATATGTTGTATGTGTGATGTTTATATAAAAGAGCTCTAATTAATTGGCTTAAAGAAAAATAAGCATTTAAAGAAAATATTTTGAAAGAAAAATAAAAATTGTAAGGCTTTTTAGTTCATGTAACCTTAGTAATCTTGGGGAAATAAAAAGTTTAAAAGATTATTAGTAAAATAAAGACATTTGTTCTGAATTAGGCAGGTCAGATATTAGGTTTGCTAAATGCTTAAAGGTCACAAACTGCTTTGACTTTTGAAAATTTTTCAATTTACCTACCTTGGAGACATTAGACTCTAGATAAGGTCTGGGAACATGTGGAATTGGCCATTCCCCTTAGCTATGCAAATAAGGTTATAAAGAAAAGACATTTTGTGAAAGAAAGGATCTTGTATGGTAAATTCTTGTCCTAAAGTAAAACAACTAGTTTAAAAAGAGGGATGTTTAGGACAAGTCAGAAAGTCCAAGCATGTTGTAGATGATCTGTGCAAGTCATGAAAAGACTTGTGAAAGGAAATTTATGCACCAAAAATAAAAGTTGCTAAGATTTGCCATTATCACATGTAATTGAGATACTGAAAAAACAGTTTTATATTCAAGGTGTGTAAGAAAAGTGAAATATGCTTTTGGTAAAAAAAAAAAAAATTATAAGAAGTCATGGGAATGTAAATTTTTACCTAGTTTAGAAGGTTAAAGGATTGTTTTAAATTAAATAAGACAAAGCTAAAGGTTTGGGCCAGGTGAGGTGGCTCATGCCTGTAATCCTAGGACTTTAAGAAGCCAAGGCATGCAGATCACTTGAGGTCAGGAGTTCAAGACCAGCCTGGCCAACATGGTGAAACCCCATCTCTACTAAAAATACAAAACAATTAGCTAAGCATGGTGGCACACACCTGCTATTGTGGAGGCTGAGTTGGGAGAATTGCTGGAACCTGGGAAGCAGAGGTTGCAGTGAGCCAAAATCGTGCCATTGCACTCCAGCCTGGGTGACAGAGTGAACCTCTGTCTCAAAAAAAAAGCTAAAACTTTGAGCAAGTTGTGGAAGGTGTGTAAAATTAATTGTAAAATGTTCTGTGTGTAGCCACATTGGCTAAAGTTAAAGGGGGTATTATTCAGTTAACCCAAGTAGAACAAAACTTAATTAAATACCAAGAAAATACTTTGCCAGATTTTCATGCTAAATCAGCCAATACTGAAATTGTTTATATATGCAATTTGAATGAGCTCTGCTTCATGGTCTAAGTCAAATTACCTATGGTAACCTATGAGTTATCAGTGCTATGCACCTAAATTGGAAAAACAACTGATATTCAAGAGAACATAAGTCCAATGTTAAAGATGGATTCTTGGAGGACGAGGACAGCTGCCTTGTCCTTCCTGAGTCCTTAAAGCTATTGTTGTTAAAAGTTCTGCATTCCATAACTCATTGTGGAAAAGATAAAATAATCAAAATTAAATATATTGGTGTGGTAACTTATAAATTGCTAAATAGTGTATAACCAATGTTTGGTTGTCAAACCCATATTCCTGGGAAAACAATCAAAGCTTCAGGTACATTTGGCTACTTGAAGGGCTATTTAAACATTTTATAAAGGGATTTCATTCAATCGTCATTTTTAATGCCTGTTTTCCGGTTATAGGAAAGTTCTCTCATGCAAGAGGACTGATGTTATAACAGTACATTATTATACTACAGCGTAATTTCACCAGCTAAAGAAAGCTTTTTACGTTTTACTGAGGATGCCAACTCCTTCACAAACTAGAACCTGAAAATTGGATCTTCTGAAAACATCAGGGAAAGACTGTCCTTGCCATTTACACTGCAACAAGACTTTGGACACTTGAACTTTGGGTTCATAATGTCACAACTGAGAAGGGTCCCTCCCCATTCTTGGAACTGTACACCCACTGGAATCCTTAAGGTAAAGCTAACCAGGAAAGTTTCTCCCCAAAAGATGGCATCCTTGATGTGAGCAGCTTTTCCCAAGATCAGGGATCAAGACTTCTCTACTCTCATGAGACTTATCTTTGAAAATTTTTCCTTGTTTGTGTCTCTATGAACAACAGAAATGAAAAGGGGGTCTGTTTTGTGCACTTATGGGTTATACTTTTATTTGTGAAGGATTTTGCAACCAGCCTTATGCATGGATAACCTTATACTTTGATAGATAAAAAATGAAGGCCTGGCTGAGTGCAATGGCTCATGCCTGTAATCCCAGCACTTCGGGGGCCGAGGCAGGTAAATCACGAGGTCAGGAGATCGAGACCATCCTGGCCAACATGGTGAAACCCCGTCTCTACTAAAAACACAAAAATTAGCCGGGCATAGTGGTGTACCTGTAGTCCCAGCTACTCGGGAGGCTGAGGCAGGAGAATTGCTTGAACCCAGGAGGCAGAGGCTACAGTGAGCCGAGATCACACCAGTGCACTCCAGCCTGGGCAACAGAGTAAGACTCTATCTCAAAAAAAAGGCCTAATATAGATACGAAACTTTAGTGGTACATATATTGCCTCATAATCAGTCAAAAACAGAACACTGGTTCACTCTTCTTAAACCACATCATGGTTAAAGAGAACATTGCCAGGAGGCCTTCACTCTTCAAGAAAGGCATCATTTGTTAGGTTCTTTTTTCATGGCTTGGAGTAAAAGAGGCAATGGTTAGAAATGTATCCCTTATGATAGTCTCTATAGCAGATTCTACCGTAAAGGCTATGGTTACACAACAGACTTAAATTCTCTTGTGAAAGTGATGCTAAATAATAGAATAGATCTAGATTATTTAGTGGCTAAACAGAAAAGTATCTGTGCAGCTGCTGGCCCTCATGGCCTATGGAGAAATACATCAAATGTAGATTATAGAGATTTTCTTGTAGGGGATTAACGAAGAAACTGCTTAGTTAAGTGAATAGACTCTTTGTTTAGCTCATTCTCTAACCTATTTGATTTTAGGTGGTTTGGTTTGTGGGGACCCTAGTAAGGAGCATACACTAAATTCTTGGTATTATCCTCCCCAAAGTCATAATAACAGTCTCCCTGGTGCGCTGTATTCTCTCAAAGGTTTTAAATGTTTGCATGCAGCCATCTCTAGAATGTCAAATGCTCTCTCTTCACTGCAATGACAAGAGCTGAAAGAAGCGTGCAACTGTGAGGACACTGTAACCTATGAATGACATGTTGAGACTGGAAACCCAAAATGACGGTAACTAAGTGTGGCGCTAAGGCCGTAAGTTTTGGTCACACTCTCACCTAAGTAAGAACCTGACCCAAAAAGGAGATTTTTTAAAAACAAAATTATGGGAGGCCATTGTTTTGGACTGAGTTCATGCACTAGGCCCCAGCAGACCAAAGCAAACAAAAATGGAGTCTTTCGTGCTACATGTGATATAATCAAACTAAGACTTTAAGCAAACACATATATCTTAGAATAGACCAGTTTTCGTTTTTCTCCTGTAAACAGAATGTTCCAGCATCAGGAGGTACCTTCTACTCAAGTCCTTGTTCCTACCTTTGCAAAACTCACTCTTCTACTGTTTCCCAGTGGGTTTTAAAACCAAATAAGTACATTTACAATGGTGATAGCGACTTCAATGACTAATGTTTTGGTCAATGTCTCAAAATTGAGAAAAATGACCAAAAGTGGGGATTTGTTAAAGAAAACTAAACATTGCCTGAGAAGGACTCTGTACTTCTTTGAGTCCTTGTGGGTGAACTGCAACCTAACTTAATAGGCCAACAAGACTGAAAACCTAACTTAGGAGTATGCCCTGAAACAATAGCTGAGACTTGGCCAATCCCAGCAGCCATACTTCAACCACTTGTACACTGCTGAGTGTTCAAACTGTGTTCAAATAAGGCAAACAGCAATCTGTAACCAATCCAGCAGTTTCTGTACCTCACCTCCGATTTCTGTACATCACTTCCTTTTTTTTTGTCTATAAATTTGTTCTGACCACAGGCATTCCTGGAGTATCTCTGAATCTGCAGTGATTTTGGGGGCTGCCTGATTTATGAACTGTTCATTGCTCAGTTAGACTCCTTTAAATTTAATTCAGCTGAAGTTTTTCTTTTAATGATAAGTAGTCAATAAATAGGTGTTGAATTCATGAATGAAGACTGCCATGGTTGTGTACATGGATTCATCCCTCACGAATTTAGTAATGGACTTGATTTATATACATATTACTAAACAGAAATGGATTGAAGTCTTTACTTTGGGGCTAGTTCTTGTTTTTCCAGAAACTGCCATTTAAGATAGAAATACTGACTAAGAAGGAAAATAGAGTAGCCCTTAATCATCCATTAAAACAGCATCAGGAAAAAAAAAAAAAAAAAAAAAAATCAGTTCCCATATTGACCAGAAGAGGGCAGAGTCCCAGTGGGAATGTGACATAGGACAGGTGTTCTGATGCTGTAGGAAGGTTTCAGAGCATATGACACTGCCTAGGGAAAAGGCATAAATGGCAAAGATAGCCAGGTGGAAGACAGAGAAAGAAATAATCTCCAGGAGGGGATAGAATAGGAGATCTTAATAAATACTATTTCCTTTATTGAAATTCATCTTCCTTCCTCAAACATTATTGAGCATCTACTATGTGTCGGGCAATGTGCCTGGGACTCGCAACACAGAGACAGATATACTTGATGTGGTGTCTTCCCAAGGAGCTTACACACTACTAAGGGTTACAGAAATTAAACAAGTGTAAATATTGTTATAGATTTTGACAAGAACTATGAAAAAAATAACAGGATATAAGAATTACTTGTCAGGGGAGATCTATCTAACAAATGAAGCCTGAAGGATGAAGAGTCACATGGAAAGTTGGGAGAAACATGTTCCAAGCAGAAGGAATAGTTTTTAGGAAGGCCCTGAGGTCAGAAGGAGGTTAGAATGCTCAGATCACTCTGGCTGCAGTGTTGAGAATGAACTGCAAAGGAGCATCAGGGGGTAACAGGGATATTAGGAGGCTGTTGCAGTCAATCAGGAAGGAGATGAGGCTAGCTCAGACTAAGGTGATGATGACAAATGGAGAGAACTGGATAGATTAGAGATGTATTTGAAGACAGACTTGACAAGACTTGGTAACTGGATGTAGAGGAAAGGTAATTGTTTTTGACTAGTTTCTTTCATAAGAAATTGGGGACATCCAGGGAAAGGCAGCCTAGGGATGTGAGGATGAAGGTTGGGGATAGAAAATAAAGAGTTCCACTTTGGACATGTTATGCTTGAGATCTCAGTGAATATCCACATGGAGATATTCTGGAATGGAGCTCTGAAAGGAGGGCTAAGTGAGAGACACAAATGTGTGAATCATCCATACACATACAGTATCTAAACATACACAGACAGTATCTAAAGTCATGAGTGTGGGTGAAGCTCCAGGGGGAGAAAGAAGGGAAAAGGGATAAGAAGATGTCCCGGGCTGAGGAGCCGCAACAAAGGCAGGGATCACAAACACTTAATATTGTTTGTGTTAATAATAAAAGCAGTTAATATTGCTTCTGTGGGCTTATGGGAAGGAAGACCTTTCAGAAATTAGTCCAGTTGGTGCCCACCTAGCCTTTTTCCTTGTAAGGTAAAGTAAGTACGAACAGTATGAGTGTCCAATTGCTGCTATAACAAATTACCATAACCTCAGTGGCTTCAAACAACACAAATTTATTCTCTTGAGTTTCTGGAAATCAGAAGTCAAAAATATTAACAGGTCTCACTGAGCTAAAATCGTGGCATCAGTGGAACTGCATTCCTTCTGAAGGCTTTAGGGGAGAATCTGTTTCCTTTCATCCTGTGGCTTCTAGAGGCGTTGAGTCTTTCTCATGCTGCATCACTCTGACACTGACTCTCCTCCCTCCCTGTTTCATTTTCAGAAGACCTCTTATGATTACATTGCCCCACCTGGATAATCCATGACACTCTCCCCATCCCAAGGTCTGCTGAGTAGCAAACGTAGTTCCATCTGCAGTATTAATTCCCTCTTGCTACGTATTGTCACATATTCACAGGCTCTGTACATTAGGACGTGGATATCCTTGGCGGCCATTATTCTGCTTACCATGCCGTACAAGTATTTGTATACTCCTTGTTGGAAAAGTGTAGATGAACACATACTATTCCTCAATCCCTAGGAAAAAAAAGGTCATTTCTGATGGTGCAAAAGAATAACATTTGCCAAAATAGTGAGATTTAGGTTTTTGTGTGTTTGTGCACTCGTATGTATATTTAAGTTATATGCCCAACTGGATGAGAAAGAAAAACAACTAACAAAATTATTGATTAGGGACTGTTTACACTTCCCCTATCAATTAGAATGGCTATTTGTTTGAACAGGGATCCTTAGGTTATTATCATTACAAATATCTCTAGTGAAATGCAGTGTTACTTAACATCAATTAGAATGGCTAAAAAAAACCCCAAAAATTAAAAACAAAAAAAATCATGATAATACCGAGTGCTTGCAAGAATTAGAGGAACCAGAACCCTCACACATCACTGGTGGGAATGCAAATGTCTTGTTACTTTGGAAAACAGTCTGATGGTTCTTTGAAAGGTGTATCATAGAGCAATTCTACTTCTAGGTATTTACCCAAGAGACATGAAAATTTATGTTCACGGGAAAACTTATGTGCACATGTTTACAGTGGCTTTATTTGTAATCACCAAAATCTGGAAACAATCCAAATATCTCTTAAGGGGGGAATGTATGTGGAGAGACAGGAACACTCTTACACTGTTGGTGGGACTGTAAACTAGTTCAACCATTGTGGAAGACAATGTAGCAATTCCTCAAGAATCTAGAACTAGAAATACCATTTGACCCAACCATCCCATTACTGGGTATATACCCAAAGGATTATAAATCATGCTGCTACAAAGATACATGCACATGTATGTTTATTGTGGCACTATTCACAATAGCAAAGAATTGGAACCAACCCAAATGTCCATCAATGATAGACTGGATTAAGAAAATGTGGCACATACACACCATGGAATACTATGCAGCTATAAAAAGGATGAGTTCATGTCCTTTGCAGGGACGTGGATGAAGCTGGAAACCATCATTCTCAGCAAACTATCACAAGGACAGAAAACCAAACACCGCATGTTCTCACTCACAGGTGGGAATTGAACAATGAGAACTCTTGGACACAGGAAGGGGAACATCACACACTGGGGCCTGTCGTGGGGTGGGGGAAGGGGGAGGGATAGCATTAGGAGATATACCTAATGTAAATGACGAGTTAATGGGTGCAGCACACCAACATGGCACATGTATACATATGTAACAAACCTGCATGTTGTGCACATGTACCCTAGAACTTAAAGTATAATAAAAATAAATTAAAATAAATTTTAAAAAAAGCAAATAGTGGTACATTCATCTGATGGAATACTACTCAGGAATCAAAACCGACAGCCCATAAATGAATTCAACAACATGGATGAATTTTTAGTGTATAAGATAAGCCAGACTCAAAATCAAAGGGCTACATACTGTGTGCCATTTTATGACTTTCTGGAGAAGAACAAACTATAGGGACAGAAAACAGACCAGTGATTGCCAGAACTGGGATTAAGGGAAGAAGCTAAGTACAGAGTGATACAGAAGCATTTGTAGGGTGACGGAGCTGCTCTGTTTTGATTGTCGTGATGCTCACATGACTGCAGTTGTCTGTCAACACTTACAAAATCATACACTAGAAAGGGTCAATTTTTATGTAAATTATAAATTAATTCTTTTAAAAAAAGAAAGTGTGCACAAATTTTACAGGTCTTTTTGTTCTAAGAGAGCTTTTAGTCCACATTTTTATAGAGTACTGATTCTTCTACTGCCTTGAAAGATAAATAAGTGAATCTGGGTCCTACTTAAGCTGCTTAGAATGAAGGTCCCTTACAGGAGATCTCTAAGTAGCACTCCTACTGAAACATATCATAGGCAGAACTACGCTTGGGGAGTCGGGAAATCAGGTTCCAAAACCAGACAGTCACTAACTAGCTTTGCAATTTCAGACAAAGCACTTAAGCTCTCTGGGACTTAGCTGCCCTATTGTAAAATGAGAACAAGGCCTAATCAAACCTACCAGCTATGAATATGAAAAGCCAAGTGAAAAATGTACCCTGAAATGCTTGTCAAAATTAAAAGTTCCCTTCTACCATAAAGTATTATTCCTTTTCTAGGTCCAGTACCTACTGTGTAGTGATTGTTGCCACCGCTAGGCAGCAAGGTGAGCACTCCATATACAGTGACTGGTATTCATCACAATGCTCATCTATGGCTGGTACCCGGGCTCTAGCATCTACAATTTACAGAGAAAGAAAGTGAAGTGTTCAGAGGTTACAGAGATGTGCGCAAGTTGCTCAACCAATACGAGGTAAAGTGGAGATAGAATTCAGTGCTGTCTGAACCTGGGGCCCCTGTTCTTATTCATCCTTCAACTCTTGCTTCTCTCAGAGCTGTTTTCTATTTAGAGAAAACTTGAACAAGTAGAACTTTATTATGCACAGACACACACACATACACATAGAATCCTATTGCACTAAATACAGATATTATATATACATAATATATATGAGAAAGCCAAATATCTACCATTCCACCATAGTGGGAAAATTGCTTGAGCCAAGAAGTTCGAGACCAGCCTGGGCAACTTGGTGAGACCCTATCTGTACAAAAAATTTAAAAATTAGCCAAGGATGGTGGTGCATGTCTGTAGTCCCTGCTACTAGGGAGGCTGAGGCAGGAGGATGGCTTGAACCCAGGAGGTTGAGGCTAAATTGAGCCATGATTGCACCACTACACTCCAGCATGGATGAGAGAGTGAGGCCCTGTCTTAAAAATAAATAAATAAATAAATAAGCAAATAAATAAATAAATGGAAACAAAAAGACAAAAAGGACAGAGTAGATGAAATTAGCATTTTTATTACTTGGCTGAAATAAATTTTACTTGGGGCAAGCAAGAGTTTATTTGTTTACCCAATAAAGTTTTGTATATATGAAAAATGACAAGCTCTTAACATTGGTATCTAGTTTCCTTCAATGACTTAATGTATTTTCTCAAAGCAAATGCTTATTTGTTTTCAGTATCCCTTTAAAGAAACATTTGAGGTTGTAAAATAATATCTAAAGACCACTTTAGCTATACCCCATACATTTTAATATGTAGGGCTTTTGTGTTTGTTTAGGTCTAAATATTCTGTAATTTCCATCGTCATTTCCTCTTTAACCCATGAATTATCTGGAGGTGCATTTAATCAAAATATATCTTCTTTTCTATATTGTTATTGTTGGTGTCTAATTTAGGGATAATTTGCTTTACAAATGTAATCTCTATGAGATTACATTTTTGAAAAATTTTGAGCTGTCCTTTGTGACCTGGTTATGTGGTCAGTTTTGATAAATGTTTTATGTGTGCTTGGAGAGAATGTGTATTTTCAACCGGAAGAGTACAGAATTTTATATAGCTGTAATTAGTATCTTCAATCCATTATGCATGGGCTGTAACAAAAATACAATTTTGAATTTATTCAATGGAAGTAAACTTTCTCTGTCACTGGATGTAAATTCTGGAAAATGTGGTGTTTTTTCTGTGGACTCTTAAGTAATAGACAGTCACATTCCCACTTTGGTCCTCAAATCACTCTGTCTAGTCAGTGTTCTTCAGGAGATATGAATTAGTGCTTCAATCTATATTCAGAGGAGATTGCTCTTCCCTTCATAGTGAGGTCTGTAGTTGGCTGTGGCCTTAGCATGTGTAGTTGGCTTCTGATCTCTGCCCTCTCCCCACATTAGCTTCTTCTTAACCCACTTTTTCTATTCTTCCTATCTTAGTGAATGGCACCAGAACCTGCCTGCTTAGGTCAGAACCAGGAACCATCCTGGAGTCCTCTTTCCACTCCCACTCCCACTTCTAACAAACATCAAGACTCATCAACTCTATTTCCCAAATATCTCTCAAATTGACCCAGTGCTCTCTGTCTCTACTGTCATTGCAATCACCTGCTAATTGATCCATCTCAGTTTTGCCCCCTACTAAATTCTTTCTGCTGTAGCCAGTGAATTTTCTAAAATATAAATCTAAGTATAGTATTCTCTGTTCAACTCATTCAGTGGTTCTCAACAGATCATAGAATAAATTTAAAACTGCTGAACTTTACTTTCAGGATCAGTCTCCATTAAAAAAAAAATTTCTCTCTGGCATCTTCTGTAATCAGTTTCTTCTCCCTAAAACAAATCTCTACTCCAGCCATTTTGCAGGTCCTAACATGTACCATGACCTTTCACTTTGAAACATAGTTATAGAACTTTGTCTATTTGAGATTAATGATATTTCTTGAGTTTACATATCTTACCTCCAAAAGACTGGAATGATGGAAAAAAGATTATACAGACATACTTGTACACACACATACACATAACATACACACACACATATATAACATATGTAAATGTATATTAGATAAATATGTGGGGAAATATACATATACCTGTGTGTATGATGGGAATTATAGCAATCAACAAATGCTTTTTAAAATTGTACATGGATATCCAATAATAGAGAGCAGATGAACCAATACATTAATTTTCCCTTTTTCCCTAAACCTCATTACAATTATAGCAAAGGCATACAAACGATACAGATTCATGAGAACAAAAACAATCCCATTAAAATGTGGGCAACAGGTGGGCGTAGTGGCTCACTCCTGTAATCCCAACACTTTGAGAGGCCAAGGCGGGTGGATAACTTGAGGTCATGAGTTTGAGACCAACCTGGACAAAGTGGCAAAACTCCCCTTCTCTACTAAAAATATAAAAATTAAAAAAAAAGAAAAAAGTGAGCAAAGGACATAAATAGTCTTTTTATTTTTTCAAGAGAAGACATACAAATGGCCAACAGGCATGTGAAAAAAATACTTAACATCACGAATCATCAGAGAAATGCAAATTGAAACCACAGTGAAATATCATCCTACACCAGTCAGAATGACTATTATTAAAATGACAAAAATTAACATTTTGATGTGGATGCAGAGAAATGGAAACTCACATACACTGTAGGTAAGAATGTAAATTAATACAACCTCTGTGATAAGCAGTTTGGAGATTTCTCAAATTGCTAGAAAAACAACCATTTGATCCAGCAGTCCCACTACTGGGTATCTACTCACTATATTTCAATATCAATATAATCTCATTATATTGATTACAAGAAACCATTATATCAAAAAAGATATCTGTATCCATATGTTTATCACAGCACTATTCACAATAGCGAAGATATGGAGTCAACCTAATTTTCCATCAACAGATGATCGGATAAAGAAAAATGTGGTGTACATACACAATGGAATACTATTCAGCCATCAAAAGAATGAAATCATGTCTTCTGCAGCAACATGAATGGAACTTGAGGCCATTATTGTAAGTGAAACAACACAGTCACAGAAAGACAAACACTGCGTGTTCTCACTTGTAAGTGGAAGCTAAATAATGTGTACACATGGACATAGAATGTGGAATGATAGACATCGGAGACTCAGAAAGATGAAGGGCCGGGAGGGAGGTGGATGATAAGAAATTACCCAATGATGGCTGGGCACGGTGGCTCATGCCTGTAATCCCAGCACTTCGGGAGGCTGAGGTAGGTGGATCATTTAAGGCCAGGATTTCAAGACCAGCCTGGCCAACATGGCGAAACCCTGTCTCTACTGAAAATACAAAAATTAGCCAGGAATGGTGGCATGTGCCTATAATCCCAGCTAGTCGGGAGGCTGAAGTGGGAGAATTACATGAACCCAGGAGGCGGAGGTTGCAGTGAGTCGAGATCGTGCCACTGCACTCCAGCCTGGGTAACAGAGCAACACTCTGTCTCCAAAAAAAAGAGAAAGAAATTACCTAATGGGTAAATGTACGTTATTCAGATGGGAGATACCCTAAAAGCCTTGAGTTCACCAGTACTCAATCTACACATGTAACACAATTACACTTTGTATTAGTCTGTTCTCACGCTGCTAATAAAGACATACCAGACATACCAGAGACTGGCAGTTTATAAAGAAAACAGGTTTAATTGACTCACAGTTCCACGTGGCTGGGGAAGCCTCACAATCATGGCAGAAGGCAAAGGAGGAGCAAAGTCATATCTCGCATGGAGGCAGACAAGAGAGCTTGTGCAGGGGAGCTTTAATTTACAGAACCGTGAGATCTCATGAGACTTATTCACTACCATAAGAACAGTTTGGGGGAACCACCCCCATGATTCCATTATCTCCATCTGGCCCTGTCCTTGACATGTAGGGATTATTACAGTTCAAGGTGAGATTTGGGTGGGGTCACAGCCAAACCATATCACACTTGTACTCCGTACATTTATAGAAGAAGAAGAGAATAGGATAGGAGTCCGTAGCAGATAAGAATTTTCCACACATTTCTGAAGCAGAGTTAGCAGACCAGAGGAGGCTGCCTCTTTGCCCACAGACGAAGATAAAGAGAAAAGTAAATCAATCAGATTTGTCCAGAGGAATACCAGGAAGATTTAGGATTCTGGAATTTCAGGTACAGTAGTGGATGGGATTTGGGTGTAGGTCTAAAAACAGAGGGATTACATGGATCATTTGACTTTCATCTATTTCTTTTTCTTTTTTTTTGAGACAGAGTCTCGCTCTGTCTGTCGCCTAGGCTGGAGTGCAGTGGCGCCATCCCGGCTCACTGCAAGCTCCGCCTCCCTGCAAGCTCCGCCTCCCGAGTTCACGCTGTTCTCCTGCCTCAGCCTCCCGAGCAGCTGGGACTACAGGTGCCCACCACCACGCCCGGCTAATGTTTTGTATTTTTAGTAGAGACGGAGCTTCACCGTGGTCTCGATCTCCTGACCTCATGATCCACCTGCCTCGGCCTCCCAAAGTGCTGGGATTACAGGCGTGAGCTACCGCGCCCGGCCCCCATCTATTTATTTGGACATAAAACGTCAACATCCTGGTTTCTGTCCCAAGCCTGGAATTCAGAGGTGACTTTCCAGGACAACTGAAGAGTCTCAAGAAAAAAGACCTCCACATACTTGTTGTATGAATAGTTAAAAAGAGAAAAATCAAGAAAATCTCCCAGAGAATAGAACAAAAAGTCAAAGACAGACAAAGGTAGAAAAGAAAATCCAAGCATTGTAGAGGATTAAACCAGTAAGTTCAACATTTGATTAATAGGGTATCAAAAAAGGTAGAACAGAGAAAATGAAGGCAAAGAAATTATCAAAGAAACAACATCAGAAAATTCCCAAAGTTAGAGTCTGGTCAAATATCAACCTCTCAGAAAGGCATTTCATGACCAAAGTATTAAAATTGTAGTCCTCTCTAGCCAGTGTTCCATATCCTGCTCGCCAACTAAAGTTTTCTCCATTGAACATGTAATCCGCTGACATTTAACGGCTCTTTTCCCCATTAGAATGCAAACCTCTTGCAGGCAAGGAGTTTTTGTCAGTTTTGTTCACTGTGGTATCCTCAGTGCCTACATAATTCTTGGCACTCTAGGTGTTCAATAATTATTTGTTGAGTTGGCCAGGCATAGTGGATCAGGCCTGTAATCCTAGCACTTTGGGAGGCTGAGGTGGGCAGATCTTTTGAGCTCAGGTGTTTGAGACCAGCCTGGGAAACATAGGGAGACCCTGTCTCTACAAAAAATACAAAAAATTAGCCTGGTATAGTTGCATGTTCCTGTGTAGTCCCAGCTACTTGGGAGGATGACGTGGGAGGTTGGCTTGAGCCCAGGAGGTGGAGGTTGCAGTGAGCCAAGACTGATCATGCCACTGTGCTACAGCCACAGAGAGAGACTCTGTCTCAAAATAATAACAGTAGTTACTGTTATTTCTTGAGTGAGTGACTAAAGGAAATGATGCAAGAGACCTAAATCCTTATCTGCCATGAAAAGATGTCAATTGACAATACCTGGAATGAGTTAATAAATAAAAGATATATGTCTATAATTTAAAAATAGGAAAGCAAATACCTGAAGGAACAGCTGAAAAAATGAAAGGCAATTAGTTGTATCTGAGGAATAAGAAGAGAGGCTGTGGGCAGGAGGAAGCAAGTCACTGTTGTTTTTCATTATAAGATTTTGTGAACTACTTGCTTTTTTTTCGTCATGTGCTTGATTTTAAAAGAGTGTACATGTCTCAGAAAACATTTTCTATTTATTTTCTGTAAAGAGTCATATCAACAATAATAATAGCTAACATTTATTAAGCATCGAACACTTATTACATGCCAGGCATTGTGCTAAGCTTTATATGGATTATTGAAGAATGTATTACATCTCTGTTGTCATCTTGCATGGATTGAAAACATCTGGATTTAGCCTAAAAAGAGAGAAAAACTGAATCCAAAAATATAAATATTTAGTAACATAAACTCAATTGGATAAATTCTGCTTATCAATCCTAACAGATATGAATTTGATATGCCTATTCATGTCCTTAAAAAGCAAGGAAAAAGCATCATACAATACTTTCAAGACTATCATTTATATTTATTAGGGCATTCTTGTAGAACTGCAACAGTGCTTGTCAACAGGATTTGTTGCAACAGGAGCTATAGAAAGTGAAGGGAAAGTTGTGTATACACTCTTTTGGAAACATCTGTTGGTGTCCTCTGCTTGCTTTCCCTCCACCCTTCTCCCTACATTTATCTTCCTGTCTGTTCATCTGGAGTATAAATGACCTTCGTTTCAGGAAATTCATGAGATTTTCACAACACGAAATGGCTTCTGACAGAGTCATTTCTGAGCCTCAGCTCTGATCCACTCCACCCTATCTGTGCTCAGAGTTGTGCTGGCACATTGTCATCCACCAGTTAGTTGTTCAAGAGCACACAGAATCAGATACCATGGCAACTCATTCTTCAGTCATTACAGTGATGTAATTTAAACATGGATAGTTGTTTTAGAAAATATTTTTAGCATAATTATTTTGTTTTCAAGGTGCTGGTGTGTAGACTATATTATGGATCTATTGGGAGCATCCTCCACTTCCCTTTTCCTTTTTGCTTGGCTAAACTCCTTCTCATCTTTCAGGTTCAGTTTAGCTGTGCTCTCCTTAGAGATGCCATTCTCAACAATGGTGCCACCTAAATGGGGATGCTGTACCTCCCACAGCTCCGGGTGCATCCCTCTGGCATTTCCCTTCATATACTCTATTATTACTGCTGTTTGCTTCCTTTAAATTTTTTTTATTTTGAATTATTGTGGGTACATAGTAGGTGTATATATTTACAGGGTACATGAGATGCTTTGTTACAGGCATGCAACGTGAAAGAATCACTTTATGGAGATGGAGTATCTATCCCTTCAAGTATGACATTTGTTTTCAGTTTCTCCTGCTGGACTTTATTCTCCACGGGTGCAGAGATTGGACTATTTGTCTTGGTAGTTCCAATACATGGCATAGTGCCTGGAACATAGTAGGTGCTCAGTAAACATGTTGAATGAATTAATGAAAGCCACTGTCACTGTGTACAGTTCCACTTTAGTTTGTATACACTGATTTTGTGAAAAGTAACAATCTAAACAACCCTCAGATGTGTTAAATAACTGCTCAGTTAAAGGCTAATGACTTAAAAAATATTGGCCTAAACCCAAAAGTTAAAAGGAAAGAGATAGAGAGAAGGTTATGCAGATTTCCTGTGTTCCATAGGAAATGAATATTTCCTAAGCTCTTTTCCTCCAGCCATTTCCTAAGTAAATTGAGAATGCACCATATAATTTTACAGCCTTATGAAAGAAGAAAGTAAAATGCTTTCAGAACGGTTGGTGACACATGCTATAACCTAGCCTCTTATTTATGGCTTGACAAATAGGTGAGGGAAAGTTGTTACATTTTCTCATTTCTTCAGAGCCTTTGAATAATAGTTAACAAAGACCACATTGAAAGGTTAACTTGCCTTATCACTCATGAGATCAGGTTCTGGATTATGTGAAGCAAAAATGTTTTCAATACAGTTCCATTCCCCTCCCATCCACTACCCCCTCCAATGGGGCAGGAGAGGCCATAGGAAGCATCACAGCTTCTCCATGCCTTTTTTTTTTTGAGATAGTGTCTCATTCTGTAGCCCAGGCTGGAGTGCAATGATGACCTCAGCTCACTGCAACCTCCACCTCCCAGGTTCAAGTGATTCTCCTGCCTCAGCCTCCTGAGCAGCTGGGATTACAGATATGCACCACCAGGCCTGGTTAATTTTTGTATTTTTAGTAGAGATGGGGTTTCATCATGTTGGCCAGCCTGGGTCTCAAACTCCTGACCTCAGGTGATCCGCCTGCCTTGGCCTCCCAAATTGCTAGGATTACAGGCATGAGCCACCATGCCCGGACTCCTCCATGCTTTTCCTATCTCTCTTCATTGGACCAGAGCTAATGTGCACTGACTGCCCTCACAAATGATATGAAAAACTTTAAAAGAAGTTATTATTATTATTATTATTATACTTTAAGTTCTGGGATACATGTGCAGAACATGGAGGTTTGTTACATAGGTATACACGTGCCATGGTGGTTTGCTGCACCCATCAACCCATCATCTACATTAGATATTTCTCCTAATGCTATCCCTTCTTTAGCCTCCCACCCACTGACAGGCCCCAGTATGTGGTGTTCCCCTCCCTGCATCCATGTGTTCTCATTGTTCAACTCCCACTTATAAATGAGAACATGTGGTGTTTGGTTTTCTGTTCCCGTGTTAGTTTGCTGAGAATGATGGTTTCCAGCTTCATCCATGTCCCTGAAAAGGACACGAACTCACCCTTTTTTGTGGCTGCATAGTATTCTGTGGTGTATATGTGCCACATTTTCTTTATCCAGTCTCTCACTGATGAACATTTGGGTTGGTTCCAAGTCTTTGCTATTGTGAACAGTGCTGCAATAAACATACATGTGCATGTGTCTTTATATTAGAATGATTTATAATCCTTTGGGTATATACCCAGTAAAGGTATTGCTGAGTCAGATGGTATTTCTGGTTCTAGATCCTTGAGGAATTGCCATGCTGTCTTCCATAATGGTTGAACTAATTTACACTCCCACCAACAGTGTAAAAGTGTTCCTATTTCTCCACGTTCTCTCCAGCATCTGTTGTTTCCTGACTTTTTAATGATAGCCATTCTAACTGGCGTGACATGGTATCTCATTGTGGTTTTGATTTGCATTTCTCTAATGACCAGTGATGATGAGCTTTTCTTCATATGTTTGTTGGCTGCATAAGTGTCTTCTTTTGAGAAGTGTCTGTTCCTACCTTTGCCCACTTTTTGATGGGGTTGTTTGTTTCTTGTAAATTTGTTTTAGTTCCTTGTAGATTCTGGATATTAGCCCTTTGTCAAATGGACAGATTACAAAAATTTTCTCCCATTCTGTAGGTTGCCTGTTCACTCCGATGATAGTTTCTTTTGCTGTACATAAGCTCTTTAGCTTAATTAGATCACATTTGTCAGTTTTGGCTTCTGTTGCCATTGCTTTTGGTGTTTAATGACATGATTGTATATTTAGAAAACACCATCATCTCAGCCCAAAATCTCCTTAAGCTGACAAGCAACTTCAGCAGTCTCAGGATATAAAATCAATGTGTGAAAATCACAAGCATTCCTATATGCCAATAATAGAGAGCCAAATCATGAGTGAACTCCCATTCACAATTGCTAAAAAGAGAATAAAATACCTAGGAATACAACTTACAAGGGATGTGAAGGACCTCTTCAAGGAGAACTGCAAACTACTGCTCAAGGAAATAAGAGAAGAAACAAACAAATGGAAAAACATTCCATGTTCATAGATAGGAAGAATCAATATTGTGAAAATGGCCGTAATGCCCAAAGTAATTTATAGATTCAATGCTATCCCCATCAAACTACCTTTGACTTTCTTCACAGAATTAGAAAAAACTACTTTAAATTTCATATGGAACTAAAAAAGAGCCCATATAGCCAAGACAATCCTAAGCAAAAAGAACAAAGCTGGAGGCATCACGCTACCTGGCTTCAAACTATACTGCAAGGCTACAGTAACCAAAACAGCATAGCACTGGTACCAAAACAGATATATAGAACAATGGAACAGAACAGAGGACTCAGATATAACGCCGTACATCTACAATCATCTGATCTTTGACAAACGTGAGAAAAACAAGCAATGGGGAAAGGAAGGATTCCCTTTTTAACAAATGGTGTTGGGAAAACTGGTTAGCCATATGCAGAAAACTGAAACTGGACCCTTTCCTTATATCTTATGCAAAAATTAACTCAAGATGAATTAAAGACTTAAACATAAGACCTAAAACCATAAAAACCCTAGAAGAAAACCTAGGTAATACCATTCAGGACACAGGCACGAAAAGAAATTTTAAAGGTGGTTCTAAAATTTTAATCTGAGGCTAGTTGAAAGATAATTGTTTAAGGAGGTATGGTTGTCTGTGACCATTGGGAAATTGGGCAAGATTTCATTTTTTTATTTCAAGTTATGTGACAGGCTCAGGAATAACAAGTCAAATAGAAAAGAATTCATTGGAACGACCTCAAGGATATACAAATGAATAGTAAGAAGATTAGAGAATGATTCTAGTTTGATGGTTTTAGGTGTGAAGCTAGATTTTCAGTTAACATAACTCTAAAGGAAAATGCATAAATCAGGATGCTATTAATAATGATTGTAGGAGAATTTTCATTGACTGATGTAAGATTAGACTCTGGCTCAATGTCCATTTCCATATGGCAGTTGTTCCTTCTATAGGAAGAATACTTCTATGCAGAATGTCTTTTTGATTCAAATGGAGTTCCAGAGAAATATTTGGTTAAAAGCTGAAACCATGTCAGTGACAAATCTATATCATGTTTTCCATTATGACCAGAATAATAGCACATTTTCTTACATTGATCCATGTGCCATGATACTTGATGTTTCATTTACTTTCTTCACTAGCTCTGCCTTCTTTACTAGCCTCTGGCTATGATTTTTAATTGTTACCACTGTTATTATTATTATTACTATATATGGTTAATTATGAATGACTTTATATTATCTTAATTTAAGAAAAGACATATCTTGCATCTATGTAACTTAAAGTGATATATATGCATATATATGACACATGCATATATACACACATACACATGTATATATGTGTGTGTATATGTGTATATATATGTATACACACACACATAAAGAAATAAACAAGCTCTCTCATGAAACTCCACTGCTGCCTGTGGGGTTGCTATTTTGTTATTTGTGGGTTTCAAACTTCAGTAGGTTCTGTTATCACCCCAGGAGTTTCCTCATTTCTCTAACTTGGAAATACACTAGGAAGCTGTGAACACATGAGATATGGCAGATGCATGAAAGGTCCCCCGATTCAGTACTATTTCCTCTATAGGCTCTTAATCTAATTCTCACCTCTATGAACTAGTTCTGTTGTGTTTAAGCTTTGTGGACATTTTAGTATCACAGAATTAAAGAATTTTAAGCCTAGAAACAATATTAAAGGTCAGTCTATAGATAAGGAGATAAAAGTCAACCACCATGCTCAGTCTAAAGATAAGGAAATGGGAACTCAGAGCTTTGTCCAAGGTCTCAGCCTCTGAGAGTTGTAGAACCATGGCTAGAATGGGGTCTTCTGAAGGTCATTTTTGTCGACTTTCACTGCATTCCTGTATTTATTGATTATTTAATTTACAGCATCATCAGGATTCTTCTGGGTGAAAGTGAGAGAACCCCAAATCTGACAAACTTCAAGAAAAGAAGGAACTTTATTAGCTCATGTAACTGAAAACCTCCAGGCACAAAGAAATGCGGTGGCTCAAATTATGTCTTCAACACTTGGTCTGTCTCCAAATCTTGTCTCTGCTTTTCTCTGTGCTGGATTCATTGTCCAACAAGCTCATCCCATGCTGTGGTCACATGTCTTCCTCCTCACCACCCTTCCTTCAGAAGCTACAGGCATGCAGTCTACCAGCTTCAAGTCTACCAGAGTGAGAAGGGCTGACTTTCCTACCAGTCCCAGAAAAGTGCTGACATTAAAACATGGGTTTGCCCTGGGTTGTGTGCCTCTGCTTGAACCAATCAGAGGGTCAAAGTATATCCACTGGCCTGAACTAAGTTGCATACCCTCCCCTGCCACCAGGGATTGGATGCCAGCTCCAGCTGAATCTCCTAGGCTGAGAGTAAGGAGAGAAATCTCCTGAAGAAAAAAAAAAGTTCTGTTAGCAGAGGTAAAATAGATGCCGAGTAATTCAGAGCAATCACTGTCTGTTTCCAGGGCACACTATATCTGAGACACTATGTTAGGTGTTTGTCTATGGAGCATCCATTGTCAATTCATTTGTTTAGCAGATACTTTTTCAGAATGAACATGATGGTAGAAAGTTGAACTCATACAAATAGGGCAGAGGAGAGATTACATTGGCTGTGCTGAGGAAATGATGGGGTGGCAACAGAGAGAGGCTTGGAGTGCAGAGCCTTGCACTGTTCTGAGAGAAGGTTAGTAGGGTGCTAAAGGACAGGAGGGCTCTAGGAAAAGGCCAGATGAGAGGATACTAGGAAAAGTCTGTCTGCTCAGTGCAGAGGAAACTTTGTATGATTCATTTCATTCAAGCAGTTTTGGAAGAGCAACTGTGTTCCACCACTGTGCCAGGTGCTAGAAAGACAGAGATGGCATGACAGACTTGCTCTCGTGCTCCACAGGGGCACATCACACAATTGATTAATGACAACTGCAGTAATTGCTACTAGGGAGAAGTCTAGGGTGTTACAAGAGAATATATTTAATATATTTTTGAATATATTCAGTATTCAACAATCACAAAAACAGGGGATCAACTGAAGTGTTTATCAACAGATGATTAAAGAAAATGCAGTGTACATATACAAACATAGAAAAGAATGAAATCATGTCTTTTGCAGTAACATGAATGGAGCTTGAGGCCATTAATTTAAGTGAGACAACTCAGAAACAGGAAGTCAAATACCACATATTCTCACTTATAAGTGGGATCTAAAGTGTACACATGAACATAGAGTGTGGAATGATAGGCATAGGAGACTGTAAAGGGTGGGGAGTGGATGATGATAAATTACTTAATGGGTAAAATGTACATTATTCAGGTGATGGCTACACTAAAAGCTCAGACTTCTCCACTATGCAATATATCCATGTGACAAAATTGCACTTGTATCCCTTAAATTACACAAATGAAAAGAGAGTATATACACCAGGGCAGGGTGACCAACCTTTTTGGCACTAGGAACCAGTTTCATGGAAGACAACTTTTCCATGGACCGGGGTGTTGGGAGTGAAGGATGGTTTCTGGATGAAACTCTTCCATCTTAGATTCGCATAAGGAATGCATAGCCTAGATCCCTTGCATGCGTAGTTCATGATAGGGTTTGTGCTCCTGTGAGAATCTAATGCCACCGCTGATCTGACAGAAGGCGAAGCATGGGTGGAAATCCTCACTTGCCTGCCGCTCACCTCCTGCTGTGCAGACCAGTTCTTAACAGGCTACAAACCACAAACTGGTAATGGTTCGGTAATGGGGTCTGGTGACCCTTGCACTAGAGGACCTGATTGTATGTCAGAGTTGGGAGTGAGAAGGCAGAGAGGCTACCCTAGAGGGAGAAACATTTCAACTGAGATCTGAAGACTGAGGAGGAGGTTTGCCAGAGTGAAAGAGAGGCCGAGGAGGAAAAGAATTCCAAACAGGGGGTACTAGAGCCTGGGAAAAAGTGCTCAAGGCTATAGGAAGGAGAAAGGTGCATTCCAAGCCACCCTAAGGCAAGTGAGCACAAAGTAAAGAAGACTGAGAGAGCTCAGGCTCAAAAAGGAGGAAGGAGTCAGACTGTCCAGGCCAATGGGCCATAGGAAAGATTTTGAATTTTACTAAGACCGTAAAATGTGTGATTGGATTTCTGTTGTTCAAAAGATGACACTGGCTGTGGGTAGAGAAAAAAATTGAAGTGGGGTGAGAGCATACGGAGTATAAAAAGGTAGTGGTGCTTGAACTGTAGTAGTGGCAACGGTGATGAAGAGAAAGCAGACACATTCAAGAGATATTTGAAGACCTTTGTCTTGTAAAGATGACTTCTGTAATTGTTGGATGGGCAGCATGATGTATCTTATGAATTTAGGTAAGTTTCACATTTTCATTAGCTGGTTGAAATACAGGTTTTATTTTTCACGATGTGATTAAGTTGGCTGGGATTAGGCTAAACATAATTGTTTTGTGGCTAAATGTATCCCGTTGTAATAAATAATTACCATATATCAGCCCACCTAATGCCTGACTGCAGAGATGAGGCTACAGGGAACTTTGACAAGCCTATAGTTTTGGGGACTAGACGAAAGGTAGAGGAATAGGGCCTTAAACGTCACTGGTCTTGCAGAATGTTGAGACTTATGGCCAGCTTACTTGCTGCAATTTAGAGAATCCCCTGAACCTGATACAGCTCATAGTCTCTTGATATATATTCTTAGATTGCTAAATGAGATGAATAGCTAGGTTTAGGTGTTCTACAATGCAACAGAATCATTCCAACTGAAGGGTACTGAAGACTTGGAGACTGAGTGTGCTGCTATTTCAGTGCTCCCTTTGAAAATATAACTTTGGAAAATCTGACTGAAGCTTGGGAAGCTAGGATTAACTATGTTAGGGATGTGTGCCCAAGAGAAGGTTCATCCTGAGCAGGAATTGCATGCAATACTCTGTGGGTATGCACCAGCCTAGAGTAGAGTGTGGAACCTGAGATTACATTATGGCTTTGCCATTTACTAGCTGTCTTCCCAAGTCAGTCACATAGGCTCTCTGAGCCTCAGTTAACGCATCTGTAAAATAAATATAATAATAATAATAATACCTGCTATATTGCTCACCATGGTAATGAAGATGAAAAGAAAGAAAATTTGTGAAAGTGGTTTGTAAGCAAAAGCTGATGATGCAAAAAGAGTTGTTACTACTTGTCCCAATCAAGATAGGCTAAATTGTTTCATGGTAAGAAACAGCAACGTCTCAGTGCCTCTAAACGAGTTGTCTTTATCCGCCTGCAAAGTCCACTGCCAGACCAACAATTCTCAGGGTATTTGATTTCCATTCACATTCATGGTAAAGTCTGTGACATTCTTCAGCCTTGCTCACATTTATCTCACCTCAGTTTCTGGGTCTTAAGTGAGAGTTGTTGGCTGTGCCATTGTAACAGGCAGCTGCTATCCTTCCTCTCTCCTGTATCTATTTTCCCTTCTTCTGGCTGTGGGCTTGAGTTTGTCTTTGGGGCGTTTCTGATTTCGTGTTTCACATGGGGCTGGGCCTCCTCTCTTCCCTCCCCCTCACTTACTGAGGTCCGCCTTTATGGACCGGCTCTGGGGACAGACATGTGATCCACATCTGATCTGACCAATCAGTGTTTTCTCCCCACTCCCACCCACTTCTGGCCAGAATGATTTTATAGTGATTGGCCTGAGATCCAAATTGGCCCAACAGTATTCAACCCCAAGATTTTGTTAGAAATATTGAAAAAAAAAAGGATCTTTCTTCAGAGTTTGGTAGATGGAGATGATGCGGGTGTGCGGCTACCCTGTGATTGCTAGAAGATAATCTATCCAAGAATGAAGCCAAGATAGAGAAAAGCTGAACTATAGATTATACACAGACTATAGTTCTGGCCACATCCTTGGGTCCCTGGATCAAGCTGTACCTAAAGATCCGCATCCTGGACTTCCTAGTTTATCAGCTACTACACATTTTATTTTGTTTTGTTTTGTTTTGTTTGGCTTAAGCCATTCTGTGTTGGGTTTATGTCCTGTGCAACTGAAGGGATCCCGGCTAACACAACCATTCATTTCTAGGGCAGGAGCTGCTAGCCTGTGCTAAACTATCTGCACTTTAATATCAACTTTGTCTTTGTTTCATTGCATCTCTTGGAGCATTACCACTTAAATGGCAGCTCTTCTTCCTTAGATTCCTCTAAAACCTGACCAATATACCCAGTGGAACAGCAGACATTAGTCAGTGATCTGACTTGGGAGGACATTGACGCTTTTGAGATCTCCAGGATTTGGGGAGAACATGGCAGTGTGTTAAAGGTCTCCTCTTTTCTCTGAACTCTCTAGATTTTCAGCAGCAGCACACTGCTAGAGCTAGATCTGTGTCTACCATTTTCCTCACAAAGCAAGTGTCTTTCAAGGGAGATATCCCACAGTCTGGGTTCTGGCAGCACGGCATTCTCAAATGTTGCTATTTCACATCCTCAAGAATGTATGCTTAAACTAGGACTAAGGAAGCCACAGGACAAGCAAAATCCAAAAGTGAGAAAATAGGTAATTGAATAGAAGGGAGATGGGACTAACAGGTCACAAGGGATCAACCTTAGGGTTGGTGGCAGTACAGGGGAAGAATTTAGAGCCCTGGGAAGGCTGAGATGGGCTTACTCATGGAGTGGAGGCAGATCATCAAGGTGTTGATTCAGGCTCAAAAGCGAAAACAAGAGCCTAACTATTGCAAACTGGGTACAAAGTGGAGTATTGCTCACTGACATGAAGCATTTTCCCATGGGCCGCAACCGGGTCTTGGTATGAGAGTGGAACCAAGGCATGACTGGATCAGCTTGGGTGGAGTCCCAAATACATAATCCGAGGATGGAGGAGACAGGGTCTTATCTGCAGCCTTTTCCCTCCTACTTCATAAGAAACCAGATTGCCAAGTTTTACAGATGGCTGAACTCGGACTAGGGGTATAGACCCCTGTTGTTGCCTTTTGACCCCCTGGTTGTTATCTATCTGAATTACGTATTTCAAAAATAATTTTGATTTTTTCAATTTTTCTTCCACTTTTAGGCCAGAATTCCTAGATCTGAAGAGTAATTTCTCAAGAATGATCTTACCTAACTCTAGAAATTAGTCTTGCTCAATAAAAAGTCATCTCACAGAAATAAAACTAACTTGAAAAGAAAAGCATCAAATCTGCCATCTTCTCTCTGCTCTTGGGCTTTTTTTTTTTTTTTTTTTTTTTTTTTAAATTTGAGAGATTGAGTTTTGCTGTGTTGCTCAGACTGAAGTGCAGTGGCTATTCAGAGGTGTGATCACAGTGTACTGCAACCTCCAACTCCTAGACTCAAGTGATCCTCCTGCTTTAGCCTTCTGAGTAGCTGAAACTATAGGAGTGTGCCTCAGTGCTGGTCTTGGGCTCCTTATGTTTCACTTCTCTGAAGTTTTGTTGCAGTTGGAGTTTGCATCATATGCCCCCTGGCTGGAGGGTATTCATTCCTAAATTCTGTTTTTATTTCTGCCTAGAGTCCTACACCACTTACTATTCCTGAATTTACTAAAGAGTTGAGCATCCTCAGCCCATTAAAAGATACAATACCCTCCCCACGCTCCCATGTGAAATGCTACATTGGCTGAAACTCATTCTCCCTCTCTGATGGTGACCATAAAGGCTTTCTGTGAGAGGGCCTGTGATTTGTCCTTGGTATTGGCAGGAGTTTCGGGATGCAACCACTTTTCAGGATAACTCAGTAAGGTACTCACAGAATACTGACTGTGAGAATAAGTGAATGAATTCAGGAATGAAGTAATACATTTAACAAATTTCCTGACAGTAGATGTCTTAAAATTGACAAGCTCTTTCTAGAAACAAATTTCTCTTAAGAAGCTAAATGAAGAAAATTTGCGTAACAATGGTGATAGTACAAACCAGAAGTTTTAGCTTTTTAAAAATCCTGGATATATTCATAATTAGAAACTTAAGTGTCAAGTTGACCTTGAACTTGGTAGAATCCTTCTGACTTTGCTAGTACTTTTTAGAGTTAAAAGGCTCCTATCTAGGAGACACTTCGTGGCTTTCATTTCTTATTCTTTTGATCAAACTTCTAGATCTCTCTTCAATGTTACTTCAAAGACAACTGTTGCATTAGTTACTTCCCTTACAAACTTTGTAGATGCTAGCCTGAAGTAAAAATTCTATAGTTTGGAACTACAGCTTATTCTTCATGTTTCTTCTAAGATTGTCTCTGTAGAATTAAATGTCAGAATGTGAAAGGTGAGCTCAGGGCAGTTGATTGAAGGAGTATGATATGTAAAACACACTTTATGTACGTGTGTACCAAGGTGTGTGCAAGGGGTGCAACAAAATGACTTGTGAGTGTCTCCCTCCTTGATCTGTTTTGACCAAACTTTATTACTCATTTAATGGAACGGTAACAAAGAGCAGGAATCAAAACACATGGGGATCACAGAGGCTGTTATGTTTATTGTGCAGAACAGACAGTGATAATCCACTAGAGAAATATTTTCAACAAGCAAGCGATTCAAAGTACAATCATAGCAATTCTACATGAAGAACAAGGAATAAAGTTAGAAGACACTCAAAGGAACAGGGAGAAAGTCAACTGCAGTTAAACGTCTTGATACTTTTCTCCTGCAAACATACCTAACTTGCAGAAATGGTAGAAAAGTTAAATGTCCAGTCTTATTTAGCTGTGACCAACAACAGCAAAGAACAGTCCTATAAAATTTATCTCCCACAAAAATAAACTATATATATAAAAATTTTATGATGTTCTCACTGTTCCATTGGCCACAAGCTTTTTTTTTTTCAGTATGAAAAATGAGGTATACTGGGACTTAAGAGGTAGTAGTGTGTTTTGATTGTACAACGTACGGGAAATAAAAGTGTAACTTCACCAGAGATGGAAATCACTCGGTGTACCATGTTTGGCCAACACGAGCAATTGCTTCAATTTTATGAGCTGGCCAATGAGGTTTCTAAAAGGCCCATCCAAAGATATGGAATGCGACTTTTATTTTTATGAGCCACTGTTTATTTGCTTATTTAATGCACAGTTAACAGTAATGTTGAGTTTTAATTCTCTCCATAGCTCCTTTGGTGATTCACAACAGTGAGCGATCTGCCAGTCTCAGAGAGGTATGTGGCTTTTGAAACTACCTCCCTGAAGTGGCTGGAAGAGAGACGGTTTTGAGTTTCATTTGGCTTCAGTACTAAAAGCCATACTGACAAAAGCCGTCATGAGAAACTACCTCCTGGCCCAGTTGATAATACCATGTTAAAAAGTCAGCACACTCACTAGGAGAGAAAGGCATAAAAACTCTACATAAGAAGCGTTTAAAATAAATCTGGTTGAGACATATTATAAAAATCACATTTGTGTAAAATACATGAAAATATTTGTCAAGCATTTTCTTATATTCAACTAATCTTAAAAACACATATTTTTGATTGCATTATGCAAAAGCAGGGCTTGTTGCATCTCACCTACAAAGCTTCAAGTTTCTTTGAAGGTTGGCTTTTATTTTATTTATTATTTACTTATTTTGCAAAAGTATGTAAAAATGTGTTCCTTTCTATCAAACGTCTTTCATAAAAATAGTTTTGACTAGGGATAGCTGCAGTTTGAACTATTTCAAACATTGAAAAAACAAATGAATGCTGCAAGTAACAAGTTCATTTCTTTTGAAGTCTGGAGGTAGGTCTTTGCAAGTCAATTAGTCCATTTCCTTAAACAATTCATTTGAGGTACAGACTTGGAGGGTAATATTTAAACATTACAGTCAAATCTTGTGTGATGTGTAATGTGACTGAGGAAAATTATCCTTAAGAACCTAGGAGCGACTTGGTTAAAACATTTTCAAGTTAATGTAGAAATCTAGCAGAGAAGCTGAAACAAGTATTTGTAAAAATTTTTAATTAAAAAAACATAGAAAAATACATAGTCATGCTGAAACACAGTAAGGAGATTGCTTCTTTAACTGTAATTAAGTGTACAAAAAGAACTGCAGATGATTAGAATCACCTACCCAGTAAGTTTTTTTCTTGCATTGCTTGTGTATAGCAGCATGTAATAAGTACTAGACTGTAAATTCATTGTAACATTCAGAGGTAGTATTGAGTAGTGGGGATATATTGCATCTCTGGCTAAAAGTGCAGTTTGAATGAAGAGATGGTGAACTCAAGCCGAAGAAAAGCACCTCGGTCAACCATCTTATGTCAAAACGTATTACTTGAAGTAACACATATGCTTAATTTGAGGTAAGTGGTATTTAGGTCTTTCATGGAAACTGATACACAATGAAAAGAGAGAGGGAGAGGAAGAGGGAGAGAGACAGAGAGAGACAGATTCCCCCCCTTTTTTTTTTTTTGCTTTTTAAATTGAAGTATAATTATAGCAAAAGAAATTTAGATTTCGCTCCTCTCACCTCATAATTAGGTGAGTTAATCATGCATTATTCTGTTGTACCTTTTCATTAAATTACAAAGAGGATAATTTTACTTGTCTAGGTTCCTTAAATGCTCTGAGGCTGACAAGTGTTATTGATTGCTAAATGGCATTTGGCTCTGTAGGAAGTAGATTTCCTAAAAATGAAGTGTCCTGAAAACAAGTGCTGTGAGTAAATTTATTACTCCTGCTGATATGTGTGATATCCATAAATAGAAGAGTTGGCAATATTCGTTTGCTTACTTCCCTTTTTGAAAAATGAACATAACCTTTTCTGGTTTGTAAGCTGAATGAAAGGATACATCAGCATTTCGTCTCATTTAGAAATAAAAAGTTAAAAATCATCAAGTAAGTGTCTACAAGATTATACGAAAAAGAGAAAGTAGTATCTAGTCCTTATCTTTGGTGTTCTAAACAGAGGATTCACTACAGGGAGTGGGTTGGGGTGGTATTTGAGGTGTACACAGTGTTACACACCGCGTTCTTCCTATATGAATGCCCGACATCACAAGTGTGACAGGATTCTTGTTTGCATGCAGTGCAGTGATTGACTAAACCCAATTCAGTTTTTCTCACCCGCCCACTCTTGCTTATCAGATCAACAAACTATTAGTAGGTTAAGAAAAAAGAAAACAGTAATTAAAAGTTGCATTGTTAAGCTGTGTCCCCTGTGTTTACAGCAGTTTTTCACTAAACCTGGGACTGTGAAGGGATTACAAAGAAGGTGATTAATATAGTCCTTTTTAAGGTTATGTGATTTCTCCC
>NW_012121821.1:2322671-2414733 GCF_000951035.1 Colobus angolensis palliatus | reverse complement strand
CCCACCCCAGATGAAAGTGGAAAGACCATGGCAATACAGAATAAGTGGTCACTGCAGTGTCTTCTCCCTTCAAAAGATCCAACTGCTGCTGAGGTAGAAATCGAACGTTGGCGCCCCCTAGTCCTCTTCGGCAGACTCTTGTGAGGATGTCTCTTCAGTTTCCTCCTGGAACACACAAAGGGCACAGCCATGACGCTCAATCGTTACACTGTGTGGGCTGCTCTTGCCAACAGTGCAGAGGTAACCTGTTTCCACAGCACATTGTGCTTGCCTCAAAAGAGGATGACGATGACTGGCGAGCCCTCATTGCCAGGGCTTCTTAAACCGTAATTGAGGAATCAAGGTGTTGTTTTTTCCCAGAGTGGTCATTAGCCACTGTTGACTTAAGGCTTGACAATCATGACGGCTGGTCAGCAAATTCAATTGTTTGCTGTCCAGAGAATGTCAGGGCAATGCACGGTTACTCACCAATTAGAAAAAAAATAGGAATAGAATAAATTTTTCCCGACAGCATGCCATTCATCAGTTTTAAAAACCGGCACACAAGAAAAATAGAGTTAGGGGGATCAGTTCTTAAGGCATAAATGAACCCACCCTCCCGATACTGGGAATAATAGCTGGTATTTTTAGAGTGCTTACCAGATGCTTAGGCACCTTCTGTTAATATTCCTATTTTACAGATGAGAAAACCAAGGCACAGACAAGGAATGTGCCCAAAATTACAGGGTGTGTGGGACCAGGATTTGGGTCGGGTCGGTTTTGGTGCCACCACCAGCTTGTGACCGCTACACCACTGTGCAGAGGCAGTGTGAGAGCAGGGGCAGAGTGGACAACGAGGCTTCCCAAATCCATTTCCTCCCCTTTGTATTTATTAAAGCACATTTTGAGACAGTGACCCAAGTTCAGTGTAACTGCTCAATCTCAATACTAATCCGCATGGACCAAACATTTGATGGTGGGCTAGCCAAGCAGAGAAAATCTAATATATATGTTTTTGCAAGGCCCCCTCTTCATATAAATCTAACTCCTCCTTCCCTTTTCCTTTTTCTGATTCCTTATGGCTCTGGAATTTGTTGGGGTTTCTGCGAGCCAGCTTGAGCCGCAAAGTTCTCTTTCCTTTTGCTTATTTAACAAATGTGCAGTACCTTTCAGGACATGGGTGGTAAAGCGGAGACAATAAACATTTCCGATAAAAGCGTCGTTAGTGAGAGGATGATTTTTATCAAATGCTGCACATTGTCTCATAAGACGGCATGTGAAAAAGATCTGGGAGAAGAGGTAAACATTTACTCCTGCAGCAGACCGAGCCCCTTTAAGAATGGCCAGCTTAAAACAGCTTATAACAGTCTTCATACTTTAATAGATTTGATTTTCCACATGGCTTCATTTTGTCTGGGTGGCTAACCGACACAATTTATACCTCTCTTCCTTTCCCAGGTCACCACAGTACACCATTCAGTAAAGCATGCCTTAAAGCTTGTCTGCATTATATGACCAAACTTCCATTCATTAGTGTTTGAAACACTTCAGCTGTGAAGGGGCTCCTAAATGCTACCATGTGTGACGCTTTTGCGTAAAAGCAGCAAATGGGAGAAAAAACCCCACATGAACGGGCACTCACACACTCACATGAATGCACATACACACACACGCACACACACACACACTCTCTCTATCCTGGGCTTTAATCACAGGCCACTGCATACTTCAAACCCTTTGCAAAAGGTTTCAAATATTCTCTTTCCCCCCGAAGACCGAGAGAGCTGTAAATCCTGGGAATAAACACACATACAAATGAATGGATTACAGCTTGAAAAATATAACCATGGCAGCATCAAGTCATGAGATTTCACACCGGTTTTGTTTAGTCTGCTTTGGGTTTTGTGGGAAAAGTGGAACGTATGAGGCTACCTCCCCTTTAACTCCCAACCCCCAAACTGTGGGCTTCACATATATAAGCAGCAGGTTTATACCTCTTGACTAGGCAACAGGCCATGACCCTGAGATTCTCTGTGGAGCCCTGGCCACAAAGAAGGATGTAGCATGATCAAAGCCATGGGCAGACGAAAGAGAGGCGAGCCAAAGATCAGCTGCCCTGTGACCCTGTCCTTTCATTTAATATTTAAATTCCAGAAAGTCACTGAACTGTTAGGCAGATACACACCTCGTCTGTCCCCAGATGACTCACTTCTCATTATGACATGAGGTGTGGACTTAGGTGATTACTCTGAAACAGACCACGGCATAAAAGCCAGCAGGTATATTTTATTCCTTCTTACGGTCAACAAATTAATAGAGCACAGTCAAGCTGGCAAATCTCCTGGATTGAGCTGTAATTATTCCATTTCTAACTGTTTGATTTTTCTATACTATCCGGAAACGAAGGTACTTTCAAATCTGGAAGGAAACAGAATTTTCAGGCATGAACTTAACAAAGACCTTGTACTAGATGGAATGTGATCAACTTTTCAAAACATTCCCAGAAACTTTGCTTGATGTGAGCTCCTGAAACTCCTGACTTCCAACCCCTTAGACACAATTCAAATGAAAATGGTGGTAGATCATAATGTTTCCTTACCTGTTCTTAACAGAATGTGGATAGTTGTTTTATTAATGTATCTTTCTGCTGACCTTGGAATTCTTCTACTAGTGACTATCAGTTAGTACTGGGAACATGACTAGGATGTCAGAGGGTGGGAGTCTCACTCCATTAAAGGTTTGCAGGCAATGTGGCTCCCACATGCTCAGAATGATGATTTTCTCAAATGTCTAGTTAGTGGAGAGCTCTCTCTTCTTGGCATAGCCCTGGCTGGCCACCCTTCAAAGGAAGGAATGGTTCCCAAAGGGGTAATGTGGCTGGGCAGGTGGCTCTTCCCACTTCTGCAAACCTCAGCTCTCACCTTCCCAGTGACTTGGTCTTTGGCTACATGTGTGGATTCTGGACCACAAGTGTGCATTCAATGAAGAGAAGAAAAACCCTCCCTGTCAGGAATGAGGTTGGAAAACCCATTCTTAGCTCCCCTAAATGTCATGGTTTGGCCAGAGTTAACACAGGGTGCTTCTGTGGTGCAAAGAGAGAACAGAAACAGGCGACATGGAGAATAAGCAGCTGGCTCTGACATCCCCAAAGAGTCCTGTTTCTGTAACTGAGGAGTTGGTAGGGACCCCTGAGCTTCAGTCATCTTTAGTAACTTAAAAGACATGGCTGGGGCCAGGCACAGTGGCTCATGCCTGTAATCCCAGCACTCTGGGAAGCCAAGGTGGGCGGATCACGAGGTCAGGAGATCAAGGCCATCCTGGCTAACACAGTGAAACCCCATCTCTACTAAAAATACAAAAAAATTGGCCAGGTGTAGTGGCGGGCACCTGTAGTCCCAGCTACTTGGGAGGCTGAGGCAGGAGAATGGCGTGAACCTGGGAAGCGGAGCTTGCAGTGAGCCAAGATGGCACCACTGCACTCCAGCCTGGGCGACAGAGCAAGACTCTGTCTAAAAAAAAAAAAAAAATAAAGAAAAAAGGCTGTGTGTTATAGGCAATAGCTTGTACCTTGACATGTTTTTAAAAAATTGCATCACATTTGTCACCTAATGGTCAAAGGACTTTTGAGCTTGTGTAGCTCCCAAGAGAAGCCTTGAAGTAATAATAAGAAGAAAGTTGTAGCCAAGAGTTGCACACATCTCATTAGGGTCTAGTGGTAGGGTGGGAAGGCTAAACAGCCGCTCTTTGGTCAAGAAGGCTTACCTGTTGGAATGGGGCTTCAGGAATGTTCATATGAAAGGACTTTTCAAAGTGCAAGTGCACAGTAACATTTTTATGAGCACCAGCCACTAAGGCCTCTAAACACCGAACAGCTCCCAGCCATCATGCAGCTACTTTACAAAGACAAGTGAGGTTGCGTGGTACCGGGCTGAAACGTGTGAGCTTTCTTGGCAGAAAATTGATGAGCGGGGCAAGGGATAGGCAGAGTTGGAAAACTATACTTTTATTATAACTACTGGAAAAGTGTACTTACTTTGCCTTAGTTTTTCTTTTGTTCATGAAAAAAGGAATTTGGTAAATGTAACTCTTTCATTGTTTTAGCTAAGCTTGAAAAAAACTCCACTAAAACCCAGAAATATAGTTTGCACGTACCACTGTTCTTTTAATTTGGGTCAACATGATGCATGTGATATATACACCTTTGGGTACACTTCTGCTAATTGATTAAAAAGGAGGAGGAAGACAGCCCAATATCCAAACTTAACTCCTAAGGCTGATGGAATTTTAAAATGTCTTGAGTTTAATAAGACTTACCATACAGGCATGGATGAGGGTGTGTGCTGGAAGAAAGTTCAGTATTTAATGCTAAGAGCTGAAGCTCTGGGTTTAATTTTCAGATGCAGACTAAACAGCAGGTCTGCAGTAGAAGAGGCCAGTGGATTCTAAATGGAACCAGGAAATACAAACTCAGGGGTGGTGTTACCACGATGCCCTCCTTTGTGTGCGGTAAGGAGTGCAAAAATCACAGAAGTCCATGTCAGCTATAATAAGTCCTTATCTTTTTTTTTTCTTAACTGCAAATAATTCTGCAATTCTTCTATTACATGATGTTGCAGGCCAGAAATACATATGTGATTTAAGCTATCTTGCCAATAAACCTACAAATACTTGGTAATCTAGAAAGGGTAGTTATGCTAAGTGGCATTCTTTTTTTTTGTCATCTGTGTATGTTCAACTTCTCAGGAACTCAGAACGACACACTTAGGAGTTTTCCACGTTCATGAGTATCTTGAGTCAGTCCTGTTACAGCAGAAATAAAGGGCTCTCCTCAGCAGCAATGACCAGGAACTAGTTTTTCAAGTTCTATCTGTAGCTAAGTGACCGACAAGACCACAAAGCTGAGTTTTTCTATTCTCTGTCAGATATTTTCGTTTAAAATGTATCAAGACTGTTTAACTTAATGGAAAGTGATTATTTCCTCCAACTAGGAAAACTCTACAGCAGATTTTTAAAAAACATGTTAAATGGAACATATATAAACCATATAATCTGGCAAGAGCAAGGGATTCTGGTGGAAATGCTAGGCAGGAATTACATTTTTCAAAAGGAGACAAGAAGTTGAGATATTGACAGCATTTGTACCTGATCTTGTCTTTATTTTTACATTACGTATATATAACATAGAATTGTTAGGACTACTTTGTGTGTGTTAGCATCAGCTTAATAAAGTTGGTTTGAAGGTCTTGCTGGGGCATGTTTAATGTAAAGAAGGTTGAGCTTGGACCTCACTAATCATAGATGCCAACCACTGCACTAGCAGGTCTCAGTCCCACTGTGTCAGACCAGTAATGACTATACATGTCTATCTACACTGCAGGATTGTGTGAGAAATGTGACAACCGCTTGGGGAAACCCTGAAAAAGAGTAAAAATCCAGTAAGACTATAGTGTGAAGCTGTGACTATTAATGTCAGTTACTAATTCTGTGATTATTTCTTTACCTATGATTCAAGGATAGGTTCTTAAGAAAGAAAAAAACTATTCAATAGGGTCCCCAGAGGAAAGTAAAATAAAAAGTATTAGCTTCCTAAAATGCTCTCTGGCTTGTCTTGTCTGTAACCTCAACAGTTCCATTACTGAAAATATTGCAACAGAAGTAATGCTGGTCTCTGGGATACAATGAATTTCTCCTTCCTGGGATAAAGGGCTGTTTTTAAAAATCTGGAGAGGGTAGACACATTTTTCAAACAGGGAAATCATTTTAGGTATAAACCAATTATAAGTTTCAGGAGTCACGATTTCTGAGGATTACTGGTTTGATCAGTTTTCCATGCCAGGTTCAATTCTTATCATAGGAACACTGCATTTAAAAAAATAGCTAAAGACAACAAAAGGATTTTTGCATAAACAAAGTATTCAAAAGAAGGGATTTTTTTTTTTTTTTTTTTAATAGAGATGGGGTCTCACTATGTTGCTCAGGCTGGTCCTAAACTCCTGGGCTCAAGGGATACTTCTGCCTCAGCCTCTCAAAGTGCTGGGATCACAGACATGAGCCATTGTGCCCAGCCCAGAAGAAGAAAATTTATTTCAGTGTTTCCACAACTGTTGTGGAATGTTCTTATTTTTATGGAAAGTAGCTTTAAATTATGATTAAAGACTGCTTAAGGGTTATATTCCAGATGTGCTTATTAATGGCATAGACTAGGAAAAACCTTTTCCTTTTGTTTTGTAGATGTGTAAAATTTTGCATAGGTGTTGTATTTGCAGCCAGGGAACAGAACATTTGTGGATTTTAATCATTATTGCACCAAATGTTTTTCATTATCCTGAGTTATGACTTTTGAGTAAGATTATAGAAATATCAATAACAGTAAGTTAACAAATAATTTCTTAGTAGACATTTGAGTGTCCAGCAAACATTTCCTGAATGTGAGTGTCTGAGACAATGCAATATATTTCTATGCAACGATTAAGGATTTTCTTAGAAAGACCAGGTTTTAAAGCCAATTGCTATTTGTTCCACATTAATTTGGGTCAGTAAGTTTGGACACTAAGAAGAAAGATATATATTGAGTAAATAATTGGTTTTTATCCAGTACACATCAAAATGTAGAGGAAAATTCTGCAATGTGAAGGGGAAATGCAGGCAGCCACTGCCATTTTGTTTTGAGCCTAATCCACAGACTTCCCCACACAGAAACAGTCATACTTAAAAAAAGAAAACTCTCGGCAAATTTGTCAAGTCCAGAACCACTAAATTTTGCCTTTTGGAGTTTTATAAGTTGCCCTAAATTGAGTGATGTTCTTTCACTTCTGTTAGAAGTTGTCATCTCTATAAAACATTTCCTGCCAAGAACCGCTGACCTCATCCTGCCAATATTCCTGTATTACAACTGTTAGCTAAGCTAATTACTTCATCTGTTTACAGTTAATAATCATTTTGATACGCTTCCTCTGCCCTCCAATTTCCCTGTGCTGCTATGTCCTTGAGCTACTTTATTAAGGGTTAAACCTTGGTTTCTACTTTGCTCTCTCCTTTTCCCTTGACCTGTGTGATGTCAGAGGTCAGCGGTTAAGTCAAAAAGTATTTCCTATACAACAAAACAGTGCAACTCAGGGCAGCCTTTGATATGATTCTTCATGTTTTGCCAGTTGGTACCAAACATTTACTGGCCCACAAGATGTTTTACCAGCTTGAAAGTGCATAAGTAAAAAAATAAATACATCAGTAATCTTTATGACTTAGGCAGTATAAATCATTATGTTCCTTGAGTGAGTAGACGAGTGAGTATTTGTCAGTCTGATTTATTATGAACTATTTACTGCACTGGCTAAGGTACCATGTAAAAGATGAGTGTTAGAGTGAGAATGCTTTCCCCTTTCCTCCTTCCCTCTTTGTATGTCTAGACTAAAAGCCCCCAGTAAAAATGCCTTCTTTGAGAACGAGATGCTGACTGCAATTCATCAACTTGCTTGTCCCAAAATGAAATCTCTCATTTTGCTCCAAACAATGTTTAGGTTGTCTGAAATATAAACATCCTTAAAACTGCCCTTGAAGTCTCTGTAAAAACATTCAACATTTTATTTTGAGGGGGAAGAAATCCCGTGATAATCAAGGCTTACTGAGATTTCTTTGCCCGGGTGCACACCACCCACAGAAGATGTTACTCGCAAGTAAAAACTCTTTTTTGAAACAGAAAGCTTTGTTTCCATTCTTTCAGAAACTGAAGACTTTGCAGTCCTCTCACTGGGAAATTGAAAAGGAGCAGGTTTGTACCTGTCCTAATTGCCAGAGGCATTGTTTGCCAGGGCTATACAACAATGGGGAAAGTAGATTGAAAGGGTGGAGAACTTTTGGATTTTAAAAACCTGTTTTCCCTTTGGGTAGAAGAAAGGCGAGAGAAAAATGTCTGAATTACATTTAGGGAGTCCCTTCAAGTCTCAGGTGACAGCCTTAAAAGGGAAATAGCAGTAAACGATCAAATACCTGATAAACTAGAGAAACTTTTTAAGATATCTCAGATGGAAAGAGACTTATTTTTATCAAAGTAAAAACCTGAGTAACAAAGCACCCTCTAATAATAATAATAATAATCTGGTACTTTTATGGTGTTTCTTTTTTTAAAAAAAGAAAAAGAAAAACCTACCACCATTTCCTACTAGGGTTAAGAATGTAATTCATATGACTGAGAATTCAACTGCTCAAATTGCTAAAAAACGAGCTGATTTCTATTTCTTTCTTTTGAGATGGAGTCTTGCTGTCACCTAGGCTGGAGTGCAGTGGCACAATCTCTGCTCACGGCAACCCTCCCCCGCCAACCAGGTTCAAGCGATTCTCCTGCCTCAGCCTCCCAAGTAGCTGGAATTATAGGTGCCTGCTGCCACGCCTGGCTAATTTTTGTGTATTTAGTAGAGACGGGGCTTCTCCATGTTGGACAGGCTGGTCTCGAACTCCTGACCTCCCTAAGTGTTGGGATTACAGGCATGACACCGCGCCCAGCCTCATTTCTATTTATTTCTAATTAGCTAATTTCAATTTATTGTTTATCACTTGAAGTGGAAATATAGTAGAGTTATTTTGTAAGCCGTTTTCATTGGTTTTGGAATTTTAGAAAAAAGTTAACGTGCATATTACAGATTTTCCCCTTTAGATTTTTAAGAGGCTATTAACTCTCCCATTAGGATTATAGGACACAGTTGGTGTTTGCAGCTGATGACACCTGGTGGATTTCCCAAACATGAACTCCTGCAACAGGGTGGTCCTTCACTTTTTATTTCTCTCTAGATGCATGTACTTGTACGCACAAACACAAGTGCATATGTAGGTGCTGAGATTTGTCATAATTCTGAATTCTTCTCCTCAGAATAAACTCTGCTGCTTTGTACCCCAGGTTCAAGAAGGGCCATTCTTGATCTGAGGAGACTTCAGCATTGGGCAGTATAAGGATACTTTACCACAGAGCCTTTGTAATTCTGTATACATGTGACAGAAATACTAGGAAGATGATTCTGAATGCTTTAGCCCTAATGATAGGATGGAGCAATTACTAGAAAATTTCCTCCAGCTAAAAAATCCTGCTTTAAAAAACATTCAAGGAAAACACTTGACGTCAAAGAGGAAGTACTTTGGAATAAATCAGGATTCTAGAATTTTTGAGACTATAAATCTCTGGAAATGAAAAACCATCAAAAATAAGTCAGAACGTAATAATGCTACCTGGAATTTATATAATTATGAATCTCTTGTAATGTTCTTGGGAGTAAGGGAAAAGGCATTATTATTCCATTTCCTAGATGGATAAATAGAGCAAAGAGAAATTAATTAGCCTAGTGATGGGGTCAGAAAGAAAAACCTAGGTCTCTTTACACACTTCTGAGCCCTTTTCTTTAGATATAAAATATTTAGCTGTGCTAAAATTTTTACCTCAAAAGTGATTCTGAATGTAACCCCTCAAAGTGCTGTTGTAGGAAGGGTATGAGGCTGAGTTAATCCAGATTGCCACATGGGAAAGCCATCTGGGAGGGTATTTTGAAAGAAACAGATGGAAAAGGAAGATATTCTTTTGAATGTAGTGTAAAATTTACATTATTGTCCACGAACTTTCACGTAGCTTTCATGTTTACATAATTCATTACTGTGTCATCAGACAATATAAATTAGGTAGCCCAATGAGCTCATGTTCTTTTTTATAGGTCTGAGTCTGAACTCTCCTATATGGGGCAAATCTGGAACAGGGTCTGTAAGGTAGTCAGATTGATCCTTGAAGATCAACTCAATCCACTTGTGGGTTCTTTGAGATTCTGGATTCTCTTGGGAAAAACTGTGATTTCACTTATATTATTTCTTGGTGTATTAATGCCCAACTTGCAATCAGTTCTAGCCACATTAATAATCTCCACCTGTGATGCATTTGTTCTTGCCTCTCTACCTTTGTATATGCCATTCATCTCATCTGTAATTTCTTTCCCTTAATTTATGTTTCAGTTTTCCCTTCTGCAACTCAACAACAACAAAATCAAACAAAACAAGAAAATTCCAGTCTTTGGGGTATCATCCCCTTGATAACCTGAGGCATTCCACTCATTCATCCGTATCCCCCGTGTGTCCCATGCACATTGACATTCTGTGGTCATTTGCTCAACAAATGTTCAAACATCTTCCCATGTGTTTTCATGGAGTGTCTTCATCTCTGGTTGCACATTAAACTCACTTAGGGAGTTCATAAAAAATACTGATGGATCTCCAGACCAAATAAACAGAATCGCTGAAGGGTGGGGCCGTGCTGGGGAGGGAAATGTTTAACAACTTGCTCTTCAGGAAAAAAAAAAAAGTCCTGAATTTTAGTATTTGTCATTTTCCATAGTGTGAATACTCCCACCATAGTGGATTTCAAGCTACCTACTCGACATCACTGCACACGGAATTCAGAAGAGGCATTCGCTATTTGCTCACTAGGGCTGGTTCCAGCATACCACTGGATAGGACACAGGCATATACATATAAATACATCTCTCAGGTGCAGTGACTGTTTTTCTTTGTTTGACTCATCTTCCCTATGACACTAAGCACAGGGACTGAATCTATATTAACAAATCAAATAAGGTGATTAATCTGTAGTTCACAGCCTGTGATGCAAATGTGAACTCTGCCTCATCCTTTGACTCAAATGCACAGAATTATCAATTTATTTTCTCTTGATTTTTGTACAGATAAAGGATGAGAGGCTAAATATATTTGGGTTCACCTACTTAAAATGTCAAGTTTTTGTATATATATATATAGATATATATTAATATTGCTTAAAGACACACAAACACTGGGTCTTTTTAGCACCCCTCTCCCACTCTTAGTTTTTACGTATGGGAGCAGCAATGAGAATGACTTTTTTCATGGTAACTCTGTTTTTATTGCATTTAAAGCTCATGTGTAATTGTTTAAAGACACTTTCCCAGGATGCTTTCATGTGTTTGGAAGTTTCAGTTCTCTTCTAAGTGGCATTTTTAGAGAATAGTAGATATATAAGATTGCCCGGGTGGTCCTTCCCAGGCAAGGCAACATTGACCTAAGAAAACAGGATGCAAGGTAGATTTGTAAAGACCTCTAGGGAAAAAGATTTCATGGATACTTAAAATTACACGAAAGAGTTCTACTTAATTTGATAGCTCATGACACTGCTTAATAACTTATTTTAGCAGGTTCAGCATGCCACCTAAATCTCCAATGACTATTTTCATCCAGAAGGGAAGAGAACAGCAGGACATTCTTATACTTTAATAATGGCTCACATTATTAGCAATCATGGTTAATTTATACTTCAGTTTTGTTTTCTTCAAGATATGCTTCCTCAATAAATACGGTTTTTTAATGTTTCTATGTATAGGTTATAGTGAGGACAAGGTGCTCCAGGAATATGGGGCAAGAGACGTAGAGCTATTTCCCAATTTTGATGTTGCCAAAAACTTCACAGACTGGGATTCAGTTATTTAAATAAGATCTAAGAATGCATCAGTCTGCAAGTTAGTATAACTTAATTTTCAAGTATTCCAGCATTCTTTGGAGTGTTTTGGGATCATCAAATATTATGAAATGGTTCAATGAAGAAATATGTTTCCAGTCATGAATCATTAAATAGAAGTCTGTTGTCAAGTCAACAGAATATAGACAGCTGGAAAGGGCAAAATTTGATGTTTAAGAATTGGTAAAAGATAGAATAAGATTAAATATTTGTTTTACATATGAGGCAATGAAATAAAATAGTTTTATTTTTAAAATAATTTATATTTGCTTTGTACACTTAAGACCTTACATTTTGGGGGGTTTTAATGGTACGATTGTTGACTATATATTCCCGACTTTGAAGGCTACAACACATTTTCAAGAATACTGCAAGATAATAATCAAAATTAAGAAAATGCGAAATAAGGTTTAGTTTGGGGACATTTTTCAGTACATATTTCACTTTTTATATTAATGGGGAGAAAAAAATTATTGACTATGTCTTACCTGAGCAGGCTTCTTCTGAACAACTTGTTGTGGCTAAGGAGGAAAAGAAAAAGATATATTTTAAAAGAAAATATACATTTTGGAAAAAATTAGGTGTACATATTTTAAATATAGATACTTGTCTTCAAAGAAAACAGGAAAGTATAAAGTTCAACTGGTATATCCAAAGTTAAAAGTGTTTATACATAGCCAGGTGTGGTGGCTCATGCTTATAATCCCAGCACTTTGGGAGGCAGAGGTGGACGGATGGCTTGAACCCAGGAGTTCTAGACTAGGCTGGGCAACATGGTGAAACCCTGTCTCTACAAGCAGTACAAAAATTAACAGTGTGTGGTGGCATGCAACTGTAGTCCCAGCTACTCAGAGGCCTAAATGGAAGGATCATGGGAGCCAAGAAAGGTCAAGGCTGCAGTGAGCCGTAATCATGCCACTGCACTCTAGCCTGGGTGACAGAGCAACACCCTATCTCAAAAAAAAAGAAAACTGTTTATTCCTGATCTCTCTATATTAAGGAAACACAACATAGGTTATCTCAGTGAAAGCAATTCCCAGTTAAAATCTGGCATACATGCCAACTAGCTTGCAAGAAACAACTGTTTGATTCACTTTGTTTTTAGCCTGTATGTCACAAAACTGAGGAGTGAAGGTACCTAATTTGTTAATATTTCATTTTTTAAAAACATCTTCATTGAGACATAATTTACATACCACACAATTCACTCATTTAAAGTATATTTTAGTATATTCAGAGGGCTGTGCAACCATCACCACAATCTGATTTAGAACACTTTCATCGCCTCTAAAAGAAATCTTGTACCCATTAGTGGTTACTCTTCACTAACCTCCACATCCCTAGCCACCTCCCACGCCTAGGTGACCATGAATCTACTTTCTGTCTCTACGAATTTACCTATCTTGACATTTCATGTAAGTAGAATCATACAATATATGTAGAGTATTTTGTGTCTGACTTCTTTCACTGGCCTAGGGTTTTCTAGGGTCATCCATATGGTAGCATCAGCAGTTCATTCCTTTTTATACTAAATAATGTTCCCTTGTATGGATATACCACATTTTACCTACCATTCATTAGCTGGTGGACATCTGGGGTGTTTCCACCTTTTGGCTATTATAAACAATGCTACTATGAACATTTATATACACATTTTCGTGCGAACGTGTTTTCATTCTTGGGTATATACCTGGGAGTGGAATCACTGGGTCATACTGTAATTCTTTGTTTCACTTTTTGAGGAGCTGCCAGACACCTTTCCAAAGCAGCTGCACCATTTTACAGTCTCACCAGCAATGAATCTGGAGTTCCAATTGCTCTGTATACATGCCAATGCTTGTTATTGCCTGTCTTTTTGCTTATAGACATCCAAATGGGTGTGAAGTTAAACATCATTGCTGTTCGATTTGAATTTCTCTTACAACTAATGATGTTGAGCATCTTTTCAATCTTTTATTGGCCATTTATATGTCTCCTGGGGAGAAATGTTTATTTAAATCCCTTGCCCATTTTAAAAAAATTGCTCTCTCTTCATAAAGAAGTTGTGAGTTCTTTAATGTTTTACATTCAAGTCCCTTATGATTTGCAAATATTTTCTCCCATTCTGTGAGTTTGTTCAGTTTCTTGATGGTATCATAGGAAGAATATTGTGTTACATCTATATCTATTGTATATGTAGAGCAAAACTCTCTCTTTTGAGTGAAACATCCGAGGGAATGCTTTTCTGCCTGCCTAACTTTCCAATAGAGTATTAGAAAATACTTGTTATTACTTTGGCATTATAAAAGGTGGATTTAAAGCCAGAGCTTTTCGATGGATTATTTACTTGCAGTCCTCACTTTCATGTCTGAATACAGGCATGCATTATTCTATCTACACATCACTGAGATTTGTGAGTACACCTGAGGTACTCTGATGTGCATAGTGGCACGCTTTCTTGCGCCAGTGAAAAATAAAATTGTTACAGTTCTCCCAAATAACAGCAGTTAGGATACCTTCACTATTCACTAGCCCCTGTTCATTCATTCTGAGAGCCCTTTCCTCTCAGAGTTCCTCTCAGTGGTACAGTGGTTTATTGCTGGTGCATTAAAAATTCCATATAAAAATCATCAGAACTTTTTTTGTTTTTAGATGGACAGCATAAAAATAAAATAAATGGCAAGGTACTTTTGCTCAAAGGAAAAGACGTTCTTCCCTTTGACTTTAAACCACAGTAGAGATGAGATCATCACAAAAGCCCAAGTTTTGAGATGATATTTTCTCCAGGGGAAATTGAACCAAGAACAATGAGGACTTCTTGCCTCTTAGGACACACAAGCGTGGGCTATTAGAGGATTCATTTCCAAAGGGTCGTTTGGAAGAAGACAGCACTCTTCTTCCTCCCCCTTTTCCCTGTCGATTACACCTGTACACATGTTTACTCCCAAACTGTTTCAAATCTACACACATTCTTGTAGGCTGACTGGTTCCTACTGCTCAGAAATCCCCCTCCTTTTTTGGCCGAGGCTCCCGCATTCATGTGACTCCTGCACACTGCAGCTCAATGAAATCCTCTGAAAGGGCTGCCAGCTCACCCAATTTTCCATGAATTAGGTCCTGACACTTCAATGAGGGGAAAGACAATGTCTGAATCTCTGCCAGCCCTGGCTCCCGGCCTAGTCCGTGTCACGGAACTTCTACCAGCTACCCTCAGACACAGCACTTCATACTTTTCAGACCACCAAACAAACAGACCCTTGAATACTTTCAATGTTGGTTGGGGTTATGGCTGCCAGGATGTTTTCCCAGCCTCTGGCACCCAATGGCTCCAGACTGTGCCGAGAAAGTTTTTGTTGTTGTTATTTTGTTTTGTTTTTATTTTTATGAATGGCTTTGGTAGAAAATGCAGACTAAAGCATAATACTACCACCATTCATAAAAAGGGGAAGGAAACAAACTGCTGTCTGGAAAGCTTTTTGGACACCAAACAAACTGTAAGTCTCTTATCTTCCTTGAGGCATCTCTCGGCTCAGAACTAAGTGTTGATACTTAGAAACCAGTTGCTCCTCAGGGTTCTTGGCATTAAAAACACGACTGGCCACGGGATTTTTTATAAGACCTGAATAGTATCAACGATGTATATTAGTCTTCTGTGCTGTTAACAGTAAATGTCCATGCACCTTAAAAAATGAGTAATATTTTGCACATGCATTTCCTATATAAAAGCTAAAATCCTTTATATTTTTAACATCTGCCCCTTTGTTACTGGGAGGGTCCAGGCCTTACTGTTTTCATTTTCTCACAGGGAAACCAAGGCCTAGGGAATTTAAATAATCTTCTGAGATCATTTTCTAAAACTAAAACAACTTGAGTCTACTGATTCTCTTAATCCCTGATATAATGCTCTGAAGAAACCCAGTCTGTTCTTTGAAAAAAAAGAAAAAAGAAAAAAATCAAATCAATATCCGATCCAGGAGAAGCTGTACTTCCCCGGCTTTGATTTTCAACTCCAGATTGTTCAGCAAGTCCTAGTTCTGATTCCTCCAGGTTGCTGATGAAAAGTGAATCCCAGGGGACAAGAGTCAGCCCTGCAAAGTCCAGCTGCCTCACCTCACTTGGAGATTCTTCCTTCATTATCAATTGTGGAGGGGATGAGTCCCTCTTAAAGGTGTGGACATCATAATGACCGTTCTAGTGAACACATAGCAAAGGTTTTCAAGTTGTTTAGACGAATCTGATGATCCAATTCTAAGTGTAGACATAGGGAGTTTATATAACTTAGGCACTTCGTCAACTTGGCATGCAAACCCTTCAATGAACTGAGATTTTGAGTTCATGATGTTGAGACTATTGCACCTTTCAAAAAGCTTGTAATGAAAATCCTCATTCCATGGTTGCATTTAAACTTCTAAAACACAATGGGGTGAAACAGAGCTTCCTCCCAGAACAAAACATCAATAGAAGCATTGACAAAATCACCAAAGGACTTTGAAGAAATGTTTTGGATTAATAGATGTTAAAATAAAACTGTGGTCGGATGCGGTGGCTCATGCCGGTAATCTCAGCACTTTGGGAGGATTGTTTGAGCTCACGAGTTTGAGACCAGCCTGGGTAACCTAACAAGACTTCACCTCTATTAAAAATAATTAGCCAGGTGTAGTGGTGCATGCCTGTACTCCCAGCTACTCAGGAGGCTGAGGTCAGAGGATTGCTTGAGCCTAGGAGGTTTAGGCTGCAGTGAGCTATGATCACACCATTGCACTCCTGCCTGGGTGACAGAGCAAGACTCTGCCTCTAAAGAAAAAAAAAATGGTGAGAACTCAAAGACCCCATCAGTTGAACGTATTATGTGAAGATTAAGAAGAGCTCTTTCTAACCACATGGATTTCAGTGAGTAGTGCTCTGTAGTCTAGCCCTTAGAATGGACTAACTCAGCCACAATTGAAAGTATAATGCTTAAGCAAATAAATAAATATCATTGTTAAAGTATATACAAATAGCTTAGGGTACAACATGCTAAGAAACTGTAGAGGATAAGCAAAAGGAAAGGACATAGTTCTGGATTTCTGAGGTCGTACAGCAGACGAGCAGTTCTCCAAATGAAAGAAAAAAAGTTACTGAACTTTTAAAATCCACAGAGTACCTGGATTTTTAAGATTTTGTAGAAAGACATTTGTGTAGGAAATGGTCTGCCATTCCACCTATTTCAGAATAATTAAGAAGTTCCTCAGCCCTCCTAAGAATACAATCTACAGTTCCAGGAAGTCTAGGTATTTTAAAGCTGATACTCAGACAGCTAAGCCACTAGTTCTGGTAGGCATTGAAAGAAAATCCTTGCTAACAAAGGACCCAGACATTAGTAGTTCATTTTAGTACTAATCTAAACATTAAATAAAAAGAGGCTTGAATTGAGCTTACCAACTTAATTTTTTTAAAAAAATTAGGCACAGTGTATGGTAAAGCAAACATGATTATTATGCAAAGGGTCTTAAGTTGACCTTAGAAAGAAAGAAGCCCTTCACATGGCTCTCTATGCAGATGAGTCTCTGGCTTTAATGTAAGCAGCAGAATTTTAATATAATTAGATCCTTTGCTTCTTGCCAGCCAGTAGTAGGTGATTTTGCCCACTTTGTTTTGAAATCATATGATTTTGTTTTAAAATCATACGACCATTGTTCAACCAATAGGTACTTCTGTGCCCTAGCATAATCTTTTTTCATGTAGATTGTTTTCCAGTCTCATAGCAATATAGCGTAAGACAGATCTAGCTATTTACTAAAAAAGGATGTAAAAACCCTAATTTCTATAAAAATTCCTCAGTGAGAGTTACATTTTGGGGGCCTTTCACACCTCATAAAATAACATCTCACAGGATCATCTGTTATTTAAAATTTTAAGTTAAATATGGTGTCATATTAAAAATGTTTATGCAAAACATATTTGTTTTTAAACTTCCAAAAGAGTCCTTTAGATGTAAGCCAGCTCACTGAACTAGTGAGGTTTATGATCATGTTTGTATCCACACAAGTGTAGCCAGTTTTATCTGCCTGAACTGACAGATGAATATATCCCTACCATATAGACAACATTTCAATAAATACATAGACCTATTACTCAATCACTTCACTGCTTTCTAGACCAAATTGATTGGTTATTTATAGGAAAAATGTCCCAAAATATTGAATAAGTAGACACAGCTCAAATTCTAGACAAGTAGTCATCAAATCTCTCTGCAAACACACCAAATGGCCATGAACCATCAAGGCCAGCAGCAGCCTTGACTTGTGTGGTCAGGGCACATTGATGGGAGTAGCTTTTGACTTGTGGTGTGAACAATATCCTTCTTCACCCTTTGTCCAAAGTTGTTTAAAGGTTCAAAACACAACCTTTCTTTCTATATAGAACATTCACCGAGATCCACTTTCATTTATGTGCTGCGAAATATGCTCTTATCCTCAAAAATTTCACACTGCTGTCCTGAATATATTTTCTTTGAACTTGATGTTTACCTGGCTGAAGGAGGATGACCATTATCAAGAATTTGTCTTTCATGAAATTATGTGATCGACATGTTTGTTCATGGCCCTCCGGATTTAAAGTTTTAAAACTTCAATATTCCAGAATGTCAAGATTTGTGTTTGGGTCACTTTTCAAACAATGAACTTCAGGCTTTGGAGGCTTTGAACCACTTTTTTTCTTTTTTTTTTTTTTTAAAGCATAAGAACCTCACTCACACCTTTTATGTTAGATCTTATGTAGGAACCCTACAACAGAAAGCAAACAAAATGGTATTTCTGAGACTCATTCACGTGGCCTCCACTGCAACCCATCTCTGCCCTCCCAGGATGCCCCTGAGGCCCCTCAATGGAAAACCAGAGCTCCAGGGGAACAAATCTTTTTTTTTTTTTTTTTTTTTTTGAGATGGAGTCTCGCTCTGTCGCCTGGGCTGGAGTGCAGTGGCCGGATCTCAGCTCACTGCAAGCTCTGCCTCTCGGGTTCACACCATTCTCCTGCCTCAGCCTCCCGAGTAGCTGGGACTACAGGCGTCCGCCACCTCGCCTGGCTAGTTTTTCTATTTTTTTTTTTAGTAGAGACGGGGTTTCACCGTGTTAGCCAGGATGGTCTCGATCTCCTGACCTCGTGATCCGCCCGTCTCGGCCTCCCAAAGTGCTGGAATTACAGGCTTGAGCCACCGCGCCCGGCCGAAAAAACAAATCTTAGGACTAGGCATCTTGGCACATGCTTTTAGTCCCAGCTACTTGGGAGACTAAGGAAAAAGGACCCTTGAGTCCAGAAGTTCGAGGCTGCAGCGTACTATGATCGTACCTGTGAGTAGTCACTGCATTCCAGTCTGGACAACAGAGCAAGACTCGGACTCTTAAAAAACAAAAATCTCTGATTTTTAGATGCAAATCCTCCTGCAGAACTGTATCGCCAGGATAGGTGGAGGCAGAGCGTCTTCACAGCATTTGCCCTGTGTGACTCGTACTATCAGGTTGAGCCACATGAACTGGCATTTTTGTAGGTCAAAACCAATCAATTATCAGCAATTTCATAGGGTTTAATCCCATACAATCAAGGTAAGGTCTTTCTAATTCAGTAAGAGTAATTTTTGTGATGTGTCATTAAGCTGTATTAGCCAAAAGATTTTTGTACCTTCTGCGTACCTTTTTTGTACCTTCTGAGATCCTGTACTCAATTTTTCTGCTCACTCCTCTCCAGCCTGGATCCTTCCCCTTACACTTACTTTACCAAAAGCTGCCAGATTGCAGTGAAAGGAGGGATTGGCCTACACCAGGCATGGTGTTTCAGTTTCTTGCTTATGCTGTGGTTCTTCTTTCAGAGCACCAGGACTGTCTGTGGCCATCTGGCTAGATTCTCATAACCACTCCAAATCCACCTGAACTCTACCTCTTCACTGAAACTGAATGACTGAAATAATTTGTGCATAACACTTCTCTGTGGCTATCCAGGGAAGGTCTAGAATGAAAACTGTCACTTTGAATTAAATTTAAAATTAATGGTCAACTCAGGTATTGATCAGATATAGGGGAGTTCAGTTTGAGGTATTCTACAATAGTAAGTGATCAAAAAGTTTTAATGTACGTAAGTATTTTGATAATTAGATAGGAATATGGTATATCTGAAGTTTGAAGGATTTATTTCAGATCAAATGTTGATGCAACATTGTGAGGATGAGATTCAGCTATAGCTAGCTATACAAATCGCACCTCTAGGCACCACTCTTCTGGGGTTGAAAGCTTTTCTGTTTTAGTGCTTCCTCAGTTGGGAATGAACCTGCCTCCTAGTGATGGGAGGCTTTGGTAAAGAGGAGAAACCATCTACCAGGAGTAGCTAGTGAGAGCTTTTCCTGAACCTACAAAATGCCTAGGTTAGGCCTTAACTTCCATTCCTTGTGCCTCCTGTGTGCATTTAGAGATGACTGTGCAATGTGTGTACACATGTAGCTACGGGTGGTTACAATTCAACAGTAACATCTGGCCCTTATGGTGCAAAGGAGATTTTGTAGTTCTCTGTACAAAGTCTCCCAAGAAGTGATAAATCTATGGGGGAGTTTTGGCAAAATCTCTGGAATTTCTGCTTGGTATTGTGGAAAAGGGGAAGCGTTCTTTATTTTCTATTCTCTTGGCTTTGCACTTAGACTTTAATGCAAAAGACAAAAGTAAGCATCATTTCAAAAGTATTTATTGGATTATTATAGCAAAGTGCCCTCACTGCTGCTGGCCTCGTTTCATCTGCTCAAGGATGAGAATAGCCACAAGCTGCTCTAGTTAGTGTTGATTAACATCAGACTGCGTATGTGTGGCAATGAGCCATAGCAGCTCTCATGAGAACAGATTGGGGGGCTGATACTTCGGAGTTTTTGCCTTCCCTCGGGTGCCTTTGAGACACCTTTGGAATGGAGTGAAAAGATCAATGGGAAGCCCTTTAAAAATCACAGTGTCATGATTAGTTTCAAAATGCATCCTTCTGGATTCTGACCTGATGAAGTGGTTCATTGGCTCATGAAATACTCATTGATATTTGAACTATATGACAGACAGGAACTGGGTGTAGAAAACAAAGAAGAAATCTTTCAAGAAGCCTAGAGTCTAGGGGGGAGACAAATGAAAAACAGATATTAGAGTACAATGTACAATTTTAGATTAATATTTTTTCCTACAATGTTTTCTTAAGTGTGGGGAGGCATGCTCATCAAGTATGGAAAAGACAAATGTAGGAAAGAAGAGATGACTATTTCCTTTATAATAGGGAAAATAAGAAAGCAGAGATAAGGTCACTGAAAAAAAATTCCAGACGAAGTAGAAGAAAAGTATCACTTTCTCCCTATCACAAAGAAATACAGTAAGAAAATTTCTTTGCCTTCACTTTGGAAAGTTAAAGATTACAATTAAGCTTAACAAATTAAAAAGCAAAAGATATGGTTTGGGGATAGTGTTGTCAAACCATGGTTAGTGTCAAGGGGATACTCTGGTGTGCTCCCGAGTTATAGCAGTTTAATAGGCACTTTTGTCTTACGGGAGATGGTTGTGCTTTGAGGAACATAAAGCAGTCTGAAGTAAACAGTCACACACAGGTGGGGTAAAGGAATACACAGTCTCAGGAGTCGACTTTGCATCTCAATTTTTATGATTCTCTAAGATTTTAGGGGAAAAATCCACCCTTAGTCAAAAAGTGGAGTGAAAATTGTGAGATGAGTGTTACTTCATAGAAAAGAATGAATGTTTCAGTCCTATTTCCTAATGCTACAAGTTTTCAAAACAGGAGCGCTATGCATATACATACACATATGTACACACACATATATATACATATATATATTTTTAAGGCTCAAATTATTTATTCGATATGTATTTCTTTTTCTCTGTGTATGACCATTCACAAAGCTAGGTCACTTTGCATATGCACATGTGCTTAAGAGCCAGCACAGGAAAATGAATAAATATTTGAACTGCCATGCTGCTGGGTTTTCACAAATCAAACAAGTATGCATAGATGTTATAGCCTAAGTTCAAACTTTAGCTAATGTCAACTCCAGCCAAATGAAGACTAATTAGTGCTCAATATTAGATGAAAAGGAGGCATCTATGAAATAACGGAAATGAAATTAGATGCTATTGGAGATTATCAAGAATTAATATCCAAACTTGTTGTTAATACTCCAATCATGTTGGCAATATACTTGAAAGTCCCTTTAAGATATCCATCTTCTTGACATTTGGCCAGGTATTCAGATAGTCATTATATTACATCAGATCAGGACTTGAACTAGATACACACAATTTGACATGGACCATGTATATCTTTCCTTGTACACTTGCCCATAAGCTTATAGAAATAATATGATTTTTAAAACAGTTCTTATTGCTTTCATTCTGACTAAAAAGATTTAGAATCAATACCCAGAAAATGTATTTGGTTCCAAGAACATTTGCCCAGTCTTAGACTAAACATTTGAAATGGTTTTACAAAATGATTTGACTATCAAGTATTTCCCAGCACCTATAGCAGTTACACATGGAAACTGAATTTAAAAAGCTGAATCATGATTTTAGGCATTTCTTTTCCTTAAGGAAAGAGTCAGTACATTCATTTGTAATCTCTTATGTTCTCAAGGACTACAAAGGGATAGTTTATGGGTTGAGTGCTCTATGATACTTAACTGAGTCATATCTCTCCTAGAATCCTAATTTAGCACTATTTTCTTGGCACTAGTTTAGGGCTGACTTTAGCAGTTGAGTTGTTTTCCTTGGAGGAAGCTTAATACTCAATATGAGAAACGTTAACTATTCCCGAACGTTAGCTTATATCCTTAACGTTTTTAAACAGTTGTGAAGTGAGTTCTTTCTGCTACATGCTCACACTTCCACAGTGGCCCTGACATCCTGGCCTTTCCAGAGGATACCTTCTTCCTGGACCTTCCTTCACTGTCTTCTCTGGATTAATGACCTTTCCTCAGAAGCTGTAAATTAAAGTGTCTCCATTCCCTTTTTTAGACAATCAAATACTTCATTCGTCTTGTCTTCCAAATCTACTCCATCTCAAACCTAAGTGGAGCTTCAGGCAACTGTTTTGAACGACCTAACTCAGCTCAACTTCTCTAAAATGGATGATTCTAGGGTCAGCATTCTGTTAACTTAAAAAGTGCTTATCTTTGTTTAGCATTGTATAGAATATTCCAGAAATGTCTCTCTGAACTTGTCTTCATGATCACATCCATGGAATCAAACATTCTTTCATTTCAAGATGAGCCGACATGAGTTTTCATTTTGTTGACATGGATCATATGATGGTAATGACACACAGTCTGTATGTGCCATATGATTAATAGTGACACAGTTTGTAATGTGATTTAAAAGTGCACTGACTGATTTTAACCCTTAAAACAACCATGTACAGATGTATTGCCATTCAGATTCATGCATGCAGAAGCTGAATCCAAAAGACAGTAACTGACTTGAAAACATTCCAAGGCCAGCAATATAATGAAGCTATAACACCCGCCCAGATTGTATAGCTCCACATCTTTTTCCCTTTCCACTATTCTACACTGCCCCAGAAAAGAATTTTGGGCATTTATTCAGCATATTCCGTGCTTTTTTTTTTATGAAGAAAACCAGTGTTACATGCTACCATCCTCTTTTATCTATAAAAATAGCATCTGTTTTTGAAAACATAATAAAAATCTAGCTTTCTCGGACTATGATTTCACTAAGAAGAAAAATGACCAAATAAGGAGAAAAACTGCATTTTAATGTAACAATTTAAAAGATCTTAGTTCAAAAGAATGTTTCTAATATATTTAAAGGACAAATCAGCAGTAGAATACTATTTCTATAATAACAGCTTTGCTCTGAAAAAAGTTTTCTCATCAAAAAGTTCAAGATGTTTTAGAAATATAAAGAGCATCTTGTTTCTCACTAGATTTCTATAAAAGTAGAAATCCTATCCTGTTATTCTTATTTATAGCTATATCTATCTATCTATACTTTCTTTAATCCTTTTATTTCTATTATTCCTTTTGAAAACTGTAGAAAATAAATTCAGGTAAGGCTAAGAAGGCTAAAATATCCATGATAAATGTTAATGACATATTTTTGTGTTTTTTTCTCTCTTGTTTATTACCTACTATAATATTTGATTATGTTACAAATGTTAGCTACAAATTCTATGGTATCTATGATATAGAAAATATACAGGCACAGTTCCTGTGTCTCTGGACTTTACAGTCTCATATATTATATGTTAATGTCTGTGACCAAAATATGAAGAAGAATAAAAATGCTCGTTCCCCATACAGATGCCATACGAGTCCTTCCCATAATGATGTAGGCCCATCTACATCATCACACCTCTCCCCTTCCCAACCACATGGCTTTCTACTCAAGAAATCTCCACGTCTCTTGCCTTTAGTCCCTTGTCCAGTATGGTCTCTGTGTTCACTGGCTGGTGCTCCTGTGCCTGTGTTCATTTCTTTAGAATGTTACCATCCATGACATTCTTTTTTACTCATGATCTATAAATACAGAGGAAGTCATTTAAAACACTTCATTTAAATGTGGCTGGGCGTGGTGGCTCACGCCTATAATCCCAACACTTTGGGAGGTGAAGGCAGGTGGATCACCTGAGGTCAGGCCAACATGGTGAAACCCCCCATCTCTACTAAAAGTACAAAAAGTAGCCAGGCGTGGTGGCAGGTGCCTGTATTCACAGCTGCTCAGGAGGCTGAGGCAAAAGAATAGCTTGACCCTGGGAAGCGGGGGTTGCAGTGAGCCAAGATCACGCCACTGTGCTCCAGCCTGGGTGATCCAGTGAGACTCGGTCTCAAAAAAAATAAAATACAATAAAAATAAAAATTAAAAAAAACTTGTATGTTTGCATGTGTGTGTGTACATATAACATTTATACATATTTATATTAAGGTATATTACCAGTCAAAGCTACCGACACACCATTTCATGCTCCAGTCTCAGAGAAGCTGTGTTTACAAACATTGAGCAGACCATAACACCAATGGAAAATTTCAGGGAGAATCTTCCCAAAGCAGGGAAATTGGCCATCCACCTCACTCAATCAGTCCCTACCATGTTTCTAGTCTTCTGGAAGAAGTAAATATTAAAAAAAGGTTTCCAACTAATTTCTAAGGCCTCTCATTGCCTGGAAGAAGTCCTCCTCCTCTTCTAGCTCTTCTTCCTCAAGCGCTAAGTCATATCTTCCATATATCTCATAAAAGAGTGCTTGTTAGAAATGCCGATTCCTGGACATGACTCTTAGATTTGGGGAGCCCAGTGACTTGCTTGGGAAGATGAGGTGGGAGGATGGCTTGAACCTAGGAGTTCAAGGCCGGCATGGGCAACATGGCAAAACTCTATCTCTACAAAAAAGTACAAATATTAGTTGGGTGTGATGGTACATGCCACCCATTTGATAGCAGTAATCTCAACTACTTGGGAGGCTGAGGTGGTAGGATCACCTGAGCCTGGGAAGGTCAAGGCTGCCATGAGCTGTGATCATGCCACTGCACTCCAGCCTGGGTGACAGAGTGAAACCCTGTCTCTAAATAAATTAATAATTAAAAAGAAACATTGTCATGGGAAAACAATGCTTACACACCCACAATTCTGTTAGCATGACAGAGTTACTGTTTTGGAGTTCCAAAAGTGGCTAGAAGAAAATGAGTACATTTTAAAAGACATATTAAATATGATTTGATCTCCCTATATTTCCTGCAGATCAGTGTATATAAGGAAGTAATGGAAATCCAACCAATTTGTAAGACTGTAGATAATGAATTCTGACAAGTCTCAAATAGCCCACCAAAGAAAACTCTTACTGTATGCTTTTGGGTATAATGGCGAACCCCAACTCAAACTGATTTAATAATAAGGATATTATTTACTTAACATAACAAAAAGCCTGGAGATGATGCACGTTTAAAGTTGGTAAATTCAGTGGATCAAGAAACATCGGAGCTTCAGATTCTTTCTTTCTGCTCTGCCAGTTGACATTTATTCTCAGTCTATTTCCTTCAGAATCACAAAATGAGTACAGTCATTTGCAGTGGCCATTCATAGTGGCACTTCCAGAAATGTCAATGTCCAGCAAAAGGAGAGAGTCTCTTCCGACAGTCCCTGCAGATTTCACCGCCCTTTTTAACAGGCCAGAACTGCCTTGCGAGGGGAATGGGACCAGCATGACAACCATGGACAGATCAGATTTACCTCGGGTCCATGGAGAGCGTCACTTTCTGTGAACAAAGGAAGCTGGGGAATGAATAGAGAGTAGCAACCAGTTTGGCTTTGCACATTTTACTATTCTCTGTGCTGGTTTGTCTTTGAGGGTTGGTAAGAAGCACCCTCTTGACTCTGAAATCAGCTGCACAACATTTTTCTTTGCATTGTTTGTCCAGGGGTAGTGCATAAAGTTTTTGCCTTTGTCAAATTGTTTCTGAGGAGGCAGAAGAACAGCCCTCTTTGTAGAACGTACATGTTTCAGTTTTACAGTTATTATGGAGATGGTGTCAGTGGTTTTGCTTTCCTGGTCTGTTTGGAATTTTCCTCTGGTAAATCCAGATTTGTGGACCAAAGGGTGTAGCTGTTCCTGACGGCTAGTTAATGAGTGTGCCATACTGCCTAAAGACCAGCTGTAACTCATTGGTCATGTCCAAAAGGAATTCCAGAGATGGGTAGTAAATAACTAACATGAGCTTCTGCCCACATTCTGGAAGCCGACTAAATGTCTACTGACTTTTAATGGGAGTCAACTGCAGTTCTGCTTGGTTAAGCTGAAGAAGAGCAGAACCTGGGGTTGTGCTTGGGGCCGTCTGCTGCCCAGTCATAACTATTCTCTTTGTTCCATGCTGCTCTTCCGGCTCCCTGTCAGTTCAGCAGGGGAGTATCCCACTCTAGGAACAAGTTGTCTATTGAAATGAGATGCTTGTCTCTCTGCAGATGCAGTGGTATTCAAGTCCTTGGCTCTAGATAATACATAGTTTGGTATGTCTGGGCTTATTGCCAGATGTGTAGGTATCTCTGATCTTGGGAAGAACTGTTGGTGGTAGTAGCTTTAAAAAAAAATTTTTTTTTTAAATAAAGGAAGGATGTTTGTAAGGTGCTATCTTTGATTGTAGTTGCTCTTTCCAGAATATCGAAGTTACTTTGGAGTATTACAGGGGCAGCTTTTTGGCCTTGGGAAAAATTCTCCTCCAAATAACTCACTGGGCTTTGTAAGGGTTAGGAGGTGACATCTTGGCACCTGGTGAGTTCCATTCCCTTCACATACAGGGAAAGGAAGTTCAAGATAGTGGGGAAGAACAGGGCTTTGGGGCCAGAAAGACCTCCGAGATCAAGTATGAGACCAGGTATGCATAAGCTGTGTGACCTGGCAGCAATTTAAACTTCAATTTCCTTAATTGTATAAAGTGGATTCCTCAGTGGGTTGCTGGGGTGATTAAATATGATGAATGCCACTAAAGTACATAGCACAATTGCTGGCTGTAAGAACTTAATAAGCATGATTTAATAGCACTAGGGAGGGTGGCAGTGATGGCAGTAGTAGTCACAGTAGCAGCAGTGGTCATGTAATCCTTATTGTTTATGGTCTGCAGTGTTCAGTATCAAAAAATGTGGTACCATTGTGATAAATGATTACAGGTCTCTCTGTATTATCAATGTAAAACCTACACTCTCTGATTTGCAAATTTGTCACTTAAGCCTTGCCGTTTCTGTGACCTTTGGAATTCTAGTTTCAGCTGCACAGGAATATATATGGCAACCAGAAGAGGATTTTTTATGTGCTTTGTTCACCTAATTTGTGCAGGACAATGGCAATTTCCTTTGTATTGTGTGACGCAGAGTTCATAGGCATACATTTCACAAAGATGTTATCTAGACTGATTTCCTTCATTCAGCTCTAGCCTGGCTATTTAAAGTACATGATTTGTGGATAGGGATATCCTCCCCCCACATTCTTGTAAGGCCAAAAAAAAAAAAATGAATGGAACAAAAGATTTACAGAGAGAGCAAAGAACACATGCATTCATAATATTAACAAGGAACCATTACTTAATAGTAAAAGGAAAACAGCTTAATAATAGTGGCTTGCAAACTACATCTGACCCACAGATTCCATTTGTGAATGGGTCCAGCCAGTGAACATTAAAGCTATATATATTAGACATGTATGAGAATTCCCTGCAGCTTTTTTTCATAATATTACTGTAACAGGACGCTGCATCAAGAATGCACTGCCTTAAGCACTTAACTGCTACCCTGCAAGACTTTACGGCTTAAAGTACTTCCCTTGTTCTCCTATCTTCAAAACACCCTGGGCTGCTGGGAAAGTGATCCAGACTTTAAAATGTACTATTGTCTGAGATTGTTTTTGAAAGGAACATATATTTTATAAAATGGAATTAATGACTACCAATTACATTTCAGGAAAAAAAACACTTCTTTTTCTTCAAAAGCTACCACTCTCTAAAAATAACTCTCAGCAAGTTACAAAATTAGAATTTCATGAAAAGCAAACTTAATTTTTCTATGTTCAAAGTTATGTGTTGCTTACAAACTACCTTTAGTATGCTTAAGCTGTTAAAGAGTCAAGAGATACACTTTTCTCCAAGATCATAACCATAAGTATTCAAACTATGATGTTTGCATGTGTGTTATGCAGACAGAAAAAAAAAAGAAAAACCCAAATTCAAACAGACGTCCTTAGGCTATAACGAGCATGTATAACACACTGTAATTATGCAGATATTTCTGTCAAAGAAATGTCATTTACTCAACAAATTTTCAAATAGCTACTCTGTGCTTAGATGACTCATAGATTATTCTTGAGCAAATGTTAAGCAGCCATCTGATAGATCACATTCAACTATAAGTTCACTGTTTAACAAGTTATAATGGTGCTAATAATTGATAAAATTCCCCATATACATGTAAGCTTAGAATTAAGCTAATTTTTCAACCTATTGTTTTCAAATGGAACACAAAGCTAATATGGAAGAGCTTGAATGTTGGAACAATCCAATTTTCTTGATGCTTTCTCAACAGACACAACAACTATAGTATCTTCAGAACGCAAAGCCACACAGGCTCTGTCAGTTCCCTTCTACTGGGAGGCAAGAAAGCCTCCCTTTGAGCTGTGGTGACAGGGTTACATAGGAGAGTTTGGTTGCTCTTCAGTTCAGAAGCCATCACTGCCAGCACCTGCAACTTGCTGCTCTGCACTTTCTGCTCTGACCACTGGTGAGAGAAGTCACTCCTTCCTTTCTCTTGCTCTTAAGATCCCTCTAAGTCCTGCAGGGTAACACCTGCTTGGCTGCCACAGAGGTGTCTGGGTCTCCTGGCGCCTTTATGGATACTCACCACTCATGCAGAGTCTTCAGGGAGAAGATGAAGAAATCAACAGCCAGCAGCATGAAGAATGCCAGCCTCTAGGTTGAGTGATTTCATTCACAGTTCCTCAACCTATGTGCAAATCATTTTCAACTGAGGAACTTCTATTCATGTGAACAAATGAAAGCATCAGAACAAAAGTGCCTCAGTTCTGCTTGTCACAGACAGATGACATTTGTGGGTGTACCAACAGCCTTTATAGAGAAAATGGAGGCATGATTTGGTAGAAAACATAGAGGCCAAGGCTCTCAGGAAGAAAAATTTTACATTCTCTGGTTATAGCCACAACATATTAGATAGTAAAATCACAGGAACGTAGTTGCACAAGTGGGCTGGAGTGTAAAAGGAACCATTCTATAGCATGAATTCCAGTATTCTCCTAATGAAAAGCAAAAAGACCGAAGCATAAAAGTATGCTAATGTTATTAGAGAATATGGTCATTGCTACACAACTGGAAAAAGTGAGCATGGGAAAATGTCATTGGATCCATGCAATACTGGTTTTATCCCCCCACCCCCCTGTATTTATTAATGGTTACAAAGTGCCACGTTGAAAATCTCCAATTATATGGAATAATATCTCGCAATGTAGCCATTTAAATCTGAATTAAAGCACTTAGAATATATTTTCTTTAAGTGGCTCTTTTTAACAAGATGTGAGAATTTCCTATTCTTTGAGGACTACTGTTCTGTGAATATACAAACACATATAAACTTTTTCTGCTACTGCAAGCTGAGGCAGAAGAGGAGGTAGGATATGGTTGATACAGAAGTTTACAGAAGAGTTCTGTGGCATACTCTGTCCCAGGACAGTTCTATATTACTGAGAAAATTGGTCTATGTTGGCATTGCTTTCTTCACTCTATTATGGTGTTTGTTCATGGCCCTATGGGTTCAAACAAATTAAGGACAGGTTAACTCTTCTTACAAATGGTAAGTAAACATTTAGTGATTAGGAAAAAATTGTCACTTTTGCTTACTGCTTATAGAGTGCATGCCAGTGTTTAAAAAAATAAAGATGTTTTTGATGGATAGCTCCCACTATCTTTCATATTTATTCTTTAAGTCAATAATAATTTCAGAACAACATACTTACCTATGCATAGCTACTAAGGAAGCAAGGTATAGTTTGGTAAATTTTTAAATAATCTGTTTATCCTTTAGCATTAATTACCTCATTCACTGAATGCATCATTCAGTATACAAAATGTTATTACAAAATGGATTTCATAAGAAATGCAATCTATTTTGCAGACTCTAGTGATTGTTTACACAGGATAAATTAAAGGGGTGCTTTGCAACATCGCTTATGCTTAAAGGACAAAATATTAAGGAGGCCTGAAGAAAACTTACAGCTTAGTTTTGTGTCTGGTCAGGTATATGCAATCTTTGGTACAATAATAAAAACAAACTTTCATGGAGTTCTACAAAGATCTTTCCTGTATATCAGCATGTATATGAAGATACCATGTTTGCGAAGCATGGACATGTCCCCAGGTTACTTTTGGAAGCTGGTAAGGAAAGAAGCAAACATTTCAAACCTATGCTAGTCTACCTCTAAAGGCCCTACTTCACCTTCACATTATACTAGATAGGAGTGTAATCATGATAAAGAATTCGTAAGAATGCAATTCATCCTCTAAATATCCTAGCTGAACTTCTCAAAGTGATAAGGAATGCTCCTCTGTCATAACCCAAGAACAAACTTATCATATGTGGGACAGAGGTGTGGGAAAGAAAAAACAAGTTGGTACGGTGCCCAAGATGCCAAAATCACTGATGTTTTGAATGGCAGTGGCAAGAAAAACCTCATTGGCTATAGTCATTGCAATAATTGTCCTTTAGAAAGTGAGGACATCCTTTTGAAAGATGGCTGCTTTAGATTTTGTCTTGAATACAAATTTTGTAGACAGTAGACTTGTCATAATGCCCAGAGAGTCCTGTTGCTGCACAGTTTCCCTCCAATTTCATGAGACAGTGGCTAATGATTAAAAATTTTAAAAAGCACTCTCATATTGGTACTACTATTCAAGGAGGGACAGGGCATTACTGCTTGGTGGTAAATACACTCCATACTATTTATCACCAAATAGCTCTGTCATGGCGCTGTGACTGGTCCTACACCCAAATCAAGGTTTACGGAACTGAAACTATCCTTTTAACTATACATTGAACTTGTTTATTCATTTATTTTTTTTCATTTATTCAATAAATATTCATTGAGTGCCTTCTATACACCAAGCACCACAGTGGGTGCATAGTTCCTGGCATATAGCCAGCACTCAAGAAATGAGAAAGGAAGAAAGAATGAAAGAATATGATCTTTGCCACTTGACAAGTCTAGTGATGCTTATGTTAACAATCAAACATTATCAAGAGACACATAAAATTACATTCAGTGAATTCATAAATATAGTTTGAGACACACATATCATGCACATTGGCTGCATTTTCATATACCACCACATTAACAAAATTTGAAGTTAAAATTTGAAGGCAATAACTCAACTATCTGGAAAATTAATAACCTCTGAGATTCTAAGATTAGATGAGCATTTACAGTACCCAGTTTTGACTCCAGCTCTCACTTCCTCTTCCTTCTGGGAAGAAGAGGTGCAATGACAATTAATGTGAACCTCACATGAACTATAACTATCTTGCTTTATACTTCTTAGAATTAAAACGCAGATTTCTTGTGCTGGAAAACCTGGACCTTGAAGCCAAATATAAGCTATGGAACAATTAAAGAATGAAGGTTACCAGACTATCCAAGTTTACATAGTTTATTCTACTCAAATTTATTTTATTTTTTTGAGAGACAGGGTCTTGCTCTATCGCCGAAGCTAGAGTGCAGAGGCATGATTGTAGAGCTCACTGTAGCCTCGAACTCCTAAGCTCAAGTGATCTTCTTGTCTCAGCCTTCCGTCAAGTTTAAACTATTCAAACAAACCTTCATTTCTTGGGTTTGGTAAATATTTCAGTCCTCCATTGACTGTGTTGTTTTGGCACCCATCCACTAATAGATCCATGCACTTAGACATTTTAGAGGAAAAAATGATATAGATGCCTAATCAGCAATTTGTATGCTAAAAATACTGTGTACATTTGGACACATCTGGATATACTGATACACACACACACACACAAACACACATCTATAAACTTAGTTAGCTCCTGGGTTCCATTCTTGTTGCCCTTGATAAGTAGAGCAGTTATAAGTATATAAAGGATATTTATGGGAGTGAAAATCTCTTAAGTCTTTCAACATTTGATTGCTTTACATAGTTGTGAGATGATGGTTTCGGGAGGGGGTAAAGAAGGAAGTTCCAAAATGTGAACGGTATTTAAATCTCTTAAATTTTTTTCTTCAAAGGAAGAGAAGAATAATGAAATTATGTTTTCCCTCTTCAACAAGATGGCTTGCAGAAGTGCTGTGGGCAGAAAAATAACTTAAAAGAATATAAAGACCTAGTGACTTGAGTCTCTTTCATGAAATATGTGGGTTAAAAAAAATCCAATAACCATAAAACAACCTTTTCTTTGATGCTGAACAAAAAACAAGCTTGAAATTTAGTGCTGCTGAGCAAATGAATGAAAAATACAGATGTCTTTTACCTTCAGCTCAACTCAGATTTGCCATCTGAACAGCTCCATGCTTACTTTAACTCTTTGTATGACTGATCGTATCCAAGCATTTAGTTAACAGCAATGGTTTTTCCTTCCTTTTATTCCTGTCTTAGTGAATTAGAAAGTTCAACTGCACCATATCCCTTTTCTTGTCCTCCCTGAATTACAAAACTTTAACACATAAAAACAAAATATGTGTCTTTTCCTGGTATTTTTATCTACTCTGATTTTTAAAATTTAAGATATTGATTGTTTTATTGAAAATGTAGGACTTTGATGCTATTTTAATTTTCCAAAGTAAGCTCATAATACCAATTTCCCCAAAGGTCAAAAACAATATATTAAGGAAATACCACCTGCTACTTAGAGCTTGCACAGGAAATTTGCATTTCCACTTTGTAATGCATTATTTGGGGGTAGGAAATGACAGCCTGCTTCATTATCCCAAGGCTCAGAATCCCAATAGCTGCAAAGCAGCAGACAAAAAGAAAAAGAGGCCAGTGTCCATTTTCCCACCAAATATCCTGGAAATTACAAATTCAGTAGGAGAAGCCAAAAAACATGTGTTGAAAGATGCCAAGCTCACCCCAAACTCTCTCTTCTGTACCCATGAAAGCCAGGCTTGCCTGCCAGCCCACTTGAGTTGGGCTAGTTTCACAGAGGGCCAGGTACAGGCCCTGGGCACATTTTTCAATCTTTTGTAAATAGTCCCTGAAGGATTAAGGTGGTGGTCATGGCCGTACCCTTTAACCTGCCTCAAAGAGCGAGGGAGAGCTCATGGAGCTTGCCTGTCCAAAGTTCAACAGACCCTTTCTGAAGTTTTATTTACACACCAAACAAGGTTGAAGATAGATTACTTCCTACTGTCTAGCTCACAGGAAAGAAGCATTCTGTTCAGATATAATATATACATTAAGAAACAAAGGAGTTGCTGAAAGCTTCTCCTCTTGTAAGCATTCAACTATACTGGGGCTTACAATATATTCTACTCTGAAATAGGCAGCTTTTCTTGAGTGTATCATCTCTGTCCTCTTTATTCTCATCTTCTTCCATCTTTCATGGTTTTCCCCCTCTACAGTTCTTACTGCTGTATATAAAAACCTCCATTCCTCGCCACATATCCCATATTTAATGTGTGTGACGGTTAAAGCCACCTGTGTCTTGACACGTTACAAAAATGTATTCAATTCATCAGTGATTTTATCCGGGTAAGGGCAAACAGTCAGTTTATCCAATTGTTTTTCCCCAGTGAGTCAACTGAATATCCTCTTTAAAATGAGATATTTTCAGTTGAAGTTAGTTTAAAATTGAGTAGAAATGGGTATTCATCAAAGTGCTCGGTGTAAGGTGCTTCATGTGCTTGAAGAATTGGTGTAAGGTTTTGTTACCTACTTGTGTAAATTAGCTCCTTAAACATACATCTCTGTATAGATGAGATCACCTCTCAAGAGCCCTTCTAGCTTCAGAATTCTGGGATTTGGGATTTAAGGATAGGTCTTCTGCAATCTAAACACTCCCTTATTAAATTTGCAGATTTCTAATATATATATATATATAATATATATTACATATATACATATGTATATATATAAATATCTAATACATATATACATAGGTCTCTTTAGAAATATCAAGTTGATAAATTTTTTTTCAATTTTTTAAAACAAGAGCAAGTGTTTAAAATTAGGATTATCTTCAAAGAGGAAAGGTATTTAAATTTTATAGTCATAATGCACCATGAATAAACAAAACAAAACTCTGCTTTAAAAATCAAGTATGGGAAGGCTGCAACACTGAACTATAGAGCAAGAAAAACACGAGAAAGTCTTGTTACTCAGAGAGATGGTTTGACAGACTTTGGCCAGAGAACAGTCCTCAGTATTTATGTAGGAAGGAGTTTTGAGAACAGAGAAATGTAGAACTTGTATGCACAGTATCCAAACACCTGTACAAAAACTTGACCATGGCCAGGCGCAGTGGCTCACGCCTGTAATCCCAGCACTTTGGGAGACTGAGACGGGTGAATCACGAAGTCAGGAAATCCAGACCATCCTGGCTAACACGGTGAAATCCCGTCTCTACTAAAAAATACAAAACATTAGCTGGGCGTGGTGGTGGGCACCTGTAGTCCCAGCTACTCGGGAGGCTGAGGCAGGAGAATGGTGTGAACCCGGGAGGCGGAGCTTGCTTGAGCCGAGATGGCGCCACTGCACTCCAGCCTGGGCGACAGAGCGAGACTCTATCTCAAAAAAAACAAAAACGAAAACAAAAACAAAAACTTGGCCACTTCTCTGAATATTTTAATTGCGATTCTAAAAGTTTGCTGTGCATAGACCAATTCTTAAAATGGTAAGAAGATTAGAAAAATGGAAATCCCAAAGTAAGATACATACATACATGCATATATACAGTATACTATATATAAATACATACGCATTCTTTGTCTTTGTATCCTTTATATATGTGTAATCTTTATACAGATAAAAATACAGCATGCACCACATAATGACGTTTCACTCAACGATGAACTGCATATAGTCCCAGAAGATCATAATGGAGTTAATTCCTATTGCCTACTGACATTCTGATGATCCACACCCTATGTGTGCCTAGGCAAATGTGTGTGCTATATCTTAGTTGTTGACCAAAATGTTTGAAAATTAAAAAAAAATTTAAAAAGTTACAGTAAGCTAAGGTTAATTTATTATTGAAGAAAGAAATATATTTTTTATAAATTTAGTGTAGCCCAAGTGTACTGTGTTTATAAAGTCTACATAGTGTACAGTAATGTTCTAGGCTGCCATATTCACTCGCCACTCACTCACTGACTCACCCAGAGCAACCACAACTTCCAGTCCGGCAACTTCCATCCATGGTAAATGCCCTATACAGGTGTACCATTTTAAAATATTTTATGCTGTATTTTTACTATACCTTTTCTATGTTTAGATATGTTTTGATACACAAATAGTTACTGTTGTGTTACAATTGCCTACAGTTTCAGTACAGCAACATGCTGTACAGGTTTGTAGCCGAGGAGCAATGGGATACACTGTTTAGCCTAGACGTGCAGTAGGCTGTACTATCTAGGTTTGTGTAAGTACTCTCTTTGATGTTAACACAACAATGAAATTGCCTAAAGATTCATTTCTCAGAATGTACCCCTATCATTAAGCAATGTTTGACTGAATATATGTCTTTATAAAATATATAACATATACACACACATATACACATACATTCATATATATACACACACACATTTTTGGCGACAGAAATACATATGCATATACATACATACGTATTTTATATATACATACACATATATAATATATATACACACACACACACACACACACAGATACAGAGAGAGAGAGAGAGAGAGAGAGAGAGAGAGAAAGAGACAGACCAGTAAGCCTTTATTTTCCATGAGGACAGATATTTGTATTATCTGAGGACAAGAGAAGTTTGTATTAATCCAGTAAAGACGTTTGGATAGCTGAAAATACAATTAGCTGTAAGTCAAGGTTCTGGCTTCTAACCCATTTCCTGCTTCTAATAATTAGCTACAAGATCTTGGGCAAGTCTCTGGAACTCGTTAGGTTTCCATTTCTCCATCTCAAATCGGAGATCATTGTCATAATTTGTGATTTTATAAAATGTAAAGAACGGTTTGTCCCTATCTTCCTCAAAACTGAACTAATTACCAATTTTCTATCACACAGCCACTTAAAAGTGAAGAACTGTCTTTTCCAGTGTGGTTTTTATATTTGGCAGCAAAACTAAACATCTAGCAGAGGCAGAATATGGAATCAAAAGCCACATGTAGCCTTTGTTAAAGCAGCAATTCATCTCTTCGGAAAGTCGTGATCCCTTCCTGGAGCCTGGTGTGGCCATGGATGGTAGCTCACAGGATTAAGTTTCAGAAAATAAGCTTGGTTTTTCTACTATGAAGGGAATAAACTCAGTTCCTACAAGTGTAGCAATTAATGGGCACCCATGGCCATCCCACTCTGAGGGGAAAGGGGCCATTTTGTAGAAAAACAATCCAGGACTGGAACTCAGTTTGAAAATGGTGTTAAGTTGGGCTTTTAAAATGAGTGATAAAACTCCCGTGTGTTTAAAGAAGGCCATGAAACACTGCAACTCCTCCTTGCTTTGCAAAAAAGTAACATCCACGCCATTCACCTAGGAGTCTGCAATGATATATCCTCCTCCCATTACACTTAAGCAGCGAAAAGACTCCTGATAACTGCATGGTAACAGTGATCAACATGGTCATGCAGAAAAACACTTTTCCTTTCCTGGAATGAACAGGGTGCCGCTTCTGGAATTAGAGGCTACATTTCTGTCACCCAAACCTCTCTCAGAGCCGTGTGTGTTGTGAGACAGCTGAATGTCTCACTGAATGTTTCCTGTGACAATGAGGGTGTTTCAGAACTTCCCGCTGCTGCCACAACCTTTCCTTTGTGATCTTCATGGTTAATGAGACTGTAAACCAGTATCCAAATCAGCATCTGCTGATTGAAAGCAGGTTTAAAGGGCAAAATAAAATGGTAGTGGTTTAATGATTAAACAACTTTTTACTGCTAAACATTTAAGTTGTTTTAATGTCTAAATCAACATACTTGCAGGATGCAAACTGCAATTAGGTGGAGGCAGAACTTCACACTGTTAGAGTTAGAGAAAAAATTGCTACTATCACTTTAAATGTCAAACTTGTGAACTGGCCTTGAAAGCCTCTGCTCTGCCTCCGTCTCCCCACCTCCTAGGCATTAATTCTATACAGACAAGTTAAACATTTAATTTGTAAAACTAATGAGAAGTAAATTTCTTGTTCCAAGGTAACTGGAATAATTGCCAAATGCAGATTCTTCCTCCTGAGTAGGAAGCCCCACACTGTTTTGAAAACAATTCCTAGACTTTGTCCCTGTTGAAGCTGATTGAATGCTCAATCACAAGACTCCAGTGTTGTTAGCTCTCACTTACTGCTTTTAGGGGCGGAGTTAACACTTTTCAAAAATCAGAGCTTCCCTAATAAATACAGTGATTTAGTGAAGATTTTGATTGTCTGGGGTTGGCATTCCTGAGGACAGAATAATTTATTTTACTCTAAGCAGGTGTGTAATGAGAACAGAGGCTACGTTGATAAGAGATCCCTGGAAGCTGGTAATATATTATCTTCTGTAATTTCTTCCAAAAATAGACTTAATGGAAAGAGGATGCATAATATACTCCTTCTCAAAGGAAGCATTCCCCAATACAACAGAAGCAGTCATTCTAAAAACAGCTTTATGGCTCTGCAGTCAATAGCTCTATTTTCTCCCCTTTCACAACTTCCTTCCTTCTGCTATGCAAGAACTTATGTGAGGGCACACACACATTCACATGTCAGTGTACACAACTGAAAATGCCCCAAGATCCGGATTCTCATTCAAACATCTGCAAGATCATCGAAAACTTAATGATTGCCTGACATGACTTCACCTGAGTAATTCATAGTGCTTTTCACTTTATTTCATTTTTTACTCCAACTCTAGTCATGTACATCCATGAATTAACCTTGCATTTAATTCAGTTCAGGGAGCAATTTCCGAATGCCTACTATGTTTGAAGTTTAGACACAAAGATATATAGGAAACGATGTCCACAAAATATAGGCTGCAAGCAGAACACTTCCCCAAAGGTGCCAAAGGTAAAGATGGCACCAAGAGCAGAATCGGAACTCTGGTGTCCAAACTGCTCCTAATTAAATGCCCAAGTTGCAAGTCAGGTTAATTGGTCAGGCTAAGGTCTTGAAAATGTAAATGAATGTTCTATGCCTAAGATGTTTTCCTTAGCTACTTCACAAACTAGAAGAATAGTTCCTCCTGCTCAGGACCACTGAAATGCTTATTAGAAATTGTTCAAAAGTCAATTTTTTTCAAATTTGGGACATTTTACCTTGAGTGAACAAAAGATATAAAGAGTAGTTAGACTCACACCTGGTTGCAAAAGCTTATAACCTAAAATGTAGCATATTTACTTTAGAAATTGTAGAAAAGATACTTTTGAGCTACTCAAAATTAATAGAGTTTTTTATTTATAAAAATATTTTAACAATTCAGATTGGAATTTCATATTTGAGGGAATACCAGGGTTTAACAAAAGACAGTAGATGGAAACTTTTAAGGAAGGTCTGTTTAGAAGCTTCTGGGCATTTTCAAGGGCTGGAAATTAATGGCATTCTTTCTTTATTCTGTTAAATTTTACCTCAGAACATATGGTTTCTCTCTTCTCTGATAGCTTTATTGCCAGCCCCACTCTAGAAATATGACAGAATGGCAGAAGAGGGATAGAAGAAAATAGGAAGACCTGTTCTGAAAGGCTGGGAAAGAGTTGGAAGGCCTCAGGAAGTTGCCAAATACTTCATAATTAATTTTTTTTTTTTTTTTTTTTTTTTTTTTGTAGACGGAGTCTTGCTCTGTCGCCAGACTGGAGTGCAGTGGCAGGATCTCAGCTCATTGCAACCTCCACCTTCTGTGTTCAAGTGATTCTCCTGCCTCAGCCTCCTGAGTAGCTGGGACTACAGGCATGCACCACAATGCCCAGCTAATTTTTGTATTTTTAGTAGAGACGGGTTTCACCATGTTGGCCAGGATGGTCTTGATCTCTTGACCTCAAGCTATGTGCCCGCCTCAGTCTCCCAAAGTGCTGGGATTACAGGTGTGAGCCACCGCGCCTGGTCAACTTTATAATTACTGATATTTAGAGTGACTTCAGGGATGTGTGTGTCTGTGTGTGTGTGTGTGTGTATGTGCGTAGGGGGGTTTTGTGGTAAGCTGAGGCAACACAGAGGCAGAGGACAATTGGTGATTTGTTACCCTATAGCATTTACAAAATTTGAGTCCCTTATCCATATTCATTTTACAGCCCAGAAATTTATAACATATTTGAGAAGTTGGGACTATCTTCAGATACAGCAAAAAGAACAATGGGATTAGAAGCAAGTCAGATGAAGAAATATTAAAATAATTTTATATTCTAATTTAAGTTGGTTCATTTTAACTGGGTTTCAATAACATGAAGAAGAGTGAGAAGTGGGTAAAGCTTCCACTTCTCTGAATAAGCCAGGACAAGATGGACCTTCCCTACCCTAAGAGGAATTTAAGTTACTATTAAACAGTATCCTTCCCAAGGTGGGCTGGGGGTGGGGTCAGAGAATGACTTTCCTGGTTTTTTTGTTTGTTTGTTTGTTTGAGATGGAGTTTTGTTCTTACTGCCCAGGCTGGAGTGCAATGGCACAATCTTGGCTCACTGCAACCTCTGCCCCCCAGGTTCAAGCAATTCTCCTGCCTGAGCCTCCCGAGTAGCAGGGATTACAGGCAGGTGCCACCACACCAGGCTAATTTTGTATTTTTTAGTGGAGATGGGGTTTCTCTATGTCGGTCAGGCTAGTCTCGAACTCCTGACCTCAGGTGATCCACTTGCCTCTGCCTCCCAAAGTGCTGGGATTACAGGCGTGAGCCAATGCACCTAGCGAGGATGACTTTCTTAAGGGTGATTAAGTCTGGCATCTCCCATCAGAGCTTTAGAGCTCCCATTTGAAGCCAGAACATGGCCCTTATGTTGCTGTCCTACCATACTCTTCTAGGTTCCCACAGGGTACAGGAGTCTACAGGAGTTTCAGTTATTCACTAAGTTTTTTGATTTTCAGCCTCAGAATATATTTTGTTGGACTAGTCCAGTGCTGTAGCTGGCAAGGGGAGCCCACTACTGTACCACTTATTCCCTGAAAGCCCAGGAACTGACAGTGGTCTGAATGTAACACAGGGAAGCCCCTAGTGGGTGTTGAGTGTTCCTTCATCAAAGAAACATTCCTCTTCCTCATTCTCTCCCATAACCTCCAGTCTTTAGAACATCACTTTATATAAATCATAAAAATGGAGCTGCTCTGCTTTGGGAGTGGGGAAGGACCCAGAACCTTGTTCTTTTATTTCCTGAGGGGTCTTCTTTAAGAATGGCCATAGGGATTTGTTTTTCTTCTTTTTTTATTTGATTGGATCCAAGTTTACCAACTAAATTAGCAGAAGGCCCATGCTGCCCTTCTTTGGGCACAACAATTGGTGGGGATGAGCGGCTTCCCCTTGTTTCCAATTGAAGAAACTAGGGAAACGGTCATGCAATGAAGTTTCCCAAGTTTGGCGTATTAGTCCATTTTCATGCTGCTGATAAAGACATACCCAAGACTGGGAAGAAAAAGGTTTAGTTGGATTTACAGTTCCACATGGCTGGGGAGGCCTCAGAATCATGGTGGTAGGCGAAAGGCACTTCTTACATGGTGGCAGCAAGAGAAAATGAGGAAGAGGCAAAAGTGGAAACTCCTGAAAAACCTATCAGATCTCATGAGACTTACTCACTATCACAAGAATAGCACAGGAAAGACTGGCCCCTGTGATTCAGTTATCTCCCCTGGGTCCCTCCCACAACACATGGGAATTCTAGGAGCTACAATTCAAGCTGACATTGGATGGGGACACAGCCAAACCATATCATTCCTCCCCTGGCCCTTCTAAATCTCATATCCACACATTTCAGAACCAATCATGCTTTCCCAGCAGTCCCCCAAAATCTTAACTTATTTCAGCATTAACCCAAAATTTCACAGTCCAAAGTCTAATCTGAGACAAGGCAAGTCCCTTCCGTGTATGAGCCTGTAAAATCAAAAGCGAGCTAGTTGCTTCCTAGATACAATGGCGGTACAAGTATTGGGTAAATACAGCCATTCCAAATGGGAGAAATTGGCCAAAATAAAGGGGTTACAGGGCCCATGGAAGTCCGAAATCCAGTGGGGCAGTTACATTTTAAAGCTCCAAAATGATCTCCTTTGACTCCAGATCTCACATCCAGGTCATACTGATGTAAGAGGTTGGTTCCCATGGTCTTAGGCAGCTCCACCTCCGTGGCTTTGCTGGGTACAGCCTCCCTCCTGGCTGCTTTCATGGGCTGGTGTTGAGTGTCTGTGGCTTTTCCAGACACGTGGTGGAAGCTGTCAGTCGATCTACCATTCTGGGGTCTGGGGGATGGTGGCCCTCTTCACACAGCTTCACTAGGCAGTGGCCCAGTAGTGACTCTGTGTGGGGGCTCTGACCTCACATTTCCCTTCCCCATGGCCCTACCAGAGGCTCTTCATGAGAGCCCTTCCCTGCAGCAAACTTCTGCCTGGGCATCCAGGCATTTTCATATATCTTCTGAAATTTAGGTGGAGGTTGGCAAACCTCAGTTCTTGACTTCTGTGCACGCACAGGTTCAACACCACATGGAAGCTGCCAAGGCTTGGGGCTTCCACTCTCCAAAGCCACAGTCCAAGCTGTACATTGGTTCCTTGCAGCCACAGCTGGAGCTGCTGGGACACAGGGCACCAAGTCCCTAGGCTGCACATAGCATGGGGACCCTGGGCCTGGCCCACAAAACCACTTTTTCCTTCCGGACCTCCAGGCCTGTTATGGGAGGGGCTGCCATGAAGGTCTCTGACATGGCCTGGAGACATTTTCCCCATGGTCTTGGGGATTCACATTAGGCTCCTTGCTACTTATGCAAATTTCTGCAGCTGGCTTGAATTTCTCCTCAGAAAATGAGATTTTTCTTTTCTATTGCATAGTCAGGTTGCAAATCTTCCAAACTTTTATGCTCTGCTTCCCTTATAAAGCTGAATGCCTTTAACAGTACCCCAGTCACCTCTTGAATGCTTTGCTGCTTAGAAATTTCTTCTCTCAGATACTCTAAATCATCTCTCTCAAGTTCAAAGTTCCACGATTCTCTAGGACAGTAGCAAAATGCCACCAGTTTCTTTGCTTAAATATAACAAAAGTCACCTTTGCTCCAGTTCCCAACAAGGTCCTCATCTCCATCTAAGACCACCTCAACCTGGATTTTATTGTCCATATCACTATAAGCACTTTGGGCAAAGCTATTCAACAAGTCTCTAGGAAGTTCCAAACATTCCCACATTTTCTTGTCTTCTTGTGAGCCCTTCAAACTGTTCCAGTCTCTGCCTGTTGCCCAGTTCCAAAGTCGCTTCCACATTTTCAAGTATCTTTTCAAGAATGCCCCACTCTCCTGGTACCAATTTACTGTATTAGTCTCATTTCATGCTGCTGATAAGGACATACCCGAGACTGGGAAGAAAAAGAGGTTTAATTAGACTTTCAGTTCCACATGGCTGGGGAGGACTCAGAATCATGGCAGGAGGCGAAAGGCACTTCTTACATGGCAGTAGCAAGAGAAAATGAGGAAGAAGCGAAAGTGGAAACCCCTGATAAATCCATCAGCTCTTGTAAGACTTATTCACTATCATGAGAATAGCACAGGAAAGACTGGCCCCCATGATTCAATTACCTCCCGCCGAGTCCCTCTCACAACACATGGGAATTCTGGGAGATACAATTTGAGTTGACATTTGGGTGGGGACACAGGCAAACCATATCAATTGGTAATAGGAGAATTGCATTTAAAGTACACATTCTAAACAAATCTACATGTTCCTTGTCTTTTTATCTTTTTTTCTAGATTTTCTATTATATTTTAGTAGGCCCTTGATGTTTTTGAGGACTTGGCAAGCCCCCAGATTCACAGTCTCTAAACTTGAGAATCCAGGAAACAGTTCACTCAGGTTTGGAGATTTCTCCTGAAACTGTATTACTATCTAGAGGCAAGCGTTTCCTGTGCACATCCTCATACCGCAAGTTAACTCCCTTTCCAGCTTCTACCCGGGACTCATCTCTCACTTCATGGCTATTTTCACAAAGAACTCCCCCATCACTAAAAAATGGTTTTGTTTCTTTAAGAGAGTTACTATGTAAACTCAAATTAGGAAACAAATAAGTCACATTGGGACTACCGGCTATGTGTTGGCTCACTTCATCCACAACTAAATGATTTTCTCCCAAACATCAGCTTCCTGGAGCCAGAATTCAACTTTGTGCCCAAGAAAAGTGACAAATTACTAAATGTCATGGACTTAAGAGTTCATTTTTGGTCATTAAAAGCTGGTTGCCTGAGGCCCACGGTGTTCTTTGTAAGATGCTTTGAATCCTTTGTGGATTGAGGAAAAGCAGGATAATATTAAATAAGCCACAAATAAACAGCAAATCTGAACACCATCTGGTGAAAGATTTGTTCTATTATGCTATTCATATACCTATTCTGCCACCTATTTGATTCCACTGCATGTCTTTCAGTGGTATTGATGAATTCACAGACATTGTAATTCTTATCAATTGAATGGCAAGTAATAGAACATGCTATATCTTCCCACGTGGTTCTCTTTATCTGTCTTCCAGAGTTGAGAAAGTGGCAGATTTACATAAACGTTTAAGAATTATTAGATTAGCCTTTGAAATAACATTAAATGAATTTAACATTTTGCTTAAATTCTTATTTCATTGGCAAAAATCTGCCCTGGCAACACCTGCCCTTACTACTAAAGCACCTCCTAGGTTGCCAGCTTACTTGCTCTCGCTTCTGAAGTTTGGGATTAATGGACTATAGGTACCTGCTTTCTGCAATCCTGCTCAAGGCTCCTCTGCATTCACCCATTGTTAGGAAAATCAGACAAGAGCAGAATAGGAAAAGTGGGTCAGCATATATTTGGTTTTCCAATAGGACCACTACCATTTTTTAAAAAATTAGGTATTTTGCTTAATTTACTTTTGCTTTCTTTTAAGCCAAGAGCTCATGGACTACTGCTGTATTTTCATTAGTGGTACAGTCTTATGAATCATTTAACAAGTACACCAAAATGCCTAATGTATATGTTAGGGTGAGTAATAAAGACTGGTTTCTCAGGGCGCCAGTCCATATTTTTTATAGTGCTTTCTGTCTTCCATTTTCAGGACTTAGCAAGTCTATGCTGTGTAATGTTCCCAAAGGGATGTGGCTATAAAATGTGTGAGGTCTGATAAATGTTCTTATCTGAGGTTTGCCCATCTTCCGTGGGAAAATTCTATCAGATGAAACAAGACTGTCTAGACCCTTTTCTTTTTCATCCTGCTGAGAGATTTACCAGAACTGTACCCCTTCCCTCCTGCAGAAACATTGTTTTTACATCTCAAGGTGCTTTGAAAATTGCAGTCAGCCCACTGGTATCTCTAGCTCTACAACATCATTGATCTCACTCCTAAAAATAGGAAATACTGCCAGGAAATGGATGCAGACAATTCTTACATATTTAATAAAATAAGTAACATTGTTACCTTTTCCAGCTATTTCTCTGTTGCCCTTATAGGAGCATCTGTGATAGAGCATTTTAAAGTTACATACAGATGTCATCCATAAGACTATTCAGAGTCTCCAGCCTCCTGAAATTTGTCAACACCATTCATCTTGATCTTTACCAAAATCTGAGTTTTGTTTCTTTTCTTAAAAGTTTGAGAAAAGTGCATTTAGGTGTTTTTAAAGCATAAGAAGGTGAAAATTACATTTTTGATGTTTTCAAGGGCCATTTTTCTTATTTATGCCATCACTGCATACAAAGTGGTTGAAAATAAAAAAGTTGAAAATTTCCAAGCATTCAGCATAAAAAATCTTACAGATTAACTACAGAACTATTTCCCAGTATCAAAATTAATTAAACGCCACCACCAAGTTTTCTCACCAGCCCTGCTTTCGTTTCCCATGTGCACATTTCTCCTTTCTAACCAAGCTCCACTTCTCTCTGTAAGTCCTTCCGTCACAAAATCAAAGGAACATATGATTTCCCTCCAGAACGACACTGCCTTTAATTCATCTGCAAATGCTGACAGGTACTCTTACGAAAATGGAACCAAAAAGAGGTGAAGGAAAAGACAGAGAAGCATATTTCAAATCATTTCGACCCATTTCTTCATTTTGCTAAGATTAGGAAGGACATTTTGTGGAGCTAAGTCAGAAGGCCATTTCACAAGCACTTCACAAGGGCATCTCACAAGAGGGTCTTTGAGAGACGAGACAGGGGTTTGAGTAAATTACTCAGAAAATCCAAGTTTAAAAGCCTCTTCCGAATGAAGAATGGATGTTTTAGTTTGACTTATCAAAACTGGATGTTTTAACTGACTAAATTTCTAGATAATTCTTCATTTTTTAGAAATTACTGAAAACATGCTTTCTTTCTTTCTACCGGTTATCAAGTATAAAGTAAATGCTTATAGAATTGTATTAGTTACTAAAGAGATACACAACAGTAGTTCTTGTCTTTGCTAAGAAACTTAAAGTTTCATTGCCAAGACAAGATGAATGTCAAAGAAACAACTAGAGATACAAACAAAGTAAGGGCCAAACCCACAGATCTAGGGCTCCATAATTGCACACTCCAGGAAACCCCGGCCTTCTTCAGTCCTCGCTGCTCTTTCCTTTCCCCTTCCGTCTCTTCCTTGTCCTTCTTTTTCTCAATTCCTGTTCTCCCTTCTGCCTGTTTTATGTATTTGGCCTGTCAGTGATGCTCACAGGCACTGCTGAGTACTCTGCTTTATGAAAACACCCATGTTTCTATATCTGCTTACTTGCTTGATTCATTCATTCACTCATTCCCTCCCTCATTCGTTAAACCAACACTATCTTATAAAGCTCTGTACTAGAGAGCATGGAGGAAACTATCCAGACCAGACCCAGATTCGGCCTTGGTTTCACCTCTCTGCAGTCCTAGCTTTTGTCATTTGCTTTTATGGAAGCTGTCAAACACCATGGCTTCTTACTGAACTTCTTAGCGACTCCCCCGTTCCAGGGATCTGTGTTGCCTTCTCAACATTCTCACGGCCCCAGTGGCAGGGACCTTAGGCCCTGGGACTCCTCAGATATTTCTGTCTGCTTTTTCTTCCTTCTTTTAACTTCTCCCCCTCCCTACATGCGTTACCACTTAGTGCCCCCAGGGCTCAGCCAGGGGTTCCTAGCTCATCTTTTCCTTCTCTACTTATTCCCTTAGTGCAGCCATAAGGATTCAATTACCACCTATACTCAGATGAGCCCCAGATCTCCATCTTCAGCCCTGACCCTTCTTCCTCTTTTCAGTCCCTTATTTCTCAATGTCTACAAAATATATAGGCTAGACATTTCATTGCCATATAAAATAAACATGTCAAAACCAGATTTTATTCTCTCTCCTCCCAAAGGTGCCTCTGCGGGCTAACTCACCGTGAGCGGCCCAAGTGCCGCTGCCCCAGCTACCAAGGTCTGCCTTCACCAGCTTCCTCTTTCTATTTGTTGTCCACTTTTCCCTGCATCCTTCCCTCAATTCTTCTACTAAGCCCTGCTAACTCTTTCTCTCTATTATTTTCCCAGACCTAAGCCTTCAAGGCTATTTCCATAGCCAAATAACTCTTCTGGATATTAACTATCTCAAAGTCAAAAAACATAAATTAATACACTCAAAAAAGTAATAAACAGGAAAACCTTCTTGGGGTATCCTGCACATCCTAAGACCGATCAGGAATAGTTCCTGTCACGTGTTTTCTAGTGATTTATAGAGCATTAAAAAAATGCTTCAAGCTGGAGTTATATGTGTATTGTTTAAGCTTTTCTATTTACTTAATAGTTGTTTTTATATTACGTTCCCAGGGAGGTACTGGCCTAGCAGACACATTAGAAATAAATGCAGAAAAACGCAGACAAGATTAATTTAACAATGGAATTGCAAGCATATCCATCAAAAGACCTATCTGCAGTCCAGTACATCATGCTGTCAGGAAATTTTGCCTCTGGCTTAACTTCAAGTTTTCCACTTCTTAATCTTCATCCCTTTTTACACATTTTTTTTATATTAAAGTGTTCTTCTACCTCTTTGAGATGAATGTAAGAATACCTATCAGTTACTGAACATGGGACCAGCTTCCTGAGACTTGCAGCTTCATTGACCACCAGAATCAATTTGGCCGAGCCCTGGAAAATGTAATGGTCCACTGTACTCCCTTACTGTTCTATGGGGGACTTGTCCAAAGTTGTGGGCCTAGTATAAAAGGATCTTCTTTTCTGGCAAGGGTGACAGCATGGTATTCCTCTTAGAACGACTGGACTCTCACCTCCTTTGAAGGTTATTAGTGTGTAGATTATCTAAGACTGATGGTCACCCATTCCCTCTTTCCCTCCAGCACCCTGGGTTAGGTCATTTAGATGCTCAGTTAAGTCATCTCTAGAGGTGTGGTAGAGAAGAGGGGGAAGTAAAGTTAATATGAATTAACTATCTAGATTTTGCCAATTTGCTATTACCAAGAATCTGTTAATAGAATGAAATTTTTAGCAAAATCTATTTGGGTTAATACCCAAATGCCCAAAATGTAAACCCAAAGAGTAATTCCACACACACACACAAAAGTGTAAGTCAAGACAGGCATTCAAAGGTGCATCCAAAGAAATAGCTGGAACTGGCAGGAGTCATGGTAGCCCATCTGAAGCTGGGAATGAAATGTTACTGACAAACTGCACAGAAGATAAAAGATACAGGAAAAGACCAACGGAATGAGAAAGGAAGGTCATGTGATATTACATGGCACTGAAGAGACAGAGACAGTGAATATTTTTTAAGTATCTGTTTTATGAAATCAAACCACACCAGAGCCACACTGTGATTTCTGCAAAAAGGTGGATCCCTGTACAAGAGTGACTAGAGTTCAGCCCACCCTCTACTCTCTAACCTGTCCCCCGAGGCATGGCTCTGCATGTGCCTAGAGTGAGTACCTTTTTCAAATTTGCACAAGGGTGCCATATGGAATAGCAGTGAAACTGCATCTTGGGATGCAGACTTTAGTTGGAAACCTAAGAAAGAATAACCGAGTGTTTTGAAATGATCTGAAGGACACCCGATTGGTTTCTATATGAAGAAAGCCACACACAAGGTTCATAGATGTAATGGACAGTTCCTCAAGGTGAAAATAAGATCAAGAGCTACCCTGGACTCCTCCAATGACAATTAAGTGACTCCTTTTGATACTGTTTCCCAGAGATGTTTTCTTCTTGGAGCTGGTTCTTGGCAGTAGATTGTCCCATGGATATGACATCAGGGTGGGGCGTATGGCATGAATACCTCAGAACAGATCTAGTGATGAAACACTAATAGACATTTTTTAGACCAGGTGCGATGGCTCACGTCTGTATTCCCAGCACTTTGGGAGACCGAGGTGGGTGGTTCACCTGAGGTCAGGAGTTCGAGACCACCCTGGCCAACAAGGTGAAACCCCATCTCTACTAAAAATACAAAAATTAGCAGGGTGTGGTGGTGGGTGCCTGTAATCCCAGCTACTCAGGAGCCTGAGGCAGGAGAATTGCTTGAACCTGGGAGGCAGAGGTTGCAATGAGCTGAGACCGTGCCACTGCACTCCAGCCTGGGCATCGAAAACAAGACTCCGTCTCAAAAAACAACAATAACAACAACAAACAACCAAGACATTTTTTAAAAAGCATGTTGCAGGGGGATGAACAAAGATAATTATTTCAAATTATCAACATTGTGTTCAGTCCTAGGCTCCATAAGTGCCAGCAAATAGTGACCTGATGTAGAGGAGAGTACAACGAAAGGGAAGAGGAAGGGTAACCAACACTTTTTAGAGCACTGATGACACATCAGGAACAACACACACATCAGCTGTGATGAGGACCCTGTGAGACAGGTCCCATGAACTCCACCTGACAGATGAGGGAACTTATGTTCAGAAGTCATGAGCTCTGAGTGAGGTCAAACAGCTTAGTGAGTAACACAGCCCAGATTCAAACGTAGGTCTAACTACAAAGCCCATATTCTTTCAATTACACCCTGCTGCTTATTAAAAGGCTGAATAATACGCCTTATGAGAAAAAGTTAAAGGAAGTTCTATAACTCATGCTTGACAAAAAAGACTGAAAAGTGATATAATGTTTTTGAAGTACTGTCTAGGAAGGACTAACCTAAAGGATGGTAACCAGCTGTTTTGAAACGGGCTCTGAAGAAGAATAGGAAATGGGCTTCAACTGCAACAAGACAGCAAGTTTCCTTACCAGAAAGATTGCACTTATTTGACTCAGTGGCTGAGGAAGACTGTGGAATCTTCTTCCTATGCAGAAGTCAAGATGACTGACCCTGGAGAAGAGCGGAGCATTGAAGTTTATTTAAAATGGGGAAGACCACTGAAGGAGTTGACCAGAAAAAAGGAAGGAGAGGCAAACTGCTACAGAATGGTACAAAATGGCAGAAGGAAAAAATAGCACAAAATGGCAGAAGGAATGGTGGAACTGAAGAACTGTTGGATGGAGAACTATACAGAAAACAAGAGACTCATGATTATAAGTAATTAATTAATAATGTCTAGTGTAACTGTGCTTGTGGAGTAAATTCCTACCACATCTCCTCTGAAGGTATTTTCAAACAATATAGACTTTTTATCTGAATGGAAGAATTTAAGAGTGGTCCTGCCTCAGAGCAGGGACATAGAAGTGCTAAAGGACTGCTTTGAGAGTTTTTGTCATCCTTAAAACAGCTTCTTTTTTAACTTTATATTTATATAGATGAATAATGTTCTCATTTTGGAAACTAAAATGCCCCATTCGGCATGATCATCCTATGACAATCCACAGTTTAGACTTGTGAAAACTGTGGGCCACAGACAAAGAGGGACTCATCCAGTAAATAGCTGATGGAGCTATGGCTTGACATTAAATCCAGGAAGAGATTCCAAATCCAGGATTCTTTCCAGAATCATAATCTATGTTTTCAAACACATTCTGAGGGTTGGCTGTCTGTGAATAACACCTCCTCAGGTTGTTCCTTTAACTTCAATGTGAATCACTTATAACTGCCAAATAAAACTGATAATTCAGCATGAACAAGACAATGCAAAGGACCCAAGTATCCAGGACTCCCCTGCCACTCTACAGATTGGAGGAAATGAGTTTCAGAAGGGTTCTAGACAGAGCAGAAAGCAAGGTCTAGAAGCTTTTGTTCTTTATTTTGCTGAGGCCCACTTTGAAGACTGCTCCCAGGGGACATTATTTCTTTCATTTGCATATTCATTCATTCATTTATTTAAATTTAAAATACATGAGGTCACACTTTTTGGCCTATTTTTGCAGCACTGAAATTTTTTTTTTTTTTTTTTTTGAGATGGAGTCTTGCTCTGTTGCCCAGGCTGGAGTGCAGTGGCCAGATCTCAGCTCACTGCAAGCTCTGCCTCCCGGGTTCAGGCCATTGTCCTGCCTCAGCCTCCCGAGTAGCTGGGACTACAGGCACTCGCCACCTCGCCCGGCTAATTTTTTTGTATTTTTTAGTAGAGACGGAGTTTCACCGTGTTAGCCGGGATGGTCTCGATCTCCTGACCTCGTGATCTGCCCGTCTCGGCCTCCCAAAGTGCTGGGATTACAGGCTTGAGCCACCGCGCCCGGCCAGCACTGAAAATTTTAAAAGCTGTGCACTTAATGAAGAAATAAATGACAGAATATAAAAATATATCAAGTTCACTTTAACATAAAAAATTTGATTAGCTTACCAAAATAATATGCATAAATTTAAAACTTTCATATTTATTATTTACCTGAAGAATCATTCTGTGAAGTGTGGTAAGGGTTGCAAACTATTGGGTGTTTGGGGATTGTAAAGAGAACATAAACAGAAAGACTAGTGGAAAGATATAGTTAATATAGTATCTAAATCAGGAATCACCAGCCTGAAGTTCTGACACTAGAACTTCCATACAACGTATTATCTATAAGTGTAGATATAGCCAGATCCATAGAGAGTAGACTTTTAGTACAGAGATGCCACTATCATAGTTTCATTTCTGTTTGGTCATGCTTGTAACGTAATTTTAAAAATGGAATTGTTAATAAACATACAGTTAAATCTGGTGGACCCCACATCCTGGAGATTCAACAGTACTGACCATTTACCATGGTAAGTTCTTATTTCTACACGGATGCCCTGGCTCTGTGTGCGCATAAGGGGCACTTAGAGTATAAACGGTCTCATCATCTCGGGTATGACAAGAAAGACCAAAAGGGATCCCAAATGTAATGCCGTTTGGTATTGATGAAAATTCTAATGGCCGAGTGCTCATTAGGAGGATTGGCTTTTGGAATAAGCCGTGTTCGTGGAATCGAACATGCTAAGGGAATAGAAGAAATGGACAACTTAGAGCATATGACTGGGCCTTGCTTCCTGGATCTTAATCTTGCTGTCATCACACAGCTTTCCTTGGAATCCTGCCAAGCAATGTGCCAGCAGAGAAGCTGCTCTGTTGAGCAGAGGATGTGGATGCTAACTACCCTATCACCTGTTTCCGGGGAAGACTGAAAGCATATTAAGGTTTTTAGAAGGATGATCCTCTCAACAACCAGCCCATTATTAAGCTATCTTCTTATCTAAAAGCTAACTTTAAAGTCAAGTGGTAGAGATGGTTCATCTGTTATCCCAATCTTTGAATATCTATTTTTCTAACAACAAAGACCAGCTGCTCCCTGCTCCAACACTTAAATCTAGAGGCATCTTCTAAAATTTGCTTGTTCCTTAAATGCTAGTGTAAGTAATCAAAGTATACCAACTGAGTTGGATACACGGAGTGTCGTTTTGAAATAAATAGTTCTATTGTTCGATATCAGCTTTTAAGATTAGAAAATGTCCTCTGCGTATCTGAAGCCTTATTTCTTAATATTGTTCCTCTCGAAGATCTTGTCCATTGCTGCAGAATCTGTGGGGGCTCTAATGCTGAAAGGACAAAGGTGAATAGGAGAATGGGGTGGAAGGAAGCTAAACACCAGCTCTCTCTACCACTGGCATTCAACAACTACTAATTGCTACTAACCTGTCTATACAGTTCAAAAACTTGAATTTGAGCCTTTGAATTCAGTCAACCCTTGGAACAAAGGGTATTTAGCCCCCCCATTTTTTTTAAATAAGGCAAAAGGAAACATATAAGAAACCAAAAGAAAACCATGGAGATGCGCATTTCAGTTAAAGTTGGACAGTACTCCAAGAACTAATAAGATGTTTTAAAAATAAAAAAAGGAGAAAACTGTAAAAAGTGTCTGAGGATCTAGTACCCCAAGTTCCTACCAGAAGATGTCATGAAAACTCAGGGACCACAGACACTGAACAGAGAGAAATGCATGCAGGAGCAAAGGAAAAACAGCAAAATCTTATGTAGAATTATCAACTACATGTGTTTATATTCATGGCTAAAGATACAGAACGTCTTACTCAATCATCTATAAAATTGGGACAATAGAGCATATGTTGTAGGCATGAGGAGTGAGTACGATGTAAAGATTTTTAAGTAAGACATAAAAGATTTAATGCAGTACCTTGGTCAACAGTGACTATTGTTCATGACTGCAATGTTAGTCTTTGAGAGAATACTTGGATTATAGAACAAAAAAGAAAAAGACCTGGAGAAGGTATCTCCTCTTGGTGATGGAGACCTGTTTCACGAGAATGGTTAGGCAATGACTGAATTAAGAGACTGAGCAGAAGCCCCTTCCCTTGACTAAGGGCAGAGAAAGAAGCATGTTTTCAGCTGTGGCTGAGTAAAAATGAGTGTAAGAACCACCTGGAACACAAAGAGAGGAGGAGGACAGGAGCCTCGTCTTCATTGCTTTGGTCTTTAGCTCCTCTAGTTTTTTTTCTCTAGTATACGCTCTCTCTCCTTCCTTCCTCTCTACCTCTTTTCAACATATCCTCTTTTGTGCGGTTAGCTTTATTTGCCCTTTTTACTGGTCCTAGTGAAAGTGTTCTGTACATTCAATATCCAAGATGATATGCATGCAGCCATCTCCTAAGAGAGGACTACGTGAGCCCAATTGGTCACTGAGGGTGTGAATGTGGAAGCCAGAGTTCTCCACCTGAACAGCTGGGTTTGCATGTGTTTTCCTCCACAGGCTTAAAATATAACATCTTGGTCCTCTAAGCCGGGGATAAAATTGTGTTCAATGGATTTACAGAGATGAGGTTATATCTTCATATTCATGCCCGTGGATGTACTGTTCCTACATTCACATCTATACAGGCAAAAAAGAGGCAAAGATATCAGGTTTGAAGCTTGATGGTTTTTGGTTAAATTAGGTCAAAACTCCCTATTTTTCTTCATCATCCCTTTTTTTGTTTGTTGGTTAGTTGGTTTCTAAATAGACTCCTTCAGATAATGGCATCTATTTCCCACTTGACCCCTAGCTTTAGATATTTTTCATTCTCAAGTTAGCCTGAAAGAATAATAGGATTTCTAACTTTGTCTTCCCTATGACTGAAAAATTCAAAATATGCCTGTAAAATGATTAAACGGAAATTAGGGATGCTAAATATTCCACATTACAGGAATAAATCGGAGATAAAAAAAAAAAAAAGAAGGCAATCCGTAGTTTAAATTTCCTCCCTGCAGGGCACGCTACACCTTACATCCTTTTAAATTCCACAGGTAATATAATTTATATTAAATGGGGCAGGTCCCAGCAGAAATTTGTGCTGGCACCAGACAAAACAATTACTTTGATGTGCACTTTTGAAAGTATTGTGGCTCCCAGGTATGGGACTTATATGCAAACAGTAGAGATTTAGATGTACTTTCTGTTATTAAAATTATTACATTGCTAATGTGTGATTATTGAGCATAATAAGCAAATTAAAGGTAATCTATTTACTTTGTAAAAGTTAGATCAACAGTTAGAAAGTAAGAAAAATTAAAGTCAGACAGTCTCATAGTTGGATAAGCTACAATTTCCTAGAAAAGAAAGCAAAACAAATCTTCTGCCAGTGGATGTGTTCAGAAGTAAGCCTTTTTAAGATGATGGTAGGATATATGTTGTAAAGGTAATTATAGTGGAATTCAGGTGGGGTCAAAGTGGATCAAGATTAGAGTTTTGTAACAAAAAAAAGCCTTTTGCCGTAGTTGACCACATTGCAGAAACTCCTCAATCTATATGGGAGTTGGGTTGCAAAAGTCTGCTTGTGAATTGACTATGGGGAAAGTAGAATAAACTTACTTACTAAAATTACAATGGTTAAAAACATAGGCATCTATGAAGTCCCCATTAGATGCCAAGGAAGATGTTAAAGATGAAACTTCCTTCAAGGAAGAAATAGATGCATAAACAAATAATTTTAACACGGTGCACTAAAATAGCTGTGGATAAACGAAGAAAGTACCAATACTTCCCAGCAGCAACTGGAGACATATGTAGCTCATTTTGAAATTGTAAAAAGGTTAATAATAAAGAGAAAAGCAAAGGAAAAAAGGAAAGGATGTGAAAGGAAATATCTAGAAGACAAGTGAATGAGACTTTGAAGAGATGAGGAAAAATCTAGAGATGCTGGAATGTATGAATAAGAAATCACACCGAGTAGAACAGATAGACTGGAGAATAGAACTACAATACGTGTGTGAGATATGCCGAGCTAAGGAGAATGACTCATGCCAACAGTTCCCAGTGCCTGTTCCCAAGCGGGAAGGGGAAACCCAGCCTGTATACAGGCTGCCCTGTATAATGGCTGTTTGACAGTCAGGTATGAGTAATGTAAAGTGTGCTTTCCATGCAATACCATAACTCACCATGAAAATAAGCTAATCTTCAACAAAATTATACCAAACTTAGGCAAATTCTTGGTCCACTTGATTGTCTAACTTGACCTTCTTTTCTCCACAGTGTGTGGTTTCCCCTAAATGCTTAATTGGCAGACTCTATGGATATCTCAACTTTATTTAAAGAACACAGATTTGAGTAATTAAGTGTAAAGAGGCAGTCAAGCTACCTTTGTAATGGCTGAAAAGCAACGGTACAGCTGAAATGGACTGCCAAAATGAAACTCAGGTCACACAGTCGTTGAAACCACCCAGAAGCAGTAGAAGGACTGGAAATTATGTTGGAAACCTAATTACATCATTACTATCCAGTGCAGCTGCTTAATCCCATGTCTACCACTTCCCAGAACCACGCGGCCACAACAGGATTGTTACCTAGAAACATCCTTACTGGAAATATTAAGCACTTGTCCAATAATTTCCTGTTAATCACCAATTTCCCTAAATGTTGGCTTGTGTGCCTTGTAAGTGGCCACTCTATCTTTCGGTTCTCTATTCTCAAATCACTGTCATTGATGAAGAACTCCCCAAAGAACAGGCCTCCCAGGTCCTTCCAAAGAGGGGCACAGACTCCTCCCTGAATTGCTCTTTCATGCTAGTTAATTGAACATTGAGTGATCCCCTAACTTTGGACAAACACTGAGAGGCCCAGAACACTCAGCATACGACTCCATCAGAGCACTTTACCTCCCCACCCCCGCTTTTTTTTCTGAGACGGAATCTCTCGCTCTGTTGCCCAGGCTGTAGTACAGTGGTGTGATCTCGGTTCCCTGCAACCTCTGCCTCCCTGGTTCAAGCAATTCTCCTGCCTCAGCCTCCTGAGTAGCTGGGATTACAGGCACGCATCACCACACCTGGCTCATTTTTGTATTTTTTTTTGGTAGAGACGGGGTTTCACCATGTTGGCCAGGCTGGTCTCAAACTCCTGACCTCGTGATCTGCCTGCCTCAGCCTCTCGAAGTGCTGGGATTACAGGCGTAAGCCACCGCACCTGGTAACCCCTTTTGATTGAAGTTAACAGTTCACATGCTTGGCTCCCACTCGTTTTCAGCTACAGGGAATGCCCATACACCTTTGCAGTCAAATGCTAGCCTTGCACAGGTCCTGGCACACTGGAGGTGATCAGTAATTGGAAAAGAAATCCATTTCTGCAGGGTCTTGATCTTTAATGTTTGTAGCAATTATGACACTATATTTGATGCTGAACCTCCAGAGTAACTATTAGACAAAAACATCGGCTGCTAAACTTGTAATATCTTATAAGCATGATTTCTGCCCTCAGAGAACGTACAATCTAAACAAAGAATAATAAAAAAAAAAAACCTTAAAATCCTTACTCTGCAGAACTTAATGTTCAGCATAATTTGTTATTTTTAACCTCTTTCTTTACGATCTTCTTCTCTAAGACCCTGTTTCTTTTCGCTTCTACCCTTCTAGTGGGTACCACCAGCTCTAATCAACATCAAACAAAAATATCCCCAAGAGTATTCTATGAGTTGAACTAACTTACCACCCAGATTCTAAATGCTGATGGTAGGGAAGACTAGAGAGTCACCTTCTGGTTGAAGTATGGGAAGTGAAACAACATACTAGCAAGACACTTGTGCTTAGCTTTTTCCTTCTAAAGCTACAGAGAACATGAATAAACACAAAGACGTACCTAAACACTTATTAATGAATGTTGCTGGGCTACTGTGGACCCATTTCTGTAGAAATCAACCTTCAAGAGCTCACATAAAATGGTAACTAATCTGTATGCCTGTAAGATGCTATCATCAGAGGCACTGACCCCCCAAGTGACCCCTGACAGTCCCCTCACCTCTCCCACAAGACTTCCAAAGGAACACCCCTCCAGCCATTGTTATGTGTGACCTCATGGCAACTTCCCGACGTGAGTTTAGCTGCAGGCTGATGTCTAAAAGTTCACGCACTATAAAAACTGGTTTATTGGATGCAAAAGAGAATTAGGACTTCAAAGACTCTTACTCTGTCAAATTAAATTAACATATGGAACAGCAACTAAGCTATGACTGGTATTCATAGCATCAGCTCTTTGGTAAGGCTCTGGCTAGTTTTTAATGCAGTTTGTTCACTGTTTTAAGTGAACTATTGCTGATCTATTCTGATTACTTAGAAGAATATTTAATGACTTGGGAAACACAATATAATGTGAAGTGTAAAGAGCTGAATACAAAATTACACATAAGGTATAATCCATATATTCTAAATCAGACTCTATATTTAGCTTTTAAAATTGTTTACTTCATAGATAAAAATTTACACTAAAATATTAATATTTTAGTGTATGATATATTTATTTAAAATATATTAATATTCTAAATAAGAATATATTAATATTTTAGTGTATAAGAAGAAAATACAAATATTTTTTCTGAGTAAGATTCAACGATTTTATTTTATTCCTTCAGCTTTTATGAATTATCCAAAATTTCCAAAGAGAATGTATTAGTTTAAGAATATATGTATTTTCAAGGAAAGTACTTTTTAAATAAAAATATTCCTTATGTAAGTAGAAGCATGCAAAGAGTACTGTGCATATACAGGGCAGGCATTGTCATGCACACTGTGTGGCTATCCTCAGAAGAAGTGGAGTCGAGTGATGACACGTCTGTGCCGTGGAGTTAGTGTCCACACACAGGTTTGGACATGAGGTATTTTATTTGTCTTCTGCTTTTTCTTTCTATTCTTCAACCTATAAAACTGTAATAATGAATAATTAAAATATTTAAATATTGGTAATATTTTTTCCATTTTGTTTTTCTTCTGGAAGACAGCTTGGTTTCAAAATACAATGGAATCCCATTGAAGAAGCTTGATAAACACGTAAACAAAATTAAGCAGACTAAAGCATGAGAAACAGACAATATTCAACCATTTTTTTTACTTACAAAAACGGCAATTTCATTTGGTTTCACCGACTATATCAATATTGTTAATTATACAGAAAAATGCCTACTTTAGTATTCATCCTCATTTCCTATTATATATGTGTATGTGTTTGTGATAAAGTCAATTTATTATAACCTACTCCCAAAATAATCAGAAAGCCACGCCTCCAATAAATAAAAATTAGGGCATGCATTTCAAAGACTGATATAAATGACTTTCTATTTATCTGCAATTAAAATAATTTTTTTTTTTTTTGGATGGAGTCTTGCTCTGTTGCCTAGGCTGGAGTGCAGTGGTGCAATCTCGACTCATTGCAACCTCCGCCTCCCGGGTTCAAGCAATTCTCGTGCCTCAGTCTCCCGAGTAGCTGGGATTACAGGCGCTCACCACCATGCCCAGCTAAATTTTGTATTTTTACTAGAGATGGGGTTTCACCATGTTGGCTAGGCTGCTTTCAAACTCCTGACCTCAGGTGATCTGCCCGCCTCGGCCTCCCAAAGTGAAAAAAATTTTCACTCTCTACAGTTTCACTCTAATTTACCTACCCAAAAGCTGACTTGGCTGCAGAGTTATATATGTAAGACGTTTAAGAGTTTTAAAATAAGTAATTAATATCATCAAACTAGCCAGAAATTTAATCTTCAAAATGTCAAAAATATCATTTGAACCAATTAATAAACAGCGTCATTCAGAATCATCAAATCAACCAATTGGGCATATCAGAACCATTCTCTTGCACCTTGTTTTATTCATGTATAAAACAGTAATACTTTAGTTGTAAAGTTACAGCAAAAAAATCAGTTAAAGAACAATTGCTAAGGAACTGGAGGAGGTGGCTTGCACTGTCTTGATTCTGGATGTTTTCTACTGTGGAAAAACAAGATAGGTCACAATTCTATGTGGAAAGATACCTGATAATTGTGTAGTGCTTGATATTAGAAGTCATTGAAAAAATGAATTGCTCTGCAGCTTCAATTGTGAGATAAGTCTATAATCTAGAGGTAGATGAGACTGCGGTGCTTTGGTCACTCAATGAGCCAAGGGACACATTGGGTGGAAGCAGTATGTCCAGATTCTAGGCCCAGCCTCGCAATCCACGAGTTAATTCTATGACGTTGAACAGATCTCTCAGAAGTCCCTGGCCCAGGGCCTCTGGAATATGAAGCTAATGATTTAAAGTTCTCTCTAATTAACTGGTGCTTTACAAATTACTGTACAAATTCAAGATATTATCATTACTGCTCATGGATCACTACGTGATGCGTTTGATTTTGTTATTTACTACTACGTACTGGCAAATCCCCACCTCCCCCAAATAAAACATTTCTTCTTTATCTCCACTAGGAAATCAAGCGGCTCTAGGCCGTTATCATGAATGTAAATTTGCCAGTGTTGGGTCTTATTTCATTACAGCAACAAAAATGGATGTTATCTGTTATCTGCTAGTTATCCACAGAAGCCTATTTCTCACCAATCAAAAAGCCGAAAGACCTGACGTAACTCTGAATTCAGAAATCCTGTGATGGAATCTCTATTCTTCCTCAGAATGAAGAAGCACTACTCTTGGAACACAAACAGCCTCTGTAGGTCCACGGATATAGTGTTTGACAGGCCTGTCAGAAACATTTTGCTAACATTTAACCTAAAAAAAAATACTCACTGTGATGTCTCGAACCTTTAACTTGGATCCTTCTTACAGTGGCTCCTGTTTACTGGAGACCTTTGCTCTGCCCCCACCTCCCCAGCAATGTCTCAGTATGTTCATTCTGCTCTTGTGACTACAGTCTTTTTGGCTGTCCCTAAAAGGTAATTTTTTCCCCACTCAGATCCTTTTATTGTGAACCTATGCATTTCTCCAAAGTTTCGTAATAGTCTGCAATTTATGTTACTCAAACTGATGCCTGAAAAATCAATCAACTGATTTAAAATCCTACATATCCCTTTATTTTCTAGCATACATTGGCCATATATACATTTAACTTTATGGCATTTGTTTTTAGGAACTGCTTTCATGAAGTGACACAAGTTTCAGTCTTTTCAATCAGCAAAGCCATTAGTTTCAAATTGTGTATTTGGTGGAGAATATATTTATATGTATATAAACACATTCTAGACCAAGACACAATGAAATATAAAGCAGCTGAAGGGATATGAGTGACATCTCATATCCTGGTGCTTGTTTCTTTAAACAAACAAACAAACAAAACTAGGCAACATTTAGACCAATATATACAAATAATGTATTCTCTTTCTTCTTTTAGATCCTACTTCAGCTTGCTTTATTTTCTTTCTAATACTACTACTTGGTTTATATAACTATCTCACTCTACAAAATTTAGATACAAAATTTTGAATTAGTACTGGTAAGTAGCACACTGATATTTTGTATGGGACAAGAGGAGAGTGAGGAAGTTGGAATTATCTTAGGCCACAGCGTGAGTTTTACAATTAAATCCTGTAGTATCAGCAGGTCAAAAATTTGCTTGTATCAGAGATGACTAAAGACATCAGAATATGGTTCTCTACTTTCTTCTGAATGTAAAAAGATACCAAAACATACTGTCTGTTCCATTTCCTCATTTCTGGGCAGCTGTTTTCTCAGACTCTGCTATCTACTGCAGAAAATGGATCTGGCCATCCAGCTGTCACTTAGTTTTATTCTCACACTTGATGTAAGCATTTCCCCAGGCTCAGTGTGTGTTCAGTAATTTAAAGGAATATAATTTTTGATTGTTTTCTTTTTCAAGGGCTCTTGGGGTAAAAGATTTTTTCAGAAAAGACACAGAATTTTTGAGTTAGAAAAACCTGAACTCAAATCTCATCTTCATCATTGATTACCAGTATAATGTCTCATTTTTGTGTACAATGAAGATATTATAACTGAGCTCACAGAGATTTTCAAAAGATTAGTTTTGAGGAATGTGCCTGGTATAGAATCTAGCATATAGAAGGTGTTCGATATTGTTTGTTTATTACTATCTATGGAAGACAAATTAAGATGATCAACAGTCTTCACAAATTCATGTCGATTCTCTTAAGAAACTTAGAATGGCTCTTTACCTATTTATTTGGAAAGAAAAAAACTCTTAAAAGTAGGATGATCCATATTAGAGCAAACATTTAAGCTCAACCTGGGGAACAGGCACAAAGGCCTCCTTAAATCGGTGCAGAGCCCAGGACAAAGTTTTCTACATAGTTGTTTCTCAGAGAATAAACTCAGGAAAGTTTTTATAAAGTAAGTTAATCAACACCATCCATTTTTACTATATTTGAAAAACATTTCTATAGTTCTCACATAAAATACTTCGTTTTCACATCCTTCAGAATATTAAGCTGGTGAAGATCATGTTTCTTAGGCTTGTGTGTGTATGTGTGTTTTATTTTGTTTGAAAAGTTCTGCTTGTGTCCTTTGAATTAACAAGGATCTAAAAATAGGACTCAAGAGAAAATTGTGGGAGATTTCTGAACTTACGTCATAAGGCATCCATTGTCTTCCATTACCTAGTAAATGTTTAATGTCAGGATCTTTGGGAGAAAAAATAATGTGTGCATATATACATATTCATAAGTTTATTATAAAATTTGTGATTTAAGGAATGTTTAGTAAACAATTGACAATTGATAATAAAACATGTAATACTCTGTTTTTAAATTCCATACACCTGTAACTTGTTTCACTTGCTAGTTCTTGCAAAATTCAGTATCAGTTTTTATAATTCTATTACCAACAACTGTGTCACAAAATCAGACAACAAACAAATGCTTGGTGACTATTCATTTCAGCAAAGAAACAGCTCATGTCATCAACAAATAAGTGCAGTTTCAACATGAACATTGGTTGATATTTTTCTTTACATCAGTAAGTAAAACCAAAGTGAAACAGTGAAGTCAGAGATTTACTTATTCATCAATAATGTGAGTGACTTCTTTGCTAAACTGGATGATAGTTTTTGAATACCCAAGGAATATTTCCTTAAATGTTTTATACTATTTATAATGTAAAGGCTGCAGATATAACACTTTATTAAGTTTAACCTGCATTATTAAAATGTCCTTAATAATTTTTTAAAGTCTAGACAATCATCAAAACAATGTGTCAAGTCCTATTTGTAGCATTTGCCAATTTCTGTGGTGTAAATGCTCCTACCATGGACAATTTCAGCTGCTAATCTGTCATCACTAAACACAGAGCTGGAAAGAAATGGGAGGTGGCACACCATTATGTAGTATTTCTCCACATAGATACAATAAACATAAATACCATCAAGAGCATAAATAATAGTAAAGTCCAGAAGAATAACTTGGAAATGATGAGCTTTACACATTGACTGTTTTTAAACATTATTTATTTAATTATACTTGTATATATGTTAATTTTTAGTAATGGCTATGTTTAACAACCAGCTCGCAAACTTCCTAAAAATGTAACAGTTAATCTCCCTTAAAAATAATGGCCAGTTTGGGTATATCTGGCTTTATTAACTGAATTGAGTGAGTGTTCAGTAATTACCAGGGCTTCTACTACAAAAATTGGGCTCATTTTGCTCTTAGTGGTCTTTTAGAGAACAGGAAAAAATAAAATTGTCCCTGTGGTCTCCATACCCCGCTCTATGTATTCACTGCAGTCCACAGTGCTGGTCAGTCCCCTTTGATACACTTGGTCCTTGGCTAGAGGCTGCTGTGAGCTTGCTGTGGCTGCTAAGAGGAAAAGTTAATGACACTTGTCTGGTTTCTACCTGAACCAGGTTCAAGATTTGGGTCTGGTTAAGTTCTGCTCTCTGGCATTCAGCTATGCCGTGACCTAGGAACAGATTCTACCTTGCTTGAAAACACCCTGAAAAGGAGTCCAGGGGAGAAGTAAAACTAAAAACAAGCTTCTTGGAATAGTAGCATGCCATTTAGTCCTGTAAGATGTAGTGTTTTCATAACAAAATCTTCATGTACAAATTTAGAGTGCGTTAAGGCCCTCCTAGAGAATGCAGAGAAGCTGATCATTAGTCGCGTTTCTCTCTAATGGAGAGGTAGTTATGACTGAAATAATCCAAGGAGACCTCAATTTGAACAAATCGTTTTCACTGACTACAGAGTAAACATGACCTAATTTGCTTACAGCAGTTAGAAAAGTAATGTAAATTACATATACAAGATAATCTAAAATAATGAAGTCATTATAAGTATTAAAATATTACCCTATCCTGTAAAGATTTTAAAACCACAAAATATTCAGATGATTGAGATGAAAGGTTTCCTTCCTCTTTTGATTTTATTATTCACTTAAATTCCCTGCATAGTTGTCTCAGTGTCTAACTTGAGTAGTAGAGAAACCCCAAGTGTCAGGAAACTACTTAGGTGGCAAAAGTGCTGGCAGGTAAAATGTGATCCAGTAGTTTGGAACTAAAAATATCAGCTTTCCTAAGATGCAGTGGGATATCTGTAAATTAAAATAAAAACTATCCAGAGTTAAAAGAGCTTCAATTCTCTTCATAAAAATAACACGATCCGGGAAATAATCACTTTCTTCCTCAGAATATAAGATCCTAAAGGGTACAGACCATGGTAAAATGTCTAGAATGCAGAGCAGTCTAGAGTGAGTTAGGCTTTTCCTTAACCAGCATTCAGAAAGCTGGCCAGAATGTTTCCAGTTCCTTTCCCAGGCCAGAATTCCTCTCATCCAGAGATAAACTTGATTCAAACCCTCATCCCCCCCTACTCCAGCCTTCTGCAATTCAGAAAACATCCTGCAATTATCATATCACAAGGCAGATTTTTCCAAAGTGTGTGCGTCCTGTGACAGATAATAAGTAAGAGAGCCAGTGAAGTAATGGAGTGAATACTGAATCAGGGAGAAGTAGGATCGGAAGTCATTATGGGGGAAAAAAGTTAAATGTAGGTACTATAGAGAATAAATAAACATTGGAAAGAACTTGCTCCCAAATGTGTCATAAACTACAAGCTACAAAATATAAGGATATTTGGTAACATTCGGATATTCGACTAAACTTTTCAGTTTTCATCTGTTCAGAAACACGAGTTACAAACCGACGAGAAGGCAAAATAGGATGAACACAGCCAGTGCCACTTACCAGGCATCACTGGAAACTGACTCCATTGTCTTATAACACTAGAACCTCCCTGAGCCCCAGTTTCCTCATCTTTAAAATGGAAATAATCGTAACATGATTTGGCAGGGAGGCTAGGAGGATTAAGGATAATGTGAGTCAAGTGCTGGACATAGCAGAGTTCGTTGTATAGCGGCTACCACCAAGATTTTAGTAGATATAAAGGATAGTTAAGCCCTTAAAAGGGCTGTTGAATATGTACTATAACCATATTATTGAAACATGTGAATATCAGATAACACCGGTATTTTAAAATGCATGATATTTTCTTCATGGGGGAAAAAAAAAACGATGCCCCGTTAGCACCTTTCCAGGACTGGGTAATGGGGCCCCGCAGGGAACACTAGCCACTGCAGATTTCCATTGAGGCTGGGAAGCTCCACCTTTCAAGTTGCAAAAGTCGTTGAAAGATCTGAACCCTGAGTTTATGATTTACAATATGTTATACTGAACAGATGATAACAAAAAGCATTAATCAAAAATCAAAACCTGAAAAAAAAAATGAATAAAGTGCTGCTCTACCAAAGGGAATGATTTTCTCTCCTCTTTGACTAGCTGTCAAACTTTTTCCCATCCGACTTACAGCACCTGGATATTTTAAAATGTACTGAGGTAGGGATTTGGGGGCCGTTAAATAGCATCACGAAACCTTGGCTAGACAGAAGCCTGGTGTCCTGTTTGTTATTTAGCTGGAGGCCGTAACTCATATTAAAATACCTACACTTAGCCCGGAAGTCATGTCAAAATTAAAATGAAGAATTGGCTGGTGGAAACACGAGGGCACTGTGCTATCCCTTCCGATGGATGAATCATTTAACTTTTTTTTTTTTTTTTTTTGAGATGGAGTTTTGCTCTTGTCACCCAGGCTGGTGGTGCAATGGTGCGATCTTGACCTCCACATTCTGGGTTCAAGTGATTTCTCCTGCCTCAGCCTCTCAGGTAGTTGGGATTACAACAGGGGCGTGCCACCATGCCTGGCTAATTTTTGTAATTTTAGTAGAGACAAGGTTTTACCACTTTGGCCGGGGTTATCTCAAACTCCTGACCTCAGGTGATCTGCCTGCCTTGGCCTCCCAAAGTGCTGTGATTACAGGCATGAGCCACAGCGCTTGGCCTTTCTTATTGCTTTAGGAGAAATAATAAGCATTGCTTTTTACCCACCCTCCCTTAACCTAACATTCCTTTTGACTTTTAAGTCACTGCTCTGCACGCTTGCTCACTCTGTGCTATCCCTGACCACTCCTTTTTGTCCTTTTGCCTGAGCCCCAGTATTCAGATGGAACATAAGAAAACACATGGTAAGTAAGTAGAATTACCTCTATCAGGATGCCTAATGTTCTACCTATTCCCAAATTACTTCACAGAGATTTCCATTTAAAATAAGAAACTTTTTCCTTAATTTTTTCAGAAACTTAAAAATAATGTCGTTAATACGATTGCAAGTTCTCTAGTTTGTACTGTCAGTTTCTTTTCATCAAAAAACAGTCTTATGCAACAGGGTGACTATTGTCAATAATAATTTAAGTGTACATTAAAAAATAACTAAGAGTATAATGGAATTGTTTGCAACACAAAGGATAAATGCTTAAGGTGATGAATACCTCATTTACTCTGATGTGATTATTAAGCATTGTATGCCTGCATCAAAACCTCTCACACCACAAATATGTACACCTACATACCCACAAAAATAAAAATTAAAAAAAAATCGTGTTCGTCACCTAAAATAATTCTAATTTCACTTCTTCACTATTGCAGGAATCAGGTTTCAACTAATTTTTGCATTCTTTTTAGAAGCAAGTAGGATACAACAACAGTGACTGGAGTTACCCCATTCAGACTGGCATTGATAACATAGTCAGGGATACACCACCACAGCAGCCACATGAAGTCAAATTATTGTGATAAGTGTTTATTCCCACAGACTCATTCATCTCAACTACCAGATACTTTCAGTTATTAAATGCCAGCATGTAAGAAAGATCTCAAAATCAGATTCTTCATGCAGTGTTCTTCCAATGTTTAATCAATTAAGAAAACACAGACCTCCCCGCAGGCTGTGAAGCTACTGTAGATCAGATCAGTTTATAGAATCATCTTATGTTCAACAAAGGCTTTGCCATTGGCCATTGACTTATGAGTAGCAGCAAAGGTCAGAAGATCTTCTTCTAGAAATGGCCATGCTGCACACGCACACAAATGTGCATTTATAAAAAGAACAGGGAGAAGAGGAGGAAGAAGGAAAAAGCAGAGAGAGAGAGAGAAAGAGAGAGAAAGCACCACACTCCCCCCACAACAGCAGCTTTGTGATCCCTCTGGTAATGTTACCCGGTTTTGTTTATCATGAAAAGATCCCATTAATGCCTCAGCCCCATCAAACAGCAGACCAAGTCCATGAATGGCACCTATCAGAGCCCAGGGCAAATCCAATGATTAGAGGGAATTCGCCAAAGGGCCTTTGTAGCTGAGAAAAATGCCTACTCCAGAGAGGAATGCAGAAAATTCCTGGGAGCACAGGCCCTTCTTTGTTGGCAGTTGGGCGGTATTCTGGAGCAAATAAAGGGACAAAAATGGGATCTCAGATGCAATGAACATTTGAAGAAAATGGTTTTCAAAGACCTCCTTGAAACATTCCTTTTCAAAAACCCCCAAAACCATTACTCTGATAAGGATGAACTACAGAACTTCTACTCAAACCACCATTTTATAGTATTGCATAACCTTGGAGATTCTCAACAGGAATATAGTTTTATTTAGATCTCCTTTTTCCTGCTGAGTTTCCCGGTTAAACAGTAAGCCAAAGTTAAAACTTTACAGATAAGAAAACATACACATGCACACACACTCCTCACTTACTCTCCTCAACTTTACTGACAGAATAAACTGAGATTTCGCATAACACAGAAACATTAGGCAAGGAAATCAGAAAGCATATACTACTGAATCGAGTGTACTAGCCGTCCTCAGAGCAGAACAAAGCATGAAGAATAAGCTGAGCTATCACCATTATCCAAATATGCATACAACCAACCAAAAAAAAGTCTGCTAGGCAGTCTAAGTAGGATAAAGAAGGTAAGTTAAGGCACAGGGACCTTAGACATCAGTAAGCTTTGCTTTCATCTACTTCTGTGCACAAGGAGGTATTTGTGTGCTGAAACCCCCTAACTAACATATGGCAAATATAACATGCCTATATTGTTTTTATTATACAAGAGCCGGGGTCTACCAGAGCATGCAAAAGGAATGCCAGGTCTACTATACCTCTTTAAGTATGTTTCCCAGAGAAACAAAATCTTTCAGTTTTGTCTGGTAGGAAAAAGCTGCCACAATAGAGAATGAATCAGAACCTTTAGGTACAATGGCTTTTGAAAACCTAAAGCCTTAGGTAATCATAAGGAAGGCATTTTGATACATCTGAGTTTCTCATTTTTCTCAAAAGGGTTTTTTTTTCCCCTTCTTAAGGCCCAAACAATTTTAATGACTTTTCTGCACAATGTGCCCCTAAGTGTAATACCTTTCCTCATAAATCTTGTTATAGACTTGCTTTATGTTCCATTTTAATGTTTGCTGGGTTGAGGGAGGAGCAAAGCAATAATCATGTAATTCTAGTTGAAGGTTTTCCTCCCCTTTCTCCTAGTCTGAAATCTAATAAAATATTATTTATTTGCATCTTTGGAGAGCTATTCACTAACATTTTTCAAAACTGTAGTAAAGTGGTTGCAAAGGTGGTGTCTTTATTGCTTTGCAAATGTTGTTCATTTTACAATTTGTTTTAAATGTCATTTTACTGGTATCGGTGGATTTACATTATAAAGCTGTATTAGGATGCTATTTGGGGTATATACAACAAATGCAAACCTTTGGACCGTGCTTCTCCACACTCACTTCTTATTTGCCCATGTAATCATATAAAACACTTCTCCCAGACTTCCCTTCCAAATAATTGAGCATACATAATTGTGGGGTTATTGCATCACTGTTTATGGCCAACTTTGCCCTTTCTAAGAGTTACTCCAATAAGTCTCTACCTTGGGGTGTACTTCCATAAACTTTATACATCTGTGCACCAAAAGGAGAAGTCAACTTTACTTTTGCACCATTAAATGTACAGTTTTGCAAACACTAATGAATGCAATACTTTCTCAAATACACGATGGCTTGAAAAACAATTGCCATACTTTCCTGATGCATTTTGCAAATTTCCTTCTGTGTCTGGACTGGAAAAGCTTTATTATTACAGTTCTTATGAATAAAATGCTTAGATTTGCCAATGTAAAAATGATCCATTTGAAAGAAATGTCCAGAGCAGAAATAAATTTAAGCGCAAAACAAAATAAATGCTCTGAATGACCCTGATTCAGGATTCCCTATAAATGGAGTGTACTTCTCCACCACTGTAGAGTTCTCTGAAATCCTGCCAGATGCATAAATCCTTGAAACATCTTCTAAAAGATAAGAATGAGCTTGGAAAATAGATCATCAAAGAAATATGCAGTGCCTATAAAATAAACCACACACATACACACACAATTTTCATTTACTAGATCCTCTTTCACAAATCTAGCAGATGGTAGAGTTTTAAAACTAAGCTTTTTCAAATTGCAATCTGATTTTCTATTTAAAACAGAATCCTTAACATGATAGAAAAAAAATGCGGTGGATATCATACAAACACCAGAGGCACACAACCAGGCTCACGATAAGTTGGCCAACGGAAGAAATGTATATAATTTAATCAGAACTGTGCACTCAAAAGCATAATACCAATTGTTAGCTAGACAAGTTTTTACTCCCCTCTATGTATCATTTCTTTATAGTACTACAGTCTACAAAAAAAAAAAAATTTGAATTAAAAAATATCGTCACAAACACTCTTCTTCAGCCAGTGACATTTTCAAGTGCTCTGAGTCATACCAAACAGGAGAAGGAACAACTACCCACGTGAAGGCTCTACTCTAAATACAATGGGAAAGTGAAACATCAGTTTTGCCTTTTTTTCCTCTTAGAGGATTCAAACTATCCTAACATCCTTCAGTTTCCATCCTTATCTCCCAAAATTAGACGAATTACACTTTGCAACTTAGTTGCTTCACTCTTGGAATAAAGCTCATTTTGACCTCTTTACCAGTAGCAATTCACCCCCTGAAATGCAGGACCGCTCTAAACCTTGAAGGTGGCAGTCGAACACAAGAGGGTTCTCATCAGCCACTACCTCTGAAACCCTATAATGTTCTCGAAGGATGGAAAATCTCCAACAAGGAGATGGTTTCAAAAACCAGTCCTGTTCTGCATCCATTTGCAAATACTAATAGAGAGGTAGATTCAATGCTACCTTAAAAAATTTTCACATTTGAAACTTGGACCCTCAGGAAGAAAAAGAAAACCACTTTGAAGAAACAAAAACTAAACAAATGAGGTGGTTTGTTCTTTTCGTATGTATCCATTTGGTCTTGTTGAATTCTGGAGTACCCTGTCATGGCAGATCTTGTCATTAAACTAAATGCCTTAGGTTTTAGCTGTGACCACACAGGGGTGAGGAGACAGTAGATGTTGCTATGAACAAAATGGGTCTTGCTGCAACCCTTAAAGGTCCTCCTGTACTAACAGCAATTAGAGAGTTGAGCTGTAATTTCACCCTCCTTCATGCAGGACCTTGTCTCCCCTTCCACAGGAAATGGGGGCTGAGTCAGTGGGGCATGACTATAATAGGAGCCTGTGACCGGGGTGCAGTGTAGCCATCAGTATAAATCTGTCATAGACACACTCACAGAGGAAGAGGGACTTCCATACACTGCCGTCTTTACACTTTTTGATGCAGATACAGATTTATGACACACGGGAAGCAGAGAGTCTTTGAGCCAGAGGGGCTCTGTGAATCAAGGCCATTTTGTAGGTTTCCGCCGCTTGAAAGAGCTACACATTTCTAATTGTGCTTGAAGTCAGCCCCCTTCCAGCCCCAGGAGGCAGCACCATTTGGTTGAAATAAAACTGAAGACTTTTCTCAACAGCTGGCCAGCTCTAGTTTTAAGTTTTAACAACAGGATGAATGGATTGAGGACGGCTGAAGGCATCAAAAAGTGTTATGCCAGACTTTTAGGGACTCTTCCTGACGACCCCGTTCCCATGGATCAGATTTGCTCGGAGATGACAAACTGTACTTTGAAGGGTCCCTTTGCTTTCACCCAACACAGATGACTCTCTCACCAAGATGCTTAAAAGTGATCCAACTGAGACCTTACAAAAATGTCTAACAAGTTTCAGGCAAGAAAAGAAAAGAAAAGAAAAGAAAAAAAGAGTCTGCTAGGAGTAAATGAAAAATCTGCCCAGAGTTGGTGTTAATTAATTAAAAACACAATTTCAAAGCATCCCTAATAGAAGACTTCCTCCATGCAGCCAGTATCTGATTCAGGGAGTGACTCAAGCAATAAAATCACAGTTGGGACGACTCTCGTGGTGCTGGCAGGCCAAGTTCAATATTTTCCCTGTGAGGCATGCCTGTACTATAAAAAGAATGTGATGTTTGAAAATGAGTGTCTCTGCTCTGTGTGCTGGCATTAAAAGTCTCTCCTAGCCCTCCTGCCACATTTTGAGAGTACAGTATGAATCACAATCATGTGACGAGCACCTCCTTGCCAAATTCTTTCATGCTGCTACCACGGTATGTTCCCTCTTAGGTTTTTGCCAGCAGCCTCTGTCCTCCAGCCAAGACCATCAGAGTGAGCGTCGGCACAGAGGCAGAGCATTCCGGTCCAGATTCACCAGCGAGAAGACAAGGCAGTGCATTATTGTACAAACTGTAATCTCTGAATTGACTAAGTGAGCAGGAAGGGACAAAAGTCAGCTAAGAGATGCAGCAAACAGGCTGCCAAGAAAGGATGAAACACACAGAGAGAGGGATTGACCTTTGGAGGGTAGCCTCCGTTGTGCTGGGCACGGGACTAGGCTCTTTAAACTCATGATCTTATTTAATACAACTGAGAAACGATCACTAGTACTATGAGTGAGGAAACTGAGACCCACAGTTATTAGATAAGTCACTTGCTGCAGCCACGCAGCACAGGGCAGCAGAGTTGGGGCTGGAACCCAAGCTAGTGTCCTGTCTCTTCTCTCTCTATTCTGCCACTTCTGATTCTGCAGATCAAACTTGGAGAAGCCGGGAAAACTGCTCTTCTCCCATCTTGGGCATTTTAATATTTACGCGACTCTCTTAACTAGCACTGTGCATCATGTCACTTTCAACAATACATGTTGATGAAACATTTGTCAGCCAGATTAACAGCTGTAGGACCAATCTTTCACAGCCATGACCACAGAACCCACCCCCACGCCTAACTGTCTTTCCCAAATGCTGCTCTAGGGTCACAATGGGAACTGGGAGAGTGTGTGGAGGAAAATATTATTGTAGTTCAACATCATGAATCACTACTGATGGAACCACTCAAAGTTTATCCCCTACTTACATCTGCATTTCCTTTGTGTTCATTTATTGCTGTGGTTAACTACAGATTAATCGACTTGCCAGTTTTCTGGCTGAGTCTCCTGTAAGCCAGCACTCTCTGGCCCCTAAGAAGCAGAAATGGATCATGAAACCAGAAAGCTCCCTGGAGTTACAATGCTTATTTATCCCAGTCTTCCTAAATGGCCTGGTAGGTACAAGGGTTTGGAATCAAAACAGGGTTAGAGCGGCTGAGTTTCTATACTTTACATTAAAAAGTCAACTGGTTCCAATCGATGGAAGAGGAGGTAAAGGAAGAAATGGAAGGCTAAATTCACATATAAGAATATATTGAAGAAGTGGGCTGGGAGCTATTGCTCACATCTATAATTCCAGCACTTTGGGAGGCCGAGGCAGGCAGATCACTTGAGGTCAGGAGACCGAGATTAGCCTGGCCGACAAGGTGACGCGGTGAAACCCTGTCTCTACAAAAAATACAAAAACAACCGGGTATGGTGATGTGTGCCTGGGATCCCAGCTACTCAGCAGGCTAAGGCAGGAGAATCGCTTGAACCAGGAGGCGGGAGGTTGCAGTGAGCTGAGAGATTGTGCCACTGCACTTCAGCCTGGGTGACAGAGTGAGACTCCATCTCAAAAAAAAAAAAAAAAAAAAGAATATACTGAAGAAGCAGTAAAATAGTCCTCTCAATCTCAGCTTAACCCAAGAAGGACTCCACTTCATGGAGTTCAGGTCTATCTGAAAGCTGGGTATGTGTGTGTGGGGGATGTGAGGGAGAACAATGCTGATTTTCATGGCATATACAGCTTGCTTGAGTCAACTGTGTAATACAGCTTCCAAAACAACAAAACAAAAGATATATACCTTAGGCAACATTACAGAAATATATTAAATAGTATTCAGGATAATATTAGATGATGATCTTGCTCTTCTTTACATTGATCAAATCACAAGAATATATTAATGAAAGATTAAGCACAATTTTTAATTTTTAAAAAACTAAAAGCTAAGACCTGTTAATTTATTCAGTCCATCATTCATCCAACAAGCATAAATTGTTGAGGAATATGTCGCAGGTGCTGTGGTAAGGGCTGGACATGCAAAGAGACATAAAACATGGTCTCTGTCTTGTTGAGTTGAGTATATGGGGATAATGCAATGTTTTAAATAGTGGCCTATTTAAATGGCTATACTTAAATAGTGGGCTGAACTTGGTAACCACTAACTTTGTGGCATAATGATTTTCAGGACTTGGGCAACTCTCATTTTGCTTAGTGTTTTGCTGATAAAATTAGCCCAGACGAATTTGTAAGGTTCTTTGCTATTTTGGTACTCTGTGAGTTGACAATGTTGTTATGTAGGACCATTTTTGTAGCAATTATAGAAGAAATACAAGTGGGTAAGAATTAGGAGGAAGACGGCCTGGATTGTCTTTTTTTTTTTGAGACGGAGTCTCATTCTGTCACCCAGGCTGGAGTGCAGTGGCGCAATCGCGGCTCACTGCAAGCTCCGCCTCCCGGGTTCACGTCATTCTCCTGCCTCAGCCTCCGGTGTAGCTGGGACGACAGGCGCCCGCCGCCACGCCCGGCTAATTTTTTTTTTTGTATTTTTAGTAGAGACGGAGTTTCACCATGTTAACCAGGATGATCTCGATCTCCTGACCTCGTGATCCGCTCGTCTCAGTCTCCCAAAGTGCTGGGATTACAGGCGTGAGCCGCCGCGCCCGGCCTGGATTGTCTTTACAGAGTAAGACAGAAGAACTTTTCAGACTGATTTCCATGTGAGTGGGGCTAGGATGTAGGGAGAAATAGGAAGCGAAACAGTACAATTCTGAAGCCAGTCTGCCCTGCCTGGCTCTTTCATTCATCAGCGGTTGAGTCCTGCAGCAGATGACTTTACCTCATTGTGCCTTGGTTTGTTCATCAGTGAAATAAGGATGATAACAGTGTCTACCTCACTGAGTTACTGTGAGAAAGAAAGAAGATAATCCTCACAACAGCCCTGATACGTACTTTCCCATGACATAAACCACTTTCAAACTAAGGTTTGTCAACAACTCCTCACCTACCTGCCTCTTTAAAGTCAAAGCCCGATTCACTCACCACTCTGCCAAGCTGGAATATTCTGTCTTATTCCTTGTTGGCCTTGTGTACTGTGTTTTCAGTGAGCATTCTTGGAATGGCAACTCTCTATAATATTCACTTATTAAAAATCTGTGGGTATATATATATAGGCATATTTACCAATTAGTTATGTATTTACTATGTATTAACTAAAAGGGTCCTCTGTGCACATCTACATCTAAGCATTCCTGGTTCAGTGCTAAGGTCACTTTGTTGGAAAAGATAAGGAACAAATGGCAAATAACTCTGGCAGCTCATGGTATGCTGAAGTTTGATTTGTAGGAAAAAACCTCTTTTTCTTTTCTGGGACTTGAGGAGAACAAATAGTGATCCTGTATTAATTCCAAAAATGAGTCTTACCAAAAGCCAAATGAAAGCAGTCTTAAATGTCTAGTTGAACATTGGACAAAGGTCATAAAGTTTAGGAGATTAAAATGGGCACAACTAATATTTCTTTTAAAAAACATTGAATACTTTGGACATTTTTGTGGATAAGAGTAGGGTGATGATGAAATTCAACAGTATAATAAAACAAGGTATCAAGCATATATCCTTACTCCTAGTGTGGGCACAGAAGGCAGCTGATTATTGGTGGAAAGTGCAGGCTCGAAGTTAGACGGGCTGAGCATGGTGCATCTCTAATGGGAGGGTAGTCCCTGGGTCCCTGTGTCATCACTGTCATAAGAGTTAGCACACCATGGGCACTCTATTCCTATTGGATGAATGAGTCTATTAGTCAAAGATGGTTTTATTTGAAAGTTTCTTTTCTTTTCTTTTTTTTTTTTTGAGACTGAGTCTCACTCTGCCGCCCAGGCTGGAGTGCAGTGGTGACATCTTGGCTAGTTGCCACCTCCACCTCCTGGTTTCAAGCAATTCTCGTGCCTCAGCCTCCCAAGTAGCTGGGATTACAGGCACACACCACCGCGTCCGGCTAACTTTTGTATTTTTAGTAGAGGAAGGGTTTCACCATGTTGGCCAGGCTGGTCTCAAACTCCTGACCTCAAGTGATCCACCTGCCTTGGCCTCTGAAAGTGCTGGGATTACAGGCATGAGCCACCATGCCCAGTAGGTTTGAAGGTTTCTTTTTCAGAACATATTTGTGTCTCCCCAACTCATAAACTATATCCTATGTTCCCAAACCACCATGGAAAGAGGATTCATAATCTCAGAAACACCAATGGCTAGGATGTATGTGTGTGTGTGTGTGTGTGTGTGTGTATGTATGAGAGAGAGGAAATTCTAATAGAAAACTTAATGGGGTCATCTAAAGACACATTAATGCCTTGGAGTGATGGCAAGGAAAGGGCAATCAGATTAACAAACTCAAATGTTGTTGTTGTCATTGCTTTTTTGTTTTTTTCTAATTTACCTGTGGCAGGCTAATATCGGTTAGTAAGGTATCTTACTATAAAGCTCCTAATGACACAACTCCAAAGAATCCTTAATATTTAATTATTTTAATTATAGAAGGTAAGATTTAACTATTGCTCTTTAAGATTTTTAGGATTTTAGAAATCCTAACTGCAAATTTTTTTTTTTTTTTTTGAGATGGAGTGCAATGGCGCAATCTCGGCTCACTGCAACCTCTGCCTCCTGGGTTCAAGTGATTTTCCTGCCTCAGCCTCCTGAGTTGCTGAGACTACAGACTCGCGCCACCATGCCAGGCTAATTTTTGTATATTTTTAGTAGAGATGGAGTTTCACTATGTTGGCCAGGCTGGTCTTGAACTCATGACCTCAAGTGATCCATTGGCCTCAGCCTCCCAAAGTACTGGGATTACAGGTACATGCTACCACACCAGGCTAATTTTTGTATTTTTGGTAGAGATGGGGTTTTGCCATGTTGCCAGGCTGGTTTTGAACTCCTGACCTCAGGTGACCCACCCACCTCAGCCTCCTAAAGTGCTGGGATTACAGGCGTGAAGCATTGTGCCTGGCCTAAGTATAAAATATTTTTCTTAATCCTCTTCCATACGGTGACTCATTGGAATGCCAACTCAAAAAAGAATAGCCAAGGTAAGTTTTCATTGCCTTCATTGAACTAGCCTTAGGCCAAGTCATCAGACTCTTTTGTCTTTGAAATGCCTCACTAAAATATCATCCATTTTATGAGGAGGGGAGGTCAGCGTTTGTGTAATGAACTCTTTATAGAAAAGGCATCATTTAAATTGCCAAGTAGAGTTAGGTAATTGGCTTTCTACATTTTTGGGCCATGAAGAACAGGCATTTCTTTCTAAATTAGCTCAGTCATTAATCCCAAGAATTTCATAACCTGTAGTTCAAGTCTTGCTTACTTATTAAGGGAAACTGAGGAAGGCAATGAATAAGACAGAAAATGTGGAATTCTATAGACTGTGCCTTCAAAAAGCAAGAGTATGTTCAAGATAAGACAGAGTGAAAGTGACTGCTGTGGGTTGGGTCTTGGCTGGTGGGTTGAGAAGCTTTGTCTGGAAATTTCTCTGGAACTCAATGGTCTGGCCTGGTTGGATTCACACCTCCCTCCTCGAATACCTCTGTGTTGTCTTTTAGCTCATGTCCTTCTCAGTAATTCCCTGCAAGAATGATGAATCAAAAGAAAAGGAGGAAACAGGGACTAAGGGTGACAGAGAGTCCCTACTCTTAAGTGAAATGTGAGTTTGAAAGCAGTTTAAGAACAGTCCGGTCTAAATTCCATTCAGTCTCCTAAACTCTTAAATCTGTGTATCATTTAGTCAATGAACAGTTTTTAAGAATGGTGAAAATAAAGCAACATATATAATATATATGTAAACCAAGTTTTCAAAGTCTGATCTTTTTCTTGATTCAGTTTAACCTAGTAATGTTTTTGTAAGTGAAAGCAAGTTTATTAGGAAAGTAAAGGAATAAAAGAAGGGCTACTCCATAGGCAGAGCAGCAGCTTGGGCTGCTGGACTAACGATACTTAAAGTTATTTCTTGATTATATGCTAAACAAGAGGGTGGATTATTCATGTGTCTTCCAAGAAAGGAGTGGGCAATTCCCAGAACTGAGGGTTCCTCCCCATTTAACCAAGTAATTTGCCTCAAAACAAAACAAAATTTCATGGCATAGTTGATATCATCAGCTCAAATATCAAAATAATTTTGAAAATCTGACTCTCAAATTAAATTCACTGGTCACAAAAATCTTTTCTTATCATTGTTGTTATTATTATTTGGACAAAAATTTGGGGAGAGGCAGCCCATCTTAAAATCACTTTTACAAAAGGCAAATGGCTTGAGATACGTGGCATGTGCTGTCAGGTGCATGAGCAATCCTGCTGCCACCAAGTCAACCATTTTCCAACATGCTATTTGTTCCCAGGAACTGCACACATTCCAGATGCTATCACCAGGGCTGCTAGTGCGCAAGAAAATAAGCAAATGAGACACACATTGGCTCATGTGGCAAATCACCGGGTTTGCCAAATGGAAAAGAACAAAAACTTAGAGGGGAAACATTTTGTTTTTCATCTACAAGGATATTAATAAAACTCAAACCCAGCATTTTGTGGCTACATTTCCCAGGAAGACGAGTGTCTTCTGGCCAAAAGAACATAACAACAATCCTTTGTATCTGAGAAATATGTATCTCGTGATGTCATTTAAAAAACCCACTATTTATCATGATCAGGGCTGAAAACATGTTTCTCTAAGACTTGGGCACCAGAAAAAAAAAAGGAATATAAATTCTACCTAAAATAATCAGTAATTCAGAGAAAATAAATTCAATGACTGTAATTTCATCCATTATATGTCACAGCTTAATATCAAAAGCTTCTCTAGATAAAGTTCTAAGGAATGAATAAACAGTTAGAAATTACTTACTACAGAGCTAAAGAGAGGGTGAAGTAGAAGAATGACAATTTCTTAGAAGACTTTCTATGCAAATTTAATTTGTATACATGAAAGGGAGACTAAGGAAGCAAATTATATTATAGAATATATCAATTAAAATAGAATCAATTGGAAGTCACAAGTGATTAGTACAATTAATTAACACATTTAGCACTTACTATGTGCCAGCCGCAATTTGAAGCACTTTACATAATTAACTCATTTAACAGTCTCAACAGCCATTATAATATGATGATACCATTTTCATTCCCAATTTGCAGTTGAGGCAACTAAGGCCCAGGTAGATTAAGAAACTTGTCCAAGTTCATACAGGTAACGATTCTAGTACATATTAATCTAGATGAGTCTAATTCACAAAATTTCAATGATACTAATAAATATTGAGAATTTAGAAGCATAATTCCATCAGGATATGAAAAGTCTTCATAGAGAAATTTCACTCAGTAAATAATGATGACTATTTGGAGTTTTTACCTTGAGGATACCAAATTACACGCATAAATGTACAAGTTTCCTTAGAGATAAAGACTAGTGCAAGTAAAGTTTAAATTTTGCCCTTGACAGCAAAAGTAGATATACTTGTGCATTAATATTGGTTAGTCATTATCAATTGGCCAAGCACAATTTGGTGAATGTGTTAACTTTTCCCAACAGCCATGAGCGTGCAAATACAGGCTGAGTGTCTGAAATGCTTGAGACCAGAACCTCTCTTGCATTTCTGATTTTCTTCGGATTTTGGAATATTTGTCTTACACTTACCTGTTCAACATCTCTAATCTGGAAATCTGAAATCCAAAATGTTCCTATGAGCAATTCATTCAAATATCATGTAACTGCTCAAAAAGTTTTGGATGTTGGAACATTTCAGATTTCAGGTTTTCAAATTAGGGATATTCAATCTGTATATCAAAAATACGTGGCTCACATCGGTAATCCCAGCACTTTGGGAGGCCGAGGTGGCTGGATCACTTGAGGTCAGGAGTTCGAGATCAACCTGGCCATCATGGCAAAACCTCATCTCTACTAAAAACACAAAAATTAGCTGGGCGTGGCGGTGCACGCTTGTAATCCCAGTTACCTGGGAGGCTGAGGCGAGAGAATTGCTTGAACCTGGGAGGTTGGAGGTTGCGGTGAGCTGAGATTCGGCCACCGAACTCCAGCCTGGGCGACAGAGGGAGACTACGTCTCTAACAAACAAAAAAACCCACGAGATTATTTTTCCCAGTTTTCAATTCTGTCCTGAACTCTCTATCTTAAACAATACATAGGTATGAAAATTACAACTGGTACATTGATTTTAATAGGGAAGAATTTATTTGGAAAGCAGTAAGTTTGTTGTAAACTGTGCCTCTTTCTGGAAATATTTACAGTTTTCAAAGAAGTGGCCTTAGCAAAACTGTAAGTACAGCCCTTGATTTGCAGGTGAAAAAAACAGCAGTGCATAGACATTAACCTAAGTTCAAGTTAGGATTAAGGTTAACATTAAGGGGTAAGCAGGACATAGCACAGTGATTAAGTGCATAGGAGCATTTATTAACTGAGTGATCTTGAACAAGTTATTTAACTTCTCTCTAAGTCTCACTTTCCTCATCACAAAAGGAAGAAATATTTCATAAAGTTGTTATGGAAACTGAGGTAATATAGAGAGAGTACTTTGCACAATACCAGACACCCAGTAAGGGCTCAAGAAATGGTATTGCTGTTGTTATCCTTATCTTTAACAAGTGAATCACAACCAGTTAGTGTCAGAACAGCTGCAAAGCACTTCTGGAGTATCTGTTGTTAGTTTATAAACTGAGTTCCTTATCCTTTGCATCTATCTGGGTCTAAGGAGGCAAGATCACATAGCATTAACGTTTTCCACAAATGTGGTGTGATCCATCACCTCTCCTCTTCTTTCACCTCCTAGAGCAAGCCTTCAGTCTCTTAGGAAGTGTTTTCCATCAGAATGTAACTTTGAAGTTGAATATTTTAAACTCTTTTGGGAAGGTTCAGACAAAGAAGATAAACAAAGATTCGGGAAATCTAAACGGCGAAGATGCCACGGCTCACATTACCTGCTTCCTCCTAGTTGGAGTTGAGCTCTTCCTGGAAGTGGGGCACAGTCTGCCATTTGATTAGACGTTTCAACATCAAAGCTGAACAAAAATATATAATCAATCTGATCTTAATTCAAGTGTGCCTACCCCTCCTTGTGAAAAGTAGCCTTGCTTTAAAAGATATTTCCCTAGCAGATCAGGCATTTATGAACAACTCCCTATCTTTTCTACTTCACTTCCATCTCAAGTTCTGGTTCACATAATTAGACAACACTTACTGAGGGCCCATTAAGTGGCCGGGCACTGTGCCACATGCTTTGTTTATACTTTCTCATGTAATTGTCACAACAACCCTTAGCGGTATTTTCTCATCCCCATTTTACAGATGGGATGGAGGCTAGGGAGAGTAAGTCACTTGTCCAGGGTTACATTGTTAAAAGCTGAGAAATTAGAACCAAACAGCAGTGGGGACAGGCCCTCAGGAGCCATTTCTACTCCTGGCTTGGTCACTGCTCAGATATGTCACATGTCCTCTGGGCCTCAGTTTCCCGGCTTGAAGAGGATGCAGCCTCTCCAGAAGTTGCCTTCCACAGCCTGCGGCAGCTTCCCAGGGCGGGCGGGCTGCTTTGTTTCCACACTCAGCTGCTCTGACTGGGGCCTCCCTGGGCTCTGCCCTGTTTTGTTTTTGCTGCTGGACCTACTACAGACGCAACCCTGGCAGCGCAGCCCGGAGCACAGCCGAGGCTTCCTCTTTCTCTCAGTTCCTGGCTGCTTCAGTATGAACAGAAAAGGTGGGCAGGGGCCAACTGGCAGGAGCCTCCGAAATAGCAGCACATGATCCTCCTACGAGCAGCAGAAAGGCCAGCCCGCAGGACCTCGCCGCCTGCCCAGCTCTGTCATTGACTAAGGTTGCTTTTGTCAGTACAGCCGCCAGGGGTTTCCACGCTCATTCCCCTCCAGACAGGGTGGACAGCTTTGGTGATAGACAACTGGGAGGTAAAACTCCACAGAGCCATGCCAGCGACTGACCGCCCAGGGACAGGAGATGGAGACGTTCAGCTGCAAAGGCTAAGGAGGAACCCCCGCAATTGGAATCTCTCCATGTCTTATGCAGCATGGAACATACTCCGGGACCTACCCGGGGCTTTCTCGGGCCACCTCTGAGTGCAAAGGAAAAGAGTGCAGTTCAAGGAAGGGAATGTGTCTGTCATCCCACCACATGCGCGCAAGGCCAGTTCCGGGATCAGCAGGCTTCCTTCACCAGCACGGGCTCTTCATTAGCAACCACTGGGAGGGAATGTGTGCGGAGTCAGTGAGTGAAGAAGCTCTCCTTCAGCAATTTCTCTCCTCCTCTCATATCTCTCTCTCTCTCTCTCTCCCCCCCCCCTCTTTCTCCCTTCCTCCCTCCCTCTTTCGCTCCCTCTGGGTCTAGGACAATACTCAGGCCAGGACAGTTCCAGTCATAACTGGATCTTTCCATTACTTGGTAGCACACAGGAGGATTTGTTGGAGTGGTTTTTTGTTTTGTTTTGTTCTGCTACTATTAAGCAAGATTGCTTCATAATCCTTTAAGGGGTTTTTAGCCAAGTCTTATTTACATATCCTGGCCAGCAAGCACGTGATTAACCCAAGGATGTTGGAGGGAAGGCAGATGCTACATCTGAAAAAATTTTGATTCTGTTTCATTCTGGAGACACAAACAGCCGAGCTGACAAAAGGACAACAGTCTCTTGGGCCAACATGACACCAAACTCTCGAACTCTGGAGACCCTCAGAGACAAGGAGGAGGAGCTGCTGAGGTAGGGGCACAGATGTGAGGAGTTCTTGTCCCTCTCTCCTTCTCTTTCACTATCTCCACTCTGGGGGCAAAGGCTCAGGACAGCCAGAGGTACACATAATCTAATACATGGAAATGGTGGTAAACTGCCTGTCAATTCACCGCAGCACCATAATATGTCTACAATGTGGTGCCTGTCTACAACTTACATACCACCCAGAACACAAGCTGCACTGGCATTTCTGTATTGACAGAAAGGACATTTGAAATTTTTCCCTACAGGCATTATTTCAACTGATATTTACGAGTGGTTTTATGGGATAGAATCATGCCAGTCGTATCAAGGAACTTTCCATATCTTTCACCCCATGCTAAGGATGAATAGAGCCAGTTATGATTATTCTCATTTCTTGAAAGTTACCGAATGATCCACCAGAAAGTTAAATGGATCCTCACTTATCAGAGGAATCTTTTTGTTTTTTTAAGTAAAAGAAACCTAAACCCCAAGACCTAGACTCCTGGAATAAGAATCTCTCCACCAGTGAAAATTCTTAAACATTAAATAAGCATTTACCAGGAGATATCGATGAGGTCTTAACTGTATATTGTCTGATTCTGAAGCAAAACATACAAATACAAACACTGAACTAGTACTTCTAATTCATCCTTCCATGCCACCTGCTGTGTAACCTTAAGTCATTTATCTTCCCTAAGTATACATTTTATTATCTTTAATATACAGGGACTGCTTTTGATGTCTCTAATTTCACATATAGCTCAAAATGAAGTATTTGTTTAATGAAAGCATCTGTTAACATTGTCAATGGCAGTTTTTATTTTAATCTTTAAATACAAAGGACAACACATGCTTCATGGCACAAAAATCCCTCATTGCCATAACCTCTGACAGAAATATTTTTGCAAAGTTTTCTTGCTCTTCTTGGGAAGAAACAATCATGCCATTAGGTTCTGTGAGTGAGGAGATGCCAGTGATACAGGATGAGGGATAGAGGTTTTATTTACTTACTTTGACCTGAAATGCTTTCATAGTGCTAGGATTTTCCCTGTGGAAAATGCTTTGCTTCTAATATTATCTCCAGTGATCAACAGTTAGTGTCAAAGGTTTGTGAATGGATTTCAGAATGTGCAAGTGGCACCTCCCATCGTTAGCTGTCTACATTTTTTTATAACCACTTGCATACTTTTGGTCAACCACTGTAAAATAAACAGTCCTTCCCAAATGTTTTTGTTTTCTTTGACAGCACAGCAATAATTCACTTGGAATGCTACAGAATAGAATAGCACTTTAATGCTGTTGTAAGGATGGCTTTTATGATTTCTATTCATCGAGTTGTTTTTAAGTTAAAAGATACCAGACTGAAAAGAACATAAAGCCCTGTGGAGATATGCTTAGATCTTTGCTCCCTGTTCCCACCCAAGGAGATATACATAGAATATATGTATAAACACACATCCACACATGCATAAATATATGTGTACATATATGCTCAATATAGACATTTAAAACAACAGTCACCTAAAGTGTTTACTACTTTTGTTTTTGTTCTTTTGTTTTAAATTTCAGAAGTATGGTATCTAGATTATGGTAGAGTTTTGTGTTCATGCAAATCAAGGTGTAAAGTAATGTTTATTCCTACCTAGAAAAGTTTCATGAAAAAAATGTCATAACTCACTTTTGCTTACTTGGTAAATACTCTTGTTCTCTTTTTTCCAACCATGGACGTACTAAATATGAAGTTTAGAAGAAAAAAAACTTTATATATAGTTTGTTTTGAATTTGATATATTTTGGTTAAAAGCGCTTTATTGCCAGGCATGGTGTCTCACACCTGTAATCCCAGCACTTTGCGGGGCCAAGGTGGGTGAATTGCTTGAGCCCAGGAATTCGAGACCAGCCTGGGCAACATGGTGAAGCCCCATCACTACCAAAAAAAAAAAAAAAACAAAAAATTAGCTGGGTATGCTGGCACATGCCTGTAGTCCCAGCTACTTGGGAGGCTGAGAAGGGAGAATCATCAGAGCCTGGGAAGTCAAGGCTGCAGGGAGCCGTGATCATGCCACTGCACTTCCGCCTGGGCGACAGAGCTAGACACTGTCTCAAAAATAGAAATAAAATTCTTTTTTTCTTCTTTCAGGGGGAATGGTTGATTACTGTCTCAGATGTACATACCACAATTAAGTTTGTATCTATGTGTCAAAAATGGAAGGATGAAAATTGACTTGAGAAACTGCACAGTTTCTGTGCAACATTATATAGGATATCTTTACAAAGGACATTCAAAGTAAGAAATTGGAGCTTAGGCAGTATTATACTTTCTATCTTACCTATACTACTCTCTAAGAAACCCATTTCTAGCCTGTACAGCACAGCTTGCAAACTGTGATCTTCGACTAGTATGAATAAGTCTTGTGTTGAGTTTAATTTCCAAGACCGGGAGTTTATCAGCTGAACCATCTCACCTGCATTCCTTGCAAGTCATTAGAGCCTTAGATGCCTGGCTTGGCTTTGGGCTTCTCCAGCAGAGAGCAGTGAAACACTGTCAATAAACCTAATTCTGGAAACCAGAGTAGATTCCAAGTTGGGAAAAAAAGCAAAGGCAGAAGTGGCAGGCTCATCAGAGTTATAAAGAAACTGAGGAAACTGGGCTTATAGATTTTTAAAAACAGATATGTGTTAAAAGTTTGGTGTCAATATTAATGGCAATACATATATTTAGATATTTAAAGGTTATTCGAAATATCACTTCATAGCAAGGTAGATGACCCAAAAGAAAAAGTGTGCACTTTCCAAAATTTGCTTCTTATTTTAATCCTGCAATTGCTATACTGTTACACATTTATGAGCTTTACTATTACACATGTATTAGGTCATTTCCATTTGCATTCCGTGTTAGAACAATGTCAGCTCTTCAATCCCAATCTCTGGCTACCTAGCTTGGCAGTTCTTCAAGCATCCCTTGTTTACAGGGACCGCTTGGAAAGTCAAGTACATTATAACAAGTTTATATATCCTCATTCTATAAGAAACATTGTTGCAGAGAACCATTTTAAGAAGCTTAGAAACAGTTTTCTATGGCTCAGGTTCAAAATGGGGTTCATAGTGGGGATGTGTGAATGGCGCTTCCAGGTAAAGTGATTTATTACATTACACATGAACTTGTTAACAGTATAACACAAAAGTGCGAACACTCCCCAGGACACCTCACCCTTGGCTGGGGTGCAGGTAGGTTCTTCTCCTTCCAATCAACAGTAGCATGATGACAGAGAATATTAGTGAATGCAGTATGTTCACGGTTGGCTGCTCTTAAACAAAACATATTTTCACAAAAGGAAATATGAGCATTTACAATCCCCGATATGGAACATAGGATCTGACCTGTTTACTTCTCTTGGATGAAAAATAGTTTAATGTATTAATTTTTTTGGAAGCAAAGACAAAAGGGAAGAGGTCTAAAAAAATAAAATAAAATAAAAAAACACCAGGCAGGTCATCCATTGCTCCATTGACGTGGGAGATAATACCTTATGTATAACCAGTGACTTGAGGAGTTCCCATTTTGAAACCTTTTTGCTCTCTTCAAAGCACTGGGCTCAAATGCCAGCCTCTGTGTGCAGGCTGCCAAAATACTAAGTGAAGCATGGGGCACTACACATTAAAGGAGAAAGGTCAGCATGGCACCATGCCCAAAATGCATGCTGTACAGCAGGATGAACTTTGGAGAGACCAGCTCACATCAAGTCACCGTGTGTTTTACATTCTCCCAGTGGCCGGGGTCATTTTACCTCCCACTGGAATCTCCTCTCAGCCATTATGTATCCCAGCTCTCAAAGGAAAACCTCTCTCCTTGACCCCTCCTAAGGCCTCTCTCCACAGTACCATTCTAGCAAAAAGGAACAGCTCCAAGCCAGGAAACTACTTCCACAGGGCAAATAAAGCTTCCGCCAGCACTCCTAATGGCATTCCCTGCCGCTGCAGCAGCCAGCAGACACAGGGCTGCATTGCTTGGGAAAGTGCAGCCTGCCGCTCCACGTCAACATTCCACCCCCTTAGCTTTTCCCAAGGTCTCAGTGAGAAAACCTTTCTTTTTTCTTTCTTCATTTTTTTTTTTTTGTTCTTATCAGTTCAAACAAGAACAATGAATTCCTCAAGCCTAAGCAAGAATGTGACAAGGTGTCAACAAAGCCAACCAGGAAGGTGATGTATGGCCCATAAATCACTTCACAAACCAGGGCTGCAAAGCAAGCACCCAGCAACGCAGAGTGAGAGTTTTTTCTACTACTAAACCTTCACACCCCCACAGCCACCTTCCTCCAGCACCCTCGCTGACTGCTCACCTGTCACCCCTCCACTGACCAATTGGCCTACTCATGGGGTAACACAAGTTCTGTTCCTTCTGTGGCAAATACTGGGCATCTATGGTAGAGCACCATATAATATAATGTGCTTTAGGGACATGTGTTGCTATGGTTTCCAGAGGCTGTCTGGTAAGTTCTACTCAAAACCTTAATTTGAAAAGTTTATAAATGGTGAAAGTATTTGTTCTTAGGGTAAAAATTTGATTTAGAAAGTTTGGGCTTAAATGGGTGAAATGATTTTATGGTTTTCAAAAATCAGAGGCCAGAAATTGGTTTGCCTGCTTTATAAATGATACAAAGAGAAATAGAAAGCAACCAAATTAGAATCTCTTTCTGGGGTTGTAGGATTTGGTTTTCTTGAAAGAAATATTGAATGTATAGTTGTTTACATATTAAGATTAGGAAGAGAAAGAGTATTCACAATTGCCTTATGCAAAGTAACTTATTGGCTAATACAAAATTACCAAATATTTTCTTTCACCGTTTTAATAGATGTGACTAATTATACTTTTCATGCCGTGGTTTCAGAGTGAGTATATGGTGTAAATTCCTAATGCAAAAACTCCTGAAAAGATTTAAATTCAAATGATTGGCTAATTTTCAGCAACTCAGTATCCATTCTGTGAGTTTCTATTTTTTTCTATATATATATATTATATATATATAATATATATATATAAAATATATATTTTAAATGGGCCTTAAATACATATTTAACTAACAAGCTGGAACAGCTAAGTAAATAATTTATAAACACACATTTATATAATGGAATTACCTGTACGTACTACATTCCTATATAACCAGTTTAGGAGAAAAAGCAAAAACTTCCAAAGAAGCAATTTTGTTGAAAACTAAAGACATCAACAAAGAGAAAAACTCACCAATCCCCATGATAATAGCAACCAAGGTCAGCCTAGTTGAATGCAGTTTCATTTCTTTCCTCCAACCACTTTTAAAAAAAAATCAGATTCTAAAAATAGCTGAAGTAGCAGAGATGAGCTCACTCTCTACTAAATAACTTTGCCCATTCTCTAATGATAGTAAAAATAATTCAAAGAAAACAAGCAAATAAAAAAAGAAAAACATCCACCAAGTTGGTAGTTCAAACTCATAGAAAGTTGACTGATGGTTTACGTAGGCCATCGGTGTTAAAAAACCAGACAAGGCCGGGCACAGTGGCTCACGCCTATAATCCCAGCACCTTGGAGGCGAGTCAGGCAGATCACATGAAGTCAGGAGGTCGAGGCCAGCCTGGCCAACTTGGTGAAAACTTGTCTCTACTAAAAAAAACAAACAAAAAAAGTAGCCAGGCATGGTGGCATATGCCCACAATCCCAACCACTTAGGAGGCTGAGGCAGGAGAATGGCTTGAACCCATGAGGTGGAGGTTGCAGTGAGCTGAGATCACACCACTGCACTTCAACCTGGGCAACAGAGAGCGACTTTGTCTCAAAACAAACAAACAGACAAAACTGAATATATGAAATTCTGAATAAAATATTTCTTTGCAACACAGTGTAATCTTTGAAATAATAAACTAACAGTTGTTATAAACTGCAAGTTCTAGTGTATGTAAATAGATCAACTTAGAATAATATCATTTACTCACTCAGGAACACAGCTATTCAATTAAATAAAATACATCTGGTATTATTGCCAGCAAGATAAGCAAAGCAAGCAAGTACTGAACCACTGTCAGTACATTTTCTCATATAAGCATAAGGGAGTAAAAATTAATTTAGGACTACTTTGAGATGATTACCTGTATTAACTCTATTTAAATATAAGCATTTTTTTTTATTTTTACATCTGTGATTAAACAAAACAAGACAAAACCCATTATGGCCATAGCATCAAGCTACATGATAATTCTAAAAGAGTATTACTGGTGGGGGGAAACCTTTCTGGTTGAATAAAGGGAGATGAGAAGATAAAATAAATACTGCAGGTGTGTGAGATCCCGATTTTCTTGCTCTGTAAAAATCTGTAGAAAGAGCTACATCTGTCTCAAAGTGTGACCCTCTTTTTCTGAGATGGAGCACCTAACTGGAAAAAGGAGACGAGCCCATTGGGGCAAATCTTTAAACTCTTCTACTATTTTTAAGCGTACTTGTGAAAATGTTTACCTGTATGTATCTATACAGAAAAACAAATGAGTTTGAACTATGATTATCCATTACTTTATTATTTTTTTTAAAAAAAGATATCTTGCCAAGTCTTAAGGTGGTTCTGTGGGTAAATCGGGGTAGTGAGCTGCTTATTATAAAGCAGCTTGAAGAACAAGTACATAGAGGTCACCTGCACTCACTTCAACAAGGTTGGAGAGGCACCTGGAGTCACACTACACCCCCTTCTGAAAAACATTCTAAACAATTTCTAAAGAGCACCACATCTTCAAATGGTTTGCTTCCTGCTGGAAACCTAGGCTTGGGTGTATGAGCGCAATTCGTTACCACTGAAAAGATGATTAAAATTTCTTGAGTATTCACCTCACATCATTAAAGCCTTTTATATATATTTTCACTCAATGTGTCTCAGCAAGACTGACAAAGTCTTCAACTAAGTAGTAGACTTTATATAGCTTTAAATGCTATACATTATATATACCTATTATTTATATAGCTTTATTATTTATATTATATATTTATTAATTTACATTTGAAGTTTACAAAACAAAAATAAGTTTTCTTTTCTTGTAGATGATAAATAAGATCTATGAAACTGTAAAGGATAAATTCTTACTCTTATTCCCAACAAGCTGGTGTCAACAAACCACAGCCTAAAACCCAACTCTAGTTTAATGCATACAAGGAAGAAAGCGTAATTGAAAAATCAGTGCAAATTTGCTCCTGTTTTACTGTCCACTCATTCAGCAAATATTGATCCAGTGTCTGCAAAGTGCTATAGTAGGCTATAGAGAGATAAAAAAACAAATCTCACTAACTGTGTGCCATTAATTGGCATACCTCAAACCGCCCTATATTGTTACCTACCTTTTTTGGTGTGTGATTTTTGAATTCCATAAGGGCAGCGACCATATGTTAAACCTCCATGGGTGTCCTGCTCTTTTCAATCATCTAATAAATGGGTCTGCCATTATTGTTACTGTTGTGCAAGCACAGGCAAATCCCACAAACAAGACTTGAAAACAAATCCTCAGGTCCCTGTCTTTATTACTGGAGGTAAAACAATGATTTTGTGAGGATGAATATAATAAAATAAAACATAGAGTGATGTGATAATGGTCACATTGAAATATATGTATGCATCTACATATACACATGTATACACATCATAAAACACATATAGACATGCTTTATATATCTTACTTTCTACTAAGCTCTTTTCACATTTACATGGGAAATTAAAGTATAATATATGTGATTCACTAATAGTGACATTGGACATCTCTCTTCTTTTCCTTCTTTCTTTTTTTCTAAAATAAATATTATCCTCCAATCCCACAGGTGCATTTGACTTCATGAGTGACTATTTATAGCCATCTACACTTAGCCCAGATTCAATATGAAAAAACTATTGAGAAAAGGAAATAAACCTTTTCTGCTGATGGCTTCCCTATTTGGTGCTCAAAGCACTATTTATTTCTAACACACCAGACAACAGAATCTAGAGGGCTCATGGTATAGGTGCAGACACATGGCTTGGACACATTCATTCCTTGGATACTTTTTATAAGACATACACTATGCTCTGCAATGAAAATACAAAGATAGATGAGACACAGCCTCATGCATGAAAAACATGTAAACAAATAATTATAGTAGACTTGGAAATGTCTTCTACCTCAGGTGTGTGCAAATTTCCATGAGGCAAAGAGGAGGGAAATAATTTCAGGAGGGGTCAGGGGGCACCATATTTGAACTGGATCTTGGGAGGTGTGTTGAGATCGGCCCAAATGGAAGTAGAGGTAAAGACTTCACCAATCAGAGCACAAGTGTGAAAGACCTAATGTAAGTTTCAGAAAAACGGGTCTTTCTGTCCTAGGGAAGTGAAGATTTCAACTGGTGGGTTGTAAGAGGCAAGATTAGAAACTAGGCCCAATGCTATAATCAACATAAGAACTTCAGACTTTATCTCTTGGGTGAATGGTAGTCAGTGACAATTTTTGGCAGGAGAGTGATTGAGTGTCTGTTCTGAAGAAAACACTTCCAGCAATAATGGAGGCAAGCTGGACAAAGAAGAGTAGACACAGCAGGAAAACTAGTAGGAGGCTGGTGCAAATAGTTTAAGTGAGAGATGATAAAGACTTGTACAAAGAATATGGCAGTCGGAAAGTGGGAAGGGAGGAAAAGAAAACTCAAAACATATAGCTCCAGACACCTTTAGGAGTAATAAATAGCAGAACTTTGCAAATGTTGAAATTGGAGACTGACAAGTCAAGGATGACCAGGTATATGATGGCACTCAGATAAGCTACGAATACAGTCAGTCAATGCAGGCAGTGACTGAAACACAGATATCACGGAGCTAACTCAGAATAAACACCATGGAATGAAAAATAGAAGACCTCAGATATAATCCTGGAGACGAGCGACGTGCAGAGGGCAGGTAGAGAGAGAAGAGCCTCCCAGGTGCAAGGAACTTCTTGACAAGGGAAGAAACACAGGACAGGTTTACCTTCAGGCATCCAAGTAGGGCAAGTTTGAAATAAGGAGGCACTGCTGATGTGTCAGATATTTCAGAAGAGACATCAGGACGAGGACTGAGAAGTGTCCTCTGGATTTGGCAGTTAAGAGGTTACTGGCGACCTTATTTAGAGGATTTTGTGTAGGGGGACCCTAGGAAGGATGAAGGGGGTAGAAGCCAAGTCACACTAGGCTCCGGACTGGATTAAAGATCTGGAGAGGTGAGAATGTGTTTCACTTGGCTGGCATCCTGTTGCCTCCTTACCACTTCAGACTGGCTTCAGTCTAACAAGGACAGGCTGTCACACCTTCTTTTGCTATGCCTACAACCCCTAAACCCAAGAAAGTGATGATGCACTGAAGCACAAAGCTACAGAGCACATAAAGCAATTGGTTATTTTCTGTGACATCATCATATCAAATAGGAAAATTAAATATATTGTTGGTAATCAAAGGTTATTCTGCTATTCCTGAGCCTTTCTGAGGAAAACTAACAAAATAAGTTATGGGCAGAAGTCAAACTGGAAGTGATTTTTAAGAGGTCTTAAGAAGCTCGTGTGACATTGTTCTGTGTATCTGACAGCCTGAGTGTGAACTAAAATGGAATCTGCCTAGAAAAGGAATATAGTTCTCTCACCTAGAGGGAAAACCACACCTTCAGAATCCCCATAGGAAGGGGATATAGTAATGGAGAAAACATATTCTGCCTCATTATTCTTTAGCCTTGAGAATGTAGATGTAGGACATTCAAAATTCTCATGAGAAGGAAAACAAATAATACCTGGAGGCCAAGCTAAAGGTTTCTTGCTTCTACTAATGAACTTAAATTCATTTTCCATTCACACACAAAAGGAAGAAACCTATATAAATGGATTAAGAGGGCCAGAAAGACGCAATAGAGCAAGAGTCAGCAAACTTCTTCTCTTAAGGGTCAGATGGTAAATAATTCAGGCTTTGTTGAGCAGATGGTCTCTGTGGCAGGTACTCAATTCTGTCACTGTAGTAGGAAGGCAGGTATAGACAACACGTGAACCAATAGGTGCGACTGTGCCCAGGAAAACTTTATTTGTTGATACTGAAATTTGAATCTTACATAATAAATATTATTATTCTTTGTTTTAACCATGTAAAAATGTATAAACCTATATTATAAACATATATTTTAAAAGCTGACTTCTAAAGAAGAAAATTAGGGTAGCAAATAATTATGATGCATTGGTCATTAGACTATGGCTTCTGACTGAGCCTACGTTTTTTCCAAATCATGTCGGATTTGACCTGTCATTCTCTTGCTTAGAAATCTTTAATAGCTTCCCATTTCCTGTAACGTCCAATCTCCTTACGCATGTATGCACGGCCCTCACGACCTGCTACCACTAAGCGTTTAGGTTCACTGTCCACATCCACTCCCTCACTCATGGTATGTCTCTAATGTACACTATCCAATCCAAACTAGCTGCCCTTACTGAAATACACCCTACGTTTCCCTGCCTCCATTGATTTACTGCTACTTTTTACATGACATGAAAGGCCCTGTCACAGGAAAGTCCTCTTCCAGCTGTTTTGTTTTGTTTTGTTTTTAGATGGAGTCTCCCCTTGCCCAGGCTGGAGTGCAGTGGCACGATCTCGGCTCACTGAAACCTCCACCTCGTGGGTTCAAGCAATTTTCCTGCCTCAGCCTCCCGAGTAGCTTCTACTACT
>NW_012121821.1:2257274-2322621 GCF_000951035.1 Colobus angolensis palliatus | reverse complement strand
GTCTCCCCTTGCCCAGGCTGGAGTGCAGTGGCACGATCTCGGCTCACTGAAACCTCCACCTCGTGGGTTCAAGCAATTTTCCTGCCTCAGCCTCCGAGTAGCTGGGATTACAGGAATGTGCCACCACACCCAGCTAATTTTTGTATTTTTAGCAGAGATGGGCTTTTGCCATGGTGGCCAGGCTGGTCTCAAACTCCTGACCTAATGTGATCTGCCCACCTCGGCCTCCCAAAGTGCTGGGCTTACAGGTGTGAGCCACCACGCCTGCCCCCAGCTGTTCTATTAGAATCCTATTCATTCTTTAGGGCTCAGCTGAAATGTCATTCAACTCCTTTGTAAAGCCTTCCTTATTTTACCTAGTTGGAATAAAGGCTTCACATATTGTTTTTTACTGTTTACATTTTGGCAAAAATATTTCTAAAACCACTACCTTACAAGGCTCTTGTAAGGATTAAGTAATAAATCAAGACAACGTTCATAATGTGCTCAGCGTTAACACCTGACACATAGTCGAAGTTCAAAAATAAATAGAAGTTGTATGGACATGCATATCTACTCCTAGACTGTAAGGTCTTAAAGTTAAGGACCATATTATATTTACTTATACACACACCTGTAACAATGACCTGTATATACATGTGTTGTGTTCAACAAATGTTTATTGGATATAGCTGGAATATTGTACACCACTTTTTTTTTTGTTTTTTTGTTTTTTCAGATCGTGACCAATACTTTAATCTTAAAGCTAAGTGTGAGAAGGGCTGAAAAACTGTTAAGATTTTTTATAACCTTTCTAACTGGGTTGGCCACATGGAGCAGAAAATCATAGACTTTGGAGTCTGACAGACCTGGGTTCAAAGTTTTATTACTTTCTAGCTTGTGTATCTGTGCAAGTCACTTTAATTTTCGGAGACTTGTTTTCTTCATTTATACAACTGTCAATAAAATGTGTTTTTAAAGGTGTATTTTGAGGTTTCTAGAACAACACTAGGCTTGGTAGGCATTTAATAAGTACTGGCTAAGGATATTAAACAGGACTGTGTTTAAATGCCCCCATTCATATTACCTACATGGTGAAACACTGTCAAAATGGTATACACCAGAAAAAAATGTGAATTTTATTTTTTGACCATTCTTTCTTAAATACATAAGGAGAGCTGAGCCCATTTTGTGGGAAAGAGTCAGTGCAATGGAGGGTGGTTCACTATGATCCCTAAGAATTGACTCCACTGACAGCACCCTCTTTGACATTTCCCTGCTAACTTCAGCAGGTAGCAAGAGGGGAGTGTGGGCTATGGTGTCAGATTACTTGAGGCTCCATCAACCACCCAGATGGAATTTTAGGAGCTATGGTAATTCCTATCTGCTGGGTAGGGTTCCTGAAATACAACCATGGTGTTTCATTTCCTAGTTGTTGCTGTCATCTTTCTGAGTTGCTCTGTGATCCATCATATGCCTTCTCTAATCTTGCTTTGATTTACGAATGTACATGATGATGGTGATGGTAATATCCTATTTTAAATGATACTACTCAAACTAACTTGGCCCAGAGAACCCCACCAAAAAAAAAAAAAAAAAGGGAATGAATGAGTCAGATCCTTAGAACACAGTTCCTAGAGTCATTCTAGCTAATCTTTTCATCAGCTTTTGCAAAGGGGTTTCTGCCTCATTGATCAAGACAGTGTAGTGGCTTACCAATGCCAACCTCAGTTGGCAACTCTACGGTAACCTACTAGACTCACTTGTATGCAATGCATTGGCAGTTTGGGACAGCATTAATGTTTATAATGTGACCTTGTCTACATTTGGGGTTTGGTATAAATTATTACTTTACTTCTCAACTCAAAATTTGATGATTCCATTATTTTGTCAAAAATAACCAATAAATACCACTAATCACCTAGTCGACAACTTATTAAAATGTATGCTAACAGTTCCTATAGATTCTAGTGAGAGTTTAAATGAAAGAGTTAGGTGGAAACAGGCAAGACTGATATCACCTGGATTTTTCTGCTATATCATGATTCCATAAGCCATCCTTAAAGATGCACTGAATTAGATAAGAACCATGGAGAAAATGGTGATTATGTACACAGTACCTATAAAAAGAAACTCTTGCTTCAAATTTTCTTCATATTCAACGTAAGTGGTGCTTTGGGCCCAAATACGGTGACTCATTGCCTCAGTTCTCCCTTTCCTGTTTCACAAGCAGACGCAGCAAAGCCTGGAGAGTAATCTGACTCCTCCCTGATCATAGTGGACTGCATCTGGGATGACATTTAGTTTTCCTTCTGTGTGGGCTCTGTAAAATCACCTACTGCTCAGAGAAGCTCTCTGACATGTTCTGAACTCTAAGAACAAATGAAAATGGCATTTTGGAAAAAAAAAAATGAAGCCAGACCAAAGAAGTCAGAAACATGATACTCCAAGATCAGGCACTTATCTGCACTGCAAATGAAAAAAGTTTCAGACTCAAAGAATTAACAATTTAACCACCAGTTTTCCCCTGAGACGTTACTGTCACAAGAGATCCTTACATTTCCGGTGGCATTCAGCAGATTCTCCTCTTTAGTGAGACCAATGGCAGAAAGTTACTGAATATTTGCTCCCTCTCAGATGCAGAAAGATTATTTTGTAAGCAATGTTGGAGAGAGAAAGAGCTCAAAAGCAAGGTGAACATCAGAAGAAAAAAGGGACAGATCTACAGGGTGCTTGTGACATGTTTCCACTTTGTGCTATGGGCAGTGGCAGAGCAGAAGACCAACCTTTAATCAACTTAGCAACATGGTGCCCATGTCCAGGCATTCAAGTGCTTAGTAAATACTGTTACAGAGTGCCCAAAAAGGAACGTGGGTCTTCCAGGAATGTGCAAGAAAGAGAAGGCACGTTCTTACCCTCGAGATGCTTCTAGTCCTGTTCAGATGACAAGCTTTATGTATTAATACGTTAATTCAGATCTTTTCCTCACTTCCTTCAAAACTCCATCCAAAGTTCTTCTCCTGCAGGCAGCCTTATGGCTCTGACTAATAGCTCATGCCTCAACTCTGTGTCCCCACAAGACTCATATCCTCCACTTTTACACAACTTGAACTTGGCAGAAGTGTTCTTCAGTTGATTCATGTGTGCTCAGTCCAACTGATTTGTCAGTATCATGAGGATACGGGTTTGGTCTTCTTGTTCCTTTATGTCTTTTCACAGTAATTAGTTCTGTAGCTTAAACATAATAAACACTCATTAAGGGAAAACTGGCCAGCCAATTCTGACTCCTCCTGCTCAGATAACACTCCAAGTGTGCTGGTTCCTGGCTCTCCCACTAACAGATTAAGTTCCTAGAAGTTCCCCTTCCTGAGAAGGCCTCCGGATTTTCATGTTGCCTTTGCATCCAAAAGCAAAGATGTTCTCAACAGAGCAAAAAGTTAGAAAAGAACTCAATGTCTCAGTGGGCTAGATTTCTGCTCATTACAAAAACAGGACAAGGGCCTGTTTCTATGTAGCTTGTGCCATTAGCTACATTCAGGGATACCAGTTAACAAAAATGGCAGGCTTTCAATTTAGAGTGTCAATTTCTTTGTCATTATGTGAGCTAGTGATTTAACTCCCTGCTAAGGTATCTCATGCATCTCTTGCCACTTCTTTCCTCACACACTCTCCTCTTTCTTCTTTACTTTGTTCTTCTGCAGTGTTTAGAAACTAGAAAATCAGAACTGATTTCTGCCCCCTCACTCTCTCAATCTCTCTCTCTACCAGTGTCAAGATGGGAAGGCACATGTTCCCATTTTGATAGCAGCAGAAAGAAAAACGGCAGCAGAAGGAAAACAGCAGAAAGAAAAATTAGACTCAGATGGGTTGAGAGGGCAATGGCAAGCAATGTTGGTACATGTCAGTGGCATCTCAGCTAAGTGCTAGTGATTTTTTTTTAAGTTAGCACTGCTGAAAAGAAGAATGACTGTTCACATTAATAATTGCCTTCTTAAATTTTTGATGATGAGAAGTGGGCTAAGGTAGAAGAGGTAATGTTCATTTCACTTTGAAGCTTATAGGTAGTCACACGAGTATCACAAAAAGAACAGGTACAATGAATCATCTTGCCTTTTACCCGACTGTTACGACACCTGCAACATATCCCTTGAATGTTCCACCTAGTCACACTCATAATGGAGGGAAAAAAGAAACAAAGGTGAATGCTCAGTTAGCCCCTAACCCTCTCATCCTATCTGCTGTTAATATTGCCCACAGGACTACCAGCTGCAAGGCTATCCATGACCTCCTCCGTCAAGTCCACCCAGACTCTCTGATCTAAAGCAGCCTTGCCCACTCCAATACTCTCCATTACATTAACTTGGTTCACTTTTCTTCTTCGCTCTTATCATGGCTTGAAATCATCATCTTTATTTTTTTAATAACTATGCCACCATTTGTAATCCCTCTCTAGAATGTAAGAGCCACAAGACTAGAGACCTTAGGCTTTTCCCCAGGGTCTCTCCAAATATCGAGCACAGTGCCTAGCATTAGCAGAGTGGGATAAATGTTTGCTGAGTGAGTGAACAGATGTTTCCTTAGGAGTCAATCTCAATTTCCATTTTATCCCCAACGTTTGTAAATTTTCTCTCTGATATAGAGGTCCACCCTCTTTAGACACAAAGGAATTATAGTTATACACTTGCTATGATTCCCAGAGTTCACAAATTTTGATGCTCCATCATTTTAGCCAGTAACTATAGCTTGAATATTAGTGAAAAATAGATGGGGATACAGATGCTTAGAATGTGTGCCTTCCCATCTTGACACTGGAGAAATGGAGAAATGTTATTCTAGTGCATTCTGTTTTGCATTCTAGTTCAAATTTCAAAACCTTAAAAAGCCTAAAGACTAACTTAGGTTTCAATTTAACATAATTATTTTAAAACAAGTTATAATATTTTTACTGTACATACATTTAATTATTACTAAGTACTTTCATTTCTATCTGTAAAAGTATAGTATGAAAAGTTCACCCTCATGAAATCAGACAAAAGTACAATTGACCCTGGAACAATGCAGGGGTTGGTGCACTGACTCCCTGTGAAGTCAGAAATCCAACAAAAATCCACGCAAAACTTTTGACTCCACAAAACTTAACTACTAATAGCCTACTGTTGACTGCAAGCCTTACTGATAACACAGTCGATTAACAAATATTTTATATGTTATATTATTATATACTGCATCCTTACAAACTACATGTAAACTACAAAGAAGAAAATAAGAAAAGAGAGAAAATTTGTTCACTGCTCATTAAGTGGAAATGGATCATCTTTATCGTCTTCATGTTGAGTAGGCTGAGGATGAGGAGGGGTTGGTCTTGCTGTTGCAGGGGTAACAGAGGCAGAAGAGGGAGAAGAGGTGGAAGAGGCAGGAGAGGCAGGAGCACTCGGTGTAACTTTTATTGAAAGAAATCTGCATATAAGTGGACCCGTCCAGCTCAAACCAGTATTGTTCAAGGGTCAAGTGTGCACTAATATGAAAAAGAGATGAAGTGAAAAAAATGGATCAAAATATTTCTAATCATAGTTAAATAATCTAAAAAATATAGGCCACTGACAATTTTATGCTTCTGTTCAACGGCACTGCACATACAATCCATAAGAAAAGCTACTATGTGTGTTAAATGGAAACACTATAAAATCACTTGTAGTGAGTGTGTCCTAAGAGGATTATATGAACATTACAATATTAATGTTAATGAATTTAAACCTTTTTTTCCTAGTATGTTAAATATTTCCCTGTATTACAAAAACTGTGAGCATTCATAGCAAAGCTGGTGTTCTCTGCCAAATGCAAGGTGAACGTGTGCTACCTACAAAATAGTCAACAGTGGAGTGAATAACATAATAGGGGATTTCAAGGAGATGCAAGACAACACTATTATTTTCCTAATGCTCATAATTCTGTTTCTGGCTATGTAATTTTGTCTTTATAACACTACTCAATTAAATTTATATTTGGGCCAAAAATTATCATCTTGGCTGCCATGTAGCACTCTTCAAATCTCTTAAAATCACTTGCTTAAGTTTGCTTTTGCTGAAAAGCACTTACCCACCTCTCTGGGGTATTTTTTTATGAATTACGAATCCTAGAGCCCTCAGAGTCTAAGCATGGTTGGCAGGTTGGAAGCAAATAAGCACGATGGAAATGGGCCCTACTTAGTTACTGTGGATACCTCAGATATAAAGGATTCCTATTTGTAGTGCTCATCAACAACTACTAGCACAAAATCTCTCATGCTGCTTGGACCTAAATACGGTCATAAATGTTTACTGCACGTACATAATATTCATGAAACCATTCTAAGATTGCAGAGCCGTAGTGTGGGAAATGATATTTCTTTCCTTTGGTGGATTTTCATATCCCATTTTCCATCTGGAGAAGTGAAGATATTGTTTTGCAATTAGCTTTACAGAACAGAGCATTTTTGTTGGACTACTAAAGTCGTTTAGCCAAAGTTGGGCATAAATGCAGTTCCTGCGCCAAGCCAAATTACCTGGAAACATCACACCCTTCAAAAGGTTTGAATATCTCATGTTTTGGGGTTAGGGCTGCGACTTCTGTAGTTTGAAGACAATGTTCCCTAGTCAGTCAGAGAGACTGAGCTGGGCACAGGATTTGGTATTCCTAACCTCCAAGATCCTGTCCATGGAAAAACCATTCAAGCCTTTTCTTGTAAATGAATCCCAAATTACAATTTAGTTTCTCATCATCTGGTCCATGCAAAGGATATTGTGACTTTTTTTCTTTGAAATCTAATGATCCCTGAAGACAAGGCAGTCAGTGTAAACACACCAGGGACACTGTACTCTTCTTTACAGATGTTCACCTCATACTGCAGAAAAGAAGGTGCAGCCAATTCTGGAACCAGGACTTGCACTTGTGCCCTGTTTTGGCTTAACAGTTTTAGTTTGAGGCCAAGGCAGTCAGTTTAAACACACCCGGGACATTGCACTCTTTTTTACAGATGTTCACCTTGTACTGCAGAAGGGAAGGTACAGCCAACTTCTGAAGCCAGGACTTGCACTTGTGCCCTATTTTGGCTTAACAGTTTTAGTAAACCAACTGAAATGCTCCATTATGTAAAGCTAATTGCATAACAATTAACTTTTCCCGAGGGAAAATGGGGTGTCACTAGATGTGAGTTAATGATCTGGCCCCAAAAGAATTCCAGTTTCATTCCCCAGCTCTCCTTAAGTGCTGATAGTGTCATCAGGATTTAGGGTTCACTGCTGTTGTTGGCTATCCCAATGGCAAGCTCAGTCTAGTGAGCTAATAGATATGAAACAGCCATGTCAATTGCCAGGAGCTGAGCATGGGTGGAGTAGAGCAAGGGAAGCATGCATAAGTTCGTGTGGACAGTGGGTCAGCTGGAGAAGGATGTAGTAAAGACCAGTTCCACACATTGCTGTTGACAGTTGACAACCTACATTATTTCCCTTGTGTGCAGTGGTCCCCATATGCCCTTTCTTCTCCACTTTCTATATCACATTTCATTTTTCACATTCTCTTGGGATCTTTATCCACAGCCATGGCTTCAGCTACTGCGACTCATGGCTCCATCAAGCTCAGCTCCCTCTCCTAAACTTCATGCATACTAAGTGCATGAGTGTTTCATCTCTATCTCGAATTCTAAATCTACTCTTCCTCTTCTTGAGTTGCATGGTCATCCACCAGGTGACCCACGCTTCTAGTCCAGGTCTAACCCTTGACACTTAATACTTTTTTAATTTTTTGAGTATAAGAGATTTCTAACAACTGGCTTTCATTTTGTATACCCAAGCAGATTAATTGTTCTAAAGTAGTATTTTAAATGTACTTTCAAAAATATTTAGTTTTTCCTCAATTACTGTGTAATAAAAACATGTAGAATTACTTAAGACATTTAGGCTTATTTGCAGAAAATTGATAATGCTATCATAAAAGCAAACTGTAGTAGTGGTGGTGGTACTGACTGTGGGACACAGAGACAGAGACAGAATCCCATTTTCTGTTGTTTGATGTTGTGGAGTGTGTGTGTGTGTCTGTGTGTGTGTGGTGCGTTTTGGTAAATTTGTTGCAACATTTGAAAAAAGGTAAGTATATCCAATGCTTATTATTTTGTTAACTCTCTTAAAAATCTGAAGTCATACTGTTCACTTAGAAACATGTTGCACAAAAACGGATTTTTCCGTCAAAAATATGTTGGTATATTAAATGTTAAAGTACATCTGTAAAGCCAGTTCAAAGAGAAAAAAATTTAAGTATAATCTATATTTATTTAGTCAATTTACTCTTAAAATTTTATCAGTTTGTTTTCCATGGAACTACAAGGTACTTAAATTAAATATATATAGTATCTAGGGTTTTTCTTTTTTTTTACCAATTTAGGATAAATCAATATTACCTAAAATGAGATGAAACTACCAATGCAGTATTTTGAAAAAGAAAAGTAATTTATTTTCTGAACTCAGTATTCCATAGTGATCCACATACATGATTAAACAATAAGAAATACTTTTACGTACAGGTTTTGTCACATGAAACTCTGTTTTATCCATCCAATACAATAGCATGTATTGTTTCTTTTAATTATCTTTTTTTGAGACTGTATTGTTTCTTTTAATTATCTTTTTTTTTTTCTGAGACACAGTCTTGCTCTGTCAACCAGGCTGGAGTGCAGTGGCATGATCTGGGCTCACTGCAACCTCCACCTCCCGGGTTCAAATGATTCTCCTGCCTCAGCCTCCCAAGTAGCTGGGACCACAGGTGTGTGCCACCATGCCCACCTCTTTTTTTGTATTTTTAGTAGAGACGGGAGTTTCCCCATATTGGCCAGGATGGTCTTGAACTCCAGACCTCATGATCCACCCGCCTTGGCCTCTCAAAGCACTGGGATTACAGGCGTGAGCCACCATGCCTGGCCTAAATTATCTTTTTTAAAATCAATCATAGACACTTTTTTTTTTTAAATTTCCAAGAAAATGCCCCAAAGTAGACACATCTCTTTCCAGTTCTGCAGAAGAGTGTGCCGTGAAATCAAACACCATGTGTGGCACCTTCAGCTTAGACTATGTCCCTTAACCAGGCCTAGTAAGATATTCTACATTTTGTTATCTTTGGGGATATTTTCCAACATCTTCTTCTACGTGTACTTTCTATTTTGTAATCTTGTTGAACAGTAGCAGTGCTAATGTCACTTATATTTATGTCTCTAAGTACTGAATCCAAGAGATTAGCAGCAGCAGTAATTCCTCAGGGTACAGTAATTAATGACATAATACTGTGGACATACTTTTTTGAAAAAACAATAACTTCCAATTACGCAGTTTAAAGAAATCACTTTGTGGGAATGACCTGAGTAACCAAGCCATGTATTTTTTGTTCTTCATTTAACAAATATCGTATTAAGCAGTTACTGTATACCACAGTCCTAGGTTTTGAAGAAAATACAAAACTGTTCTCAAGGAATTTACAAAACTGGTAAAAATAACTGTTCAAAAATTACCAGTACAAGAGAAAATAGAGAATGCTATAATAAAAGCAAGGCATTCATACAGACAGTCCTCGACCTATGATGGCCTGACTGGAATTTTTTGGCTTTACGATGGTGTGAAAGTGATACATGTTCAGTAGAAATTGTACTTCAAATACCCATACAACCATTCTGTTTTTCACTTTCAGTACAGTGTTCAGTAAGTTACATGAGATATTCCACACTTTCTTATAAAACAGGCTTTGTGTAAGATGACTGTAGGCCAATGTAAGTGTTCCAAGCATATTTAATGTAAATACGCTCAGACTGTAGGCAGTGTAAGTGTTCTGAACATATTTAAGGTAACCTAGGCAAAGCTAGGATGTTCAGTAGGTGAGATGTCTTAAATGCATTCTCTTCTCTTCTCTTCTCTTCTGTCTTCTCTTTTCTTTTCTTTCCTGACAGAGTCTTGCTTTGTTGCCCAGGCTAGGATGTTCAGTAGGTGAGATGTCTTAAATGCATTCTTTTCTCTTCTCTTCTCTTTTCTTTCCTGACAAAGTCTTGCTCTGTTGCCCAGGCTGGAGTGCAGTGGCACAGTCATGGCTCACTGCAGCCTAGACATGCCAGGCTCAAGCAATTTTCCCACCTCAGCCTCCTGAGTAGCTGGGACTATAGGTGCGTGCCACCACATACCTGGCTAATTTTATATATGTGTGTGTGTATATATATATATATGTATATTTTTTTTTTTTTTGGTAGAGATGGGGTGTTAGTATATTGTCCAGGCTGGTCTCAAACTCCTGGGCTCAAGCAATCCTCCCACCCTAGCCTCCCAAAATGCCGGGACTACAAGAGTAAGCCACTGCACACGGCCTAAATGCATTTTTGACTGATGATATTTTCGACTTCCAATGAGTGTATCAGGCCATAACCCCATGGCAAGTTGAGAAGCATCTGCAACGTCTGTTCACCCTCCTCCAGGGATGAGATAGCGCAATTCTGACTAGCGCAGTAAGGAGCTAATTCATAAAAGGGTGCTGTCTAAACTGGACTTTGAAGATTAAAGAAGATTTTAAGCAGTTGAAAATGGGAGAAGGGAATTACAGGTAAAAGTGAAGGTGAGAAAGTATTTGTCCTATTCATGGAATAGAATGTTTACTCTGAGCTATTTCCATATTGGAAATAGAGCTTTCTGCTACACGTATATAAGAAAAATGGTAAACTGAGAGCCACATAATTGTATTTATGGGATCTGAAATATTTATAAATTATTTAATCACAAACGAAGACCCAGTTAGCAGTTTCTGAGCAGAGCAACGACACGCTGGAGTAATGACAGAGGAAGAACAATCTGGAAGTGGCCTCAGAACACACGTGTAACAAGAGCAGGAGAGGGACAAAATGTACATTTGAAAACAGGCACACTGTAGGTAGAGTGATCATACAACTTACTCTCCAAATTAGGCCACTTTGGGGAGTGAAAGGGGTGCTATTGATAGTTACACTACTTGGAGGCTATAAGTGAATTTGGTAGCGAAAGGAAAGTAGTGGGACGGGAACCTGATGACCTAGCAGGACAGGACATCTTAGGTTGATTCCTATTTCTTCCAGCGCAGAACTGTGTCTTGTAATTGTTTCAGTCCCTCACCAAGTCTGGCTTATAGCCAGTGCTCGATAAACATGGAGTCACCAACTGATGACAGATAAACATGATTCCCAGGCGTCATGCCTGGGAGATGCTGTCTACGTTTCTCCAAAAGGTCAAGGGCGGCAATATCCCAGAACTGTCAAGATTTTCCCCTTAATGACTTTTAAGAATGTTTCTTCAAAAACCTTGTTAGCAATCTACATAAAAATAACGCAACAGGCCAGTTGATTAGAATAAAAAGTAGAAACACTGTACAAGAAGGGCTGGCTTTTAAAAAGAATCAGAAAGCACAGTGAGCAAGACTTTGACTCTTTGGCTTTATTTTTAGGAGGTTTTTTGTGGCTTTATGTTAAAGTATTCACCATTATTGCAATATTTAATATACATTTTTCAAAACCCCTGGAATGTTGAATAACTAGGCTGTGCATAACTCTCTCATGAGTTCAATATGTAAAGGTACAAATATAAGGTGCCTGTTAAACAAATGACAGAGAAAAATCAAAGAAGCACAGCACAATCGTTAGAGTGGTTTTTTTTTTTTTTTATTTTTCATTTCTTGCAGCGTTTCATTCTAAAAGAAAAATTATCACAGGATTGAAAAACAAACTCTTTTTCCCTTTAGATCATACATAAAACCTGACTATTATTTAAAGCTGATAACAGAAACTGGTGTTTCCAAAGATGTCAGTGAATACAATACTTTTAGGAATTGCTAAATCAAATTTTCCCTTTCTCTCTTTCATTCTCTCTCTCTTTCTTTTTCTTTCTTTCTTTTTTCTTTCTTTCTTTCTTTCTTTCTTTCTTTCTTTCTTTCTTTCTTTCTTTCTTTCTTTCTTTCTTTTCTTTTCTTTTGTAAATGAGAAAGGTAGGTAGAGAGAACTGTAAAATCAGTCACAAAACATATGGAATACTGAGGGATGATTCAAACAATCTGACTTACTCTTGTATGTATACACATTCATTTTCTCAAATTAGTACATACCATTGGAAACAGCATCAACCCATAAAAATAACTCATACGCCTATTATGTTTTTCCATTTTAAGCTTATAATAGCAATAACGACCTCAGCAAAAGACATTTCCTTAGAATTAATGGCTGCCTGGGAGGCAGAGCCAAGGGCCACTGGTTCCTCCCAGCTGGTCATTAATCCTCAGGAAATGCCTGCACCTCCATCATTATTGCTAAAGCACCATTATAGAAAATTCTCACAGTTCCAATATATGGAAATTTGAGGCTATTTTGCAAGCCCATGATATTCATGTGAGTTAATAGGCCACCACTGAGCACAGAGGACGTAATTATCAAAACGACAGAAGGGAAGAAGGGAAAATATTGTTCTCCTAGGTCTGTAAGATTATAGGAAATGGGGACTAGCCTTATGGGAAGAGGTATGTTTGAAACTACAAGACATTAATTTAAAGGGAGATTTGGAATCACATATATAAAAGTCAATAAAAGATACAGCAATCCATTCCCATGACTTCGTTTAAAACTATTCTTTTAAGGTACAAATAAAGGTTATTTGGAAATTTCCTCCCAAATTGATAAACTAATATTAAAGAGAATGCAGTCAGGAAGACTGTTTATACACACAAATTGTAATATTCAACCAGTGAAGTTTGGGGGAATGAATACATTTGACAGTGCTGAATGAGAATGGGATTTCTTTCTTTTAAATTTTGGTTTAAGAGTTGAATACACACCATTAAATATTATAGGGCAAACATTTTATTCTAGACCTTATTACTGCTAAAACAAACAAAACCCTAAAGTTCTGTCTTTTTGTCTTAGCTACAGGCTTAGCACATCAAACAAGCATTAAGAAAACTGAAGGCCAAAATGATAACAAATGCAGTGCTGGTGCTCTGTGAAACAGTTTAAGTTCTCTGCAAAAGCTTTTGCTAGCTTCCAGCCTAAATTGAAAATAAAAATTAGGTGCTTTCAGGTCCATTCATTCCTTCCTTAAAATAAACTAAACCCAACAAATGTCTTCAAAAGAGGGAATTAATCCAAAAATCACACCAAAAACAGTCTATAAATCTTTTCAATGTGTTATTGTAACAAACTACAAATGTTGGATATGATGCTTTACACTTAATGAAATTCACTGCAGTTTCTCGTTATGCATTACACATACCATCCTGGTTCTAACAGGTTTAAAGTTAAAAAGAACTCTTATAGGTTGAATTGTGTCCCCTAAAAAGATATAGTGAAGCCCTAACCCACCTTGTCTCTATGAATGTGACCTTATTTGGAAATAAGGTCTTGGCAGGTATAATCAAGGTAAGATGAAGTCAGTGGGGTGGGCCCTAATCAAATATGGCTGGTGTCCTTGTAAGAGGAAAAGAGACACAGACACACGGGAACTGCTGTTACCACCATGTGGCAACGGAGGCAGAGAATGGAGCAATGCATCTAAAAGCCAAGGAGCATCAAGGATTACCAACAGCACCAGAAGTGAAGGGAAAGAGATGGAACAGATTCTTCCCTAGAGCCTTCAGGGAGAGCACGTCCCTGCCAACACCATGATGTCAGACTTCCAGTTTCCAGACTGCGAAAGAGCAAATTTCTGTTGTGGTAAAGCACCCAAGTTTATGGCACTTTGTTACGGCAGCACTGAAGAAACTAGCACAGGATCTGAAGGAAGAGATTCATCAGAACTGTGGTCAACATTCCCAATGGAAATCCAAGGAAGATCAGGTGAGGCAAGAGGAAGTGGCTCACTACAGGGAAAAGCAGACTAGAAGTCAGGAAACCTGGCTCTTGCCAGAGCTAACAAGGTTGCATGGCCTTGAGCTGCACACAATTGCTCTGGCTTTTCATTTTGTCACCTGTAGAATATAAGAGGATTTAACTATATAACCTCTAGACCAAGTCTAGGTTTATAGTTGGGAAGACCAAGGACCACACAGACCAACGATTTAATAATTCCAGATTCACTGTTCTGGCATTGCTTGGACCTCAGGGACAGAAAGCAGGACACAGGAAACAGAACTGCAGTCTACCATTTGCCTCGAGCCATGCCTACTGCAGCAGTGTAGTCACATTTATTTTGGTTGAGTAAGGCCCAAAGGAGTTTGCTATGGAAGCAACAGCAGCATGTGCTGATATTCTGTAATTATTTTCTTTCAAATATAACTTTTTCTGCACTTCCAAGATTGTCAAAAATGTTTACAGCTGATTCAAAAACATGATTTTGTTTAAATAAGGTAATAGTTACCACCAAAAATAAAGAGTATCACTTGTAATTCACAGAAATTTGAAGTGCCAATAGTCAAAAAGCATTAGTCCAAAAAAAAAAAGAAAAAGAAAAAATAGTTATTTGTATGCCACAGCATAGCTGGGATTTAGGATCCCATAGGCCTTTGGGTCCAAATATGCTAAATGTATTCTCTAAAAGAATCCCATAATGATCACATTGATAGTGTTTTACTCTTCAGTTATTATGATCAATCGTTATTATCATCATCATCATCATCTGTGTTCTGGTTACCTCAGATTCTAGGAGTGACTAGTGGAATGCAATAGACCTTGGCCATTCTCAAATGTTAATATTCACAGCTTGAGCTGTTTGCAAATTCATTTTTTCTCAGACTAGAGTGCAGGCCTGAGACATTTAGCCTGAAGGGGCAACTTCACCATCTGCCTAGTGTTTGCATCTTAGCACAGCTTTGCTGTGTGTGTGTGTGTGTGTGTGTGTGTGTGTGTGTGTGAGAGAGAGAGAGAGAGAGAGAAAGAGAGAGAGCGACATGGTTGTAATATGAAATTTTTATTTGGGGAACCTAAATGTTACAGTGGCATTCTCAAATATGGCTCTTCCTAAATGTGTCAAGATGACATGGTTCTACTATAATTGTTCTAGAGACTTGGGCAATAGCCAAAGTACAATTAACCAGACAGTTTCCTCAGTGACTATCTGCCCGCATGGACATTTAAAATCTATGTGAAATGAGGAATTTCCGGGGGATAAATGTATTCATCCACAACTTCAGGACGATACAGGCATGTGTTTCAATATATACCCAAGGGCAAGCAGGTACTCAAACAGGCCTGTTGTATGTGCCCTCAGGAAAAGCAGGTGTGTTACACTCCCAGGCCAATCCTTTCTTTCTTTCCTGGCCTCTGAAATTGGCAGAACTCTGAATGCAGTACAAAAGCGTAAGTTACTTCAGGCAAGCAGTTAGCTGTGTGCCAAGCCCACCTATGATTTTGCCAGGGCCAGCCAGACCTTTATAATGAGGGAATGTGAAAGAGTAACTGCACAGCCAAAGACAGGAATCATGGACCAGAATTCCTCTCCCCACATTCCTACAGTCATGCAAAGTTCTTGTGTATTTAGAGAAGACACATTTAGTGTATGTCACCATGGGATGTGCCACAAACTCCTGAGCAACTGACAGTCTTAAAAGATAATACTGGACACTTTGGGAGGCCGAGACGGGTGGATCACGAGGTCAGGAGATCGAGACCATCCTGGCTAACAAGGTGAAACCCCGTCTCTACTAAAAAATACAAAAAAACTACCTGGGTGAGGTGGCGGGCACCTGTAGTCTCAGCTACTTGGGAGGCTGAGGCAGGAGAATGGTGTAAACTTGGGAGGCGGAGCTTGCAGTGCGCTGAGATCCGGCCACTGCATTCCAGCCTGGGCGACAGAGCGAGACTCCATCTCAAAAAAAAAAAAAAAAAGATAATACTGGAGTGGGGAGGGAGAGCATCAGGAAGAATAGCTAATGCATGCTGGGCTTAATACCTAGGTGATGGGTTGATAGGTGCAGCAAACCACCATGGCACACATTTACCTATGTAACAAACCTGCATATCTTGCACATGTACCCCGGAACTTAAAAAATAATAATACCTCTGGTAGTGAATACATGAACCTACATGTGATAAAGTTGTATATAACCTGATGCTCACACATACACACACACAAATAAGTACATGAGAAACTGGGGAAATCTAATTGCGATGAATGGATTGTATGAATGTCAACATCCTAATTGAGATCTTGTTATACAGTTTTACAAAATGCCAGCATTTGGGGAAAACTGGGTAAAGTGCACAAGGCCTTTTTCTGAAAGAAAAGGGGGCTGATTTTTCTCTCTACCAGAGAAAGGGCACGAAAGAAAGTTTTATGTAAAGAATTTTTTATTTTTAAAAACATAAATGTGTAAGGCTATCAAAATGTTCCCTTCTATCTTGATGTTTCTCTTATCTAGGAATCTACAGAAAATGTGGAGGGCCTTCCTGCTGACCTTTTTGTAAAAGGAACAGAAGATGTCAATAAGATAACAAACAACGTAGGCAGAACACAGGATATCTCAAAATGTGTACCTCCATCAGCCACTTTTCATGACGAACACTTTGAAATGTCCCAGTATTACACATAGTTCAAAAATTCTGCAATAAGTTAAAATTCATTAATCCTGTAAGAGTTCTTATTATGATTCATGAGCATGGGAAGCCTTGTTGCAAATACAGTGCGATCATCTCTCCTACATTTACTACAGTGTCTGGAACTGCATTCCCACACATCTGCCTCAGCTTTTACTATGGACTTTAATTAGGGAACCTAATGCTTTGGTGGCGTTCTCAAATTTGGATATTCCTATTTGAGATCCAGAGAGAGACGGGAAAAGCAACTGAATTTATTGAGCACTCACGATGCGCCAAGCACTGTGCATTGAGCTGCCTAGACCAGGAAGGGTGGGACCCATGTACGGCGAGGATACAGGCTCATGCCCCAGACATGACATCACATTACCACTCTGCCCGCTCAGAATCACTGACTGAGGAGGCCAAAAACGATTAAGCCATTCAATGGCTAAGGTCACAGACAGCCATGGAGAAAAGGGCCTCGGGAAAACAGCATCTACAAATCCCATATGGATCACTGCGGCTGATTTTATTGGAATACTGAAACACGTAAAGTAATCTGCAGGGATATTTAACCACATTCCACTCTAGACTACTCAAACTTCTGTGCTTTCAGCCCCATAATTAAACATGAAACAAAACTGAATTGAGGCAAGGAAACCAAAAGATTAATACAGTACAAATATGGGGGGAAGTTTCTTGCTACTATAAACTTGAAAAGTATATTCAGTGGATTTAAAATATTAAGCCAATATCAGATGTAAATATTCATTTAAGCTTTACCATGTCCACGCTACTTTCTTTTCTCCCCAGTTTCAGTGCTCTTAGACAGTCCTCATGGTTCACCTTTCACACCTAGGGCAATCAGTTTTCCAACTGGTCTTCTCCAGTGCCACATTCCCAGTTTCCAACACGTCAGTCCGCAACCTTCCCTCTTAGACACGGCCACTGCAGACATGGCCATTGTCCTCTCCTGCCTGGGATCACTGTAACCTTCCAGGTCACTTCCACTCCAAGCAATCCTCAGTGTCCCAAAGTTTCCTTCTCATTTAGATATGTTTTGTCCACGATGTTCGGTTGGAACCTGGCAGTGAATGTCTTAGGAGACGAATTCTAAAATCCTCCTCTTCAAAGTCTACTACTGGAGAGATCTTTTCTGCTCATCTCTCTCTGCTGGACACTTCACCTGTTTATTACCACTTAGATCATCTGGCTCTCTCTTAACCTCACCCAACCCTGCTTATTTAATCACTACTTCTGCACACGAACCCAGTACCTTTCATGTTGAAATTCTTTTGACATGTCTCTGTGATACATCTAAAAGTTGTCAGTTTTAGCCTTTCAATCATAAGAGCAGATGGAAATGGTAAAAGAGTAAATGCCTCATAAACCACCAGATAGGACAAGGGAAAAGCTGAAGATAGCAAGCTAAGTGTTAGAAGTTACATAAATAACAGGAACAATTTCATTCACCCTATTGTAGTGTAGGAAATTTTAATTATTATTAGTTTTTTAGGCAGAGTCTTGCTCTGTCATACAGGCCAGAGTGCAGTGGTGCAATCTCAGCTCACTGCAAGCTGCACCTCCTGGGTTCAAGTGATTCTTCTGTCTCAGCCTCCCAAGTAGCTGGGATTACACTGGCACGCCACCATGCTCAGCTAATTTTTGTATTTTTTTCTTTGGTAGAGATGGGGTTTTGCCATGTTGGCCAGGCTGGCCTCGAACTCCTGACCTCAGGTGATCCACCTGCCTTGGCCTCCCCAAGGGCTGGGATTATAGGCGTAAGCCCCTGCATCCAGCTAGTGTATGAAATTTTAATTGCTGATACTGCTGTTACCTTATGATTGCAAGGTGCTTTATTTGTACATTACAAATTACTTTCTTATATCATTCTGACCACAACCCAGAGAGGAAGACAAAGAATATATGACAGTTATTATCCCCCTTTTACATAAGAGCAAGCAGGTTCAACGATAAGTCACCTGTCCAAGGTCATAAAGCTAGAAATTCATTAAGTCAGAAAGCAAGTCAGAAAGGCCTTTCATCACAAACGTAGTGTTCCATCTACCATATCATTTGAAGTCTCATTCAGAACCATGATTAGTGAGTTAGAAAAACAGGACATAGTAAGGAAAATTTGGGAATCTTATTGTGGAAAATGGAAAGCTGACGACATATTTTCACAGGGTTTAAAACTAATGATTTTTGTTGTTGTTGTTGCTGTTTTGAGACAGTCTTGCTTTGTTGCCCAGGCAGTGGCATGATCTTGACTCACTCCAAACTCTGCTTCCTGAGTTCAAGCGATTCTCCTGCCTCAGCCTCCCGAGCAGCTGGAATTACAGGTGCCCGCCACCAAAGCCATCTAATTTCTTGGTTTTCGTTTTTGTCTTTGTTTTTGAGACGGAGTTTCATTCTTGTCACCCAGGCTGGAGTACCATGGCCTGATCTCGGCTCACTGAAACCTCTGCCCCCTGGGTTCAAGTGATTCTCCTGCTTCAGCCTCCCAAGTAGCTAGGATTACAGGCATGTGCCACCACACCCAGCTAATTTTTTGTATTTTTAGTAGAGATGGGGTTTCACCATGTTGGCCAGGCTGGTCTCGAACTCCTGACCTCAAGTGATTCACCTGCCTCAGACTCCCAAAGTGCTGGGATTACAGGCGTGAACCACCATGCCAGGCCAAAATAATGGTATTTTGAGCATTTGCTGGGTACTGGATACTTTAGCTAAAACTACAATGGAGATATTGCCAGCCTCATTTCACAAAAGAAGAAATTTAGTCTCAGAGAGGTAACAAAGGCCTAAGGTTAGTAAGTTAGAACAAATGCAGATATGTTAGGACCCAAAGTATGTACACTTTACAGTACCCCAAGTAGGAAGATGTTTTGAAGAGGAACATAGCAGATGTTCTCTATCACCATTAAGAACAAGACAAGAGGAAATGGACTAAGAACCGTAAAAGGAGAAATTCTAGGTTGAATACATGAAGACCCTCCTGCCACAGGAAAGATGATTAAACTTGTACACCACTGTCAAAGGATACTCATGAAATCTCCTTTCTAAATGGCTTTTTTCATACACATAAGGATGGTTTTCTACAAAAGATAACTTCAAGACTACAAGTAAATTAATCTAAACATTTTCTTGGACACAAAAGTATCTCAGACTCAAAAATAAAATAAAACCACAGGATAAAACACCCAAATTTTCACACAAATCGGGAAATTCTGTGTTTGCCTTATGGATATAAAATATCAGCTTCTCTAAATGTTTATTGTGATATATTTGCTCCAAAGATAGCAAATAGTCTGAATACTTACCACATCATTACAATCCCAGCAGAAAAGTCTTTTTTTAGTTAAAAAAAAAAAATTTGGTCTCTCTGCGTACTACGACTATGTAAGGCCAAACTCTCTCACGCTATACAATCTAAGTGCATTCATTATTCCATTAAAGCAATAATACACATGACCCGTTTGCTTTATCACAGCAGGAAACAATGCAGTACAAGTGAGTTGAGCGTGAATTCGTTTCCTATGAATACTATGGCTCCCTAAGAACTTCCAACAGTGTAAATAGGATCATAGCTGTAACAATTTTGTTTCCATAGGTCTTAACAGTTGAAAAGGATCCCAACTGATCTCCACTAAGATAAGCAATTTAATAGCAAGGCAAACTATATGTTAGAAAAAGTTACCAATTTACTGCTTATAAAATTATGAATTTTAAATGGTTTTATGTAGCTCATCAATTGTTTAAACAGGATGGAAGGCACAAAACTTTAAGCCTGGCTGATTTGATGACAAATTTTAATATCTACAAAAAAGTCAACTACCAATAGAGGAAGGGCAATACTAAATAAAAAATATAGGCTGGGTGTAGGGGCTCACGCCTGTAATCCCAGTACTTTGGGACGCTGAAGCAGGCGGACCATTTGAGGTCAGAAGTCTGAGACCAGCCTGGCCAACATGGTGAAACCCTGTCTCTACTAAAAATACAAAAATTAGCCAGGCGTGGTGGCAGGCACCTGTAATCCCAGCTACTCGGGAGGCTGTGCCTCAAGAATTACTTGAACCCAGGAGGCGGAGGTTGCAGGGAGCCAGGATTGCGCCACTGCACTCCAGCCTCAAAAAAAAAAAAAAAATACAGAGCCGACCATTGTCTTGGTTTGGCAGTCTGGAAACAAGCACTCTCATTTAGGAAAATCTCAATAGCAATCCAAACAATGTCATTAAACTCTACAACATAGCTATGAAAGAAATTATAATAAGGAGAATTAGGATTGGGAATGAGATAAGTTTCACCAAATATATATGGAAAACATATAGTCCAAACATACGAAAGGGGAATAAGGGATTTATTTATTGATTTGTAAATCAAACTATACTTTCTTTTAAAAGAGAAATTTTAGATTTAGTAATAGCACAGAATGAACATGTTATAAGATCACTCATTGCCTTTTCATCCTTTCCTTAACACTCATAAAGTGTGCATCCAGTGCCAAGAATGTCCATCTCTCAAGAGAATGAGGGGCCACAGAGATGGCCATGTTCATGCATTCTAACTTCACCCCCAGTTCTATCAACTGAGAGTGGGCCCAGGCATGCAAATGCCTCATCAAGTTTCCACTAGAGAGTGTAAGGAATACTGAAGTTGGACTACCTGAGAGAATAATGGCAGGAAAGCAAATGTAGGGACAGAGACCCTGTAATAAGGAAATTACACTCGAGGATCAGCTTCTGACACAAACTGCATAGGATGTACTTCTCTGACATCAGAATCATTCTGAACAGGAAATAATAAGAGACCGTAAAACAAATGGTGCTTTCTAGAACATTACCAACCATAATCGTATGAGTCCATGTTCCTCCATGCACATAGAGTTATTATCTTACCTCCTTGGGATTTAGTGCTTCCTGCACTTGGGCACTGCCTTAATAGTGAAGATGCTTGAGTTTTCTGGGAACTTGGTAAACCTGAACTTCCGTTATTGGTAATGCTTAAACTTTTAAGTTATGTAACATTGCTACCTATTATTCTCACTGTGAAGTACTTACTCCCATGTTGATGTAAGCCTAGGGTTTCAGATTTTTGTCACCAGTAAATCTTTACTTGTACACCCTACTGCCTTAATGTGTCACTTCAAGTGCTTTCAGATGCCCTCGAAAGAAACAAATAGAGTTAGTTTTACTTTTCTTTATTCTCATGTTAGTACTAAAAATTAACAGAGAGAAAATGGGACATGAAAGAAAATAGGCCATTAAAATGAGTTTTTGTAAAACAGAGAGAGAAACTACCTTAGAAAATTAGTTCATGAGGTTTGGCCAATAAAGCTGTCTTCTGTTTTTCTGATGATCCAAAATTGTGACAAAAATCCTTCTAAGGTACAGCATAAGAGTCTATTTTGGAAAGCAGAATGCTATTTCCAGGAGTGAGGGAATGGAAATATTAATATAGGGCAAGACATTCAAAGTTTCTATTGGGCCTGGTTGATAGTGGCTAGCAGCTTACTTCTTTAGCGGAGAGGCATAAGATGGAATTCAAAATTATTACAAATCTGCTTTGATGCCTATAGGTTGTGCTTTTTTTTTTTTTTTAAAAAAAAAAAAAACCTAGTGTAGCCTCTTTGGAAATACAAATCGTCTGTTTGGTTTTTTTCTTTTTTTAAGTCAAAGAATGTAATTCAAATCCACACTCATTACTGGAAAACAAAAATTCAAAAGCCATGCTTTATGCACACTAAAGAAAAACTGTCATCCTACTCACCAAACATTTAGTAAGCACCATTATGGGCCTGGGACTGTACTAACATCAACAATTATGACCTATTGAGAGCTTGCCACATGCTGAATAAAGTTTTTTTGATGGCTTCTCATTTAATTCTTACAAAACAATCCTACAAGACAAAAACTATGATTACCCTTTGTTTTACACACAGGGAAACAGGGGCTGGGACCATCAGCAACTTGCCTTGATTAAGCTGATACCTGAACCCAGGCAGTCTGAGCTCTTAATCACTTTGCTGAATTTCCTCCTACGTCCTAGCTGCTGAGCGTGAAAAGATAAATATGAGATATGCACCCTACCCTCAAAGAGCTCATTTTAAAACACAAAGGGCTGCACTTTTCAGAAATATTAAAGTATATAATTAAGTTGCTATAAGACCTGGTGATTTAAAAATTATTTGATAAACATAAATTATACTGAGTATGCACAAAGAGGAAAAATAAGATCACCATATGTTGAATGGCTCACCAGAATTTTCCTGGTTTTTCCGATTCCTTTTTTCTCCCCCTTTTTGGAGCTGGTACCTGACGATTTAACACCCATCTTTTTGAGCCTATACTAACTAGATGAAATTTGACTACTTTGATAAATCAAATCTGTACACATTTTGTATTAGCTTTAATATTTGCTGTGATGATAATGAGAGAATGTGACCCCAGGCGCACAGTACATAGTACAACCAATTCATATATCATATATAAGTGTGTGTGTGTATATATATATGCATACATATACATGTACATTCAAATTATGGTGTTAATATAAGTAAATTCCAATAGTGTGTTGTTAGGATTTGGAAAGCTGTGTAATTACTTCTATGGAAGGATTTAAATTCTAAAGAGCTCAAAATACTTGAAAACTGTAATTTAATTTAACCTCCTAACATCTGAAGCACAGAATAATAATCTACCTGGCAGGCATCAGGTTATCTCTTTAGAACTCCCCAGACTATAAATTCCCCAAAGGCAGTCCCACCTATCTTGTTAACCTTGACATCCCTAGGACCCAGCACAGGCTTGATTCACAGTAATGTCAGATAGCTCTGGCAAAATGTTCAGACAAATGGGAAAATCACAAAATCAAAGGGTCTCAGAACTGGAGCTCTAGGGTTTAAATGATCCAGCCAAGAAAGAGACAAGCAACCAAATAGGTGAACAAACAAAAGTGTTTCAGTACCCTCTGTCTGTATCTCTGTCCTGTACGTGCTGTGTCTTCTGCACAATGTCACGTTTAAAGAGGCACTTCAGGTGCATTTTCTGAGTTAATGCACTGAAACTGCAGTACAATGTGATAACACGGGCTTTCCTTGGTCATATAGTAGCTCTGTGGCCTCTTAACACCCAAACAGGACTCTTTCACCATCATAAGGCAAATTCCCTAAACCTGAATTGAAAGAACTACATTCCACAACCTGAGCCTAATGTAAGCATAGATTTGGTGCCATTCTTCTGAATCTGAACAGAGGCAAAAGACTTGCCAGAACAAGCTTGACCAGCAGCCATTCATCGTTTACTAACGAAATGCTCAAAAGGGACTCTTATTTATTACGACATCTTGAAAAATACTTTTAACTTTTTAACTAACTTATAAAACCACGTTTATTATAAGAATGAAAAAATAATGAATGAAAAACAAATTTCAGTGTCATGGCTGCATTCAGTGATTCCTGAGGACAGGGTTGGGGGCGAGCCTGGCTGTAGATAATCTGAAAACCTGATGTTGGCTGTTACTCTCAGCCTCCTTCTCACCAAGTCTTTTACCAGAGCTGACCCCCTGTTCCTGCCCCTGCCCCCCATCTGGTGGAGGCGCTAATAAGCAGTGAAATGGCCAAAGGGCAGGCAGCAGGCGGGAGCAGAGAAAACAAAGCAAAGAAGGAGACAAGAGGCTGGATCATCACAAACTCAATAATCAGTCCCTGGCTGGAGCAATAAAGGTTTTTGTGTTTTACAACCGTAAATGTTTGACAGCCATTAGTTATGGACAGAATGTTCCTGTCAGGCACTTAAACATGAGTAAAAGCATGGATAAATTAAGCAACCTGCCCAAAGGTATTCAGCCGATCAAAATACAGAGGTCCTTTTTTCAATCTGGAGTACAAGGAGTAGGCTTGATTTCATCCCATCTTTTGTCAAAAATGTTTAAATGTTTGTGTCAATTATTGAAGAGTTTAGAATCAGGAATTCCTTGATTTAAAAAAAAAATCTTAAAGGCCGTGAGTGGTGGCTCATGTCTGTAATCCCAACACTTTTGGAGGCTAAGGTGGGAGGATCACCTGAAGTCAGGAGTTCGAGACCAGCCTGCCCAACATGATGAAACCGCGTCTCTACTAAAAAAAAAAAAAACAAAAATTAGCCAGGCATAGTGGCATGGGCCTATAGTCCCAGCTACTCAGGAGGCTGAGATAGGAGGATCACTTGAACCTGGGAGGCAGAAACCACAGTGAGCCGAGATTGTGCCACTGCACTCCAGCCTGGGTGACAGAGCGAAACTCTGTCTCAAAAACAAAACAAAACAAAACAAAAACAAAAACCCTTATAAAAGCAGGTTCCACCCTTAAAAACACAACAAAAATATTCTCCTGGAATATAATCATTTTACTTGTTTACCTAGTAAAAAAAGTGGCATATTAATATACAGTATGAGGATTTCCAACCTTTTAGAAATATTTACTACCATCCATAAATACTTACAGTAAGGTGAATGTAGGTAAACGTGTATGGGAGTAGGGATAGTACACTGTGTAAGGAAAATCTTATATACATTTGTTGTCATACAAAATGGTCACTGATTCTACATTTGTCATTTTATTAGAATTAAAAATTGAGAATACTGTCTTGGCCAGGACTCTGTTGATCTGATGATAACATATGGAGAAACAAGACATTTTTATGAACTACCTCCTGTCTAAAATTTGCCACTCCATACAAGTGAGAAAAACCTCTTCTTCCTTGGTTATAGTCAATGCTATTTTGGCACAGCAGCAGAGTCACTGGAGCTTCAGACTCTATAGTCAATGCTTTTATAATCCTAAATGGTTAGTGTCTGGTAGAGATTGGCCGTGCTAAACTGGATGAACTGGATGACCAAGTAGGGCAGATTATCAATCTCCTTTTTGGAACATCTTCATTTAACAGAATAATTAAGAATAGCACTTGCATATTAAAACAAATGAAAAAGACATTAGTATTGAATCAAAACATGAATGATCAAATTCAATTCTTGCCTTTTAGACATGACTTATACGTGTTTTCATATTTCATCTTTTAATTTTAAATAATCATTTTAGTGAATTTTGCAGTAAACTATTAAAACAAAACAAGATTAAGCTACTTTTCCCCATAGAGAAAAAATTGGAAAGTACTCTATTTTTATCATAATTGCAAAGGAAAAGATAGTTTCAGAAAATATTACTTACCAACTTTGAATGCATTATGTGCATCAGCAAATTTATATTTAATTGCTAAGCATATATTTTTAAAATCCAGTTGCTTTAAAAAGAGCATCTCCTGTTTTTTAAAGCATGTGATAATGGCAAGGGTCTTTGCCATTAAGGGAAAATGATTTCACCTTCACATATTCCATTAGCAGAGAGTTTTTGATGTTATATCAAAGTCATTTCTTCCCCTCCGACTCCAGTACAAAGTTGCAATTATCTGCAATCTGCATTATTGGATATTCCTTTCTAAACACTGCAGTTATATATTTCAGTTTCTTTTCATTTTTTTTTCTTTTCTTTTCTTTTTTTTGAGATGGAGTCTTGCTCTGTTGCCCAGGCTGTAGTGCAGTGGCATGATCACCAAGCTCACTGCAACCTCTGCCTCCCAGGATCAAGCAATTCTCCTACCTCAGCCTCCTGAGCAGCTGGGACTACAGGCACGGGCCACCACACTCAGGAGGTTTTGTATTATTGGTAGACACGGGGTTTCACCATGTTGGCCAGGCTGGTCTCAAACTCCTGGGCTTCAAGGGATCTGCCCACCTCAGCCTCCCAAAGTGCTGGGATTACAGGCGTGAGCCACCACTCCCAGCCACTTTCAACAAGGAAAGTCTTAAATTACAAACAACTAAAAGTTTTTGGTGTGTGTGTGTGTGTGTGTGTGTGTGTGTGTGTGTTTAAGTAGCAAACTTCTGGAGGGGAAAAGTAATGGACATGAAAACCTAATGCTTTAGCTTCAAAATCAGATTTCCAGGTTCTTCAATATACATTAATGCTTGGGATCTTTAGAAGAAAGCCAAAGAATTCCAAAACCAAAGAATGGGTGTAGTAAATTTTATTTTGATTCAGTTCTCCCTTCTTGATCCTCAAATCATCACTTAAATTTTTAGATTTCTACAAACTAGGGAAAAAAAACCCTTGTTGTCTTATCTAGAATCCTCACATGTTTGACTAATAAATAAAATTACATCACTTTCCTGTGTATCACAAGCTCTTTAATAAGAGAAAGACAACTGCTCCCCTTCAAAAGCAATGGAATGGAAATACATATTTTTTAATCGACGTACTGCACACACCCCATTACCAAATAAAGGGAATCAGCAGCCTGAGAAACCAGCTGGGGATTGCTGGGATCTTTCTAGTGACCAACTGAAGTGCAGTTTCAGCATCTGGTCTTTGGATCAACTTCTAGGTCAATCTTAGTATCTCCAGAAAGATTTTTTTTTTCTTTGAAGAACCATTAATTCATATTGGGAAATATTTTTCTTCTGTTGTTAATTTCCTTTCTTTTAAAATATTCTGAGAACAAAACACCTAAAAGTATCACTTGTTTCCATTGATGTAGTCTTCATTATTTGGTTCTTACTTCTTTTCCTCCAGAAGCACTAGATGCATCACTAAGCAACATCTGGACGGAGGATTTTATACATGAGGTTAACAACTTTATTACTTCATTGTATTCTTGAGCCTGAGCCCCACTCTGTACAACTTTCTCCAAATGCTTTCCATCACTAAACTAGGTATGTGACAAGCTCCTTTCCTATGCAAGAATAGAAAAATGCAAATGTTAAATGCCAAATTTCAATTGGCAGGACTGGCTAATGGAATTCTACAGAAGTTCTGAGAATCAGCCATCTCTGTATGTGCATCTTGAGGCAACCAGCAGAAATACTTCTTTTCAAACTGATGAACACCACATGACACCAAATCTCTACTATTAGAAGAAAGGCTTCTAAGCTGCAATGTAAAACTCCCCCTTAACAGCAAAGAGAATTAAAATGCATCTTAGTATTATTTATAAGCAGTTCTTAAACTTGATTAATATTCAGCATAAATATATTGAGGACATAATGATACTATCAAGGGTACTTGGTTAGTCTGATGTGTAACTCTGTCATTCCTTCTATGTGTAACTACTGGTGGCTTTAAGTAATTAAGGTTTAGCCTATAGCTAATGCCAAAATGAAAATGTACAGTGAAATTAATCAAAATTTCCAACATTTATTGAGCACTTCCTGTGTGCCATGCTCTTTATTAAGCCCTTTGCATGCATTATCTCATTTAATCCTTACAACTCTATTAGAAATATAACTTTTGCAGATGAGGAAACTGGACCTTTAAAGGTCATGTGATTTTCTTAAGACTCCAGTTAGCTAAGTGGCGGGCCGGAATCTGAACCCAAGCCATCTGAATCCAGAGCCTAAGCTCTTAACTATAAAAAGCCAGAAAAAAAGAGACCCGTTTACCTCTAGCCTCTTCTACACACACACACACACACACACACACCTTGAAAATCAGACCACCTCATAAAAACAATAGATCTGAAATCCAGTTCAAACTAGGGGGATAAAAAAAAAAAAAAAGATGAAGGGAATTAAAGTAAACAATAGACGTGTTCTTAAGCAAATCTAGTTAATACACTCATTAGATCACTGGATTGGTCAATGCTTCATCCCCTCTGAAAGCAAGACTGATTCAAGTTTCTCTCCTACACCTACCCATACCAATCCCAATTACATCAGATCAGAGGATTCCTCAGTAGGTATCTTTTCCCAGGCCTCTTACATGAATCTATAATATCTACTGGAACAAGTTTTAAAAGCACAAGAGCTTTAAAACAAAGCAAAATACCCCACAAGAATAAAAGGGGAACAATTTGGCTTCTAACCCATATACCTAATGAATCCAGTCGGTTCAAAAATATATCTCTAACTCAAGGAAATCGGTGAATGACACTGTTGGAAAGAATTGAACTTGCTATAAAGTATAAGCCCATTTCCTATGGAAAATGCAATAATTTATTTCTTCAGTACAAGCTTTCCAGCAAAGAATGCCATTGAACGGAATGCCTTGCTGTGACTGGCTGCATACTCTACCCAACAGAAGATATACAAGCAAAGAGGAAACACGCTGTCTAGAAAAAATATACAATTTCCTTTTATTTCCTCTTCTCAGTAGAACAACTCTTCTTTGGGGACCAAATCAGGGACTTGTAACAATTCACCACATAATATTTTCCATTCTCACAGCCAGTAAAAATTAGAAACCAAGAGAGTCAAAGAAAATGGCCCAGCTATTCTCAGAAAGGCAAGGATTTCTGTGATGGGCGCCTCAAATGCACTTCTTACCCAGCAGGAAGATCGAATGCCTGAAATCCAGATACCCCCCTAAATTAGCAAGAACCCCTTTAAGAAAAAAACATATAATTGCTCTATAGTTTACTCTGGCTTGGCTGATTAATCAACTGTTTAAGGATGTGTGGTGAAAGAGAAAACTGTAAAGAAAGGTAGATGTAAATCGGGTGACTTTCCAGTACTAGGGCAGGTTGTAATTAATTAGCTGGCCAGATGTGGAGCCATAGGAAGGTTCTGAGAAGACAGGACTCTAACCTATGGCAGTGAATTGGTGACCATTATAGGACAGTCCAAAGGCAGAGGAGATGAAAGGCTGAGAGAGTTAAGAGGCCCCATTTGATGGAGGTTAGTTTGCTGGTTAACTGCCACTGTATTTGCTTACAACTTATTTTATTTCATTTTAGCCACATTAATCCCATGACTTCAAATAACTCATCTATTTTCTATTATGCTACCTATTAGAAAGATTATACATGTCTTTCTTATTAATTAGTTCAATGGTATGGGATGTCCTTTCAGGGTTCCGATGCTTAGAAAACAGCAGATCTCAATTTAGATGTATGTCAATATCAAGTTAGTCAACAATGTGCTCATTAGAGTATAATGAAGGCAGCAGTTTTTGACTTCTGAGACTAAGGCAAAAAAGGCCTTGCAGCTTCCTCCTCAGTTACCAGAACACTCCCAGAGGGAGCTCTGAGTGCATGTTAAGAAGCCTGATTATCCTGGGGAGGCCACGTATGGGTGATCCAGCACACACACTCCCAGATCCACCCAGATTTCCAGTCAATCTTGATAAAACACCAGACTTGCAAGTGAAACAGCTCCAGATTCTGGATCCCAAGTATTAGAGTCATCACTAATGCTTGAGTCTTCCCGGCGGAGGCCCCAGACATCATGGAGCAGAGACAAGACTTTCTGCTCTACCCTGTCTGTATCCTTGACCCAAAGAATCCATGTGCATAATAAAATCTTTTTTTATACTATGAAGTTTTCGAGTGGTTAACTAAGCAGCAATCGATAACTGGAATCATATGTCCAACAAGGAAGGTGACAAACCCACTGGTTATGGAACCCACACCTGAAATATGATATTTAGTTCTAGGTGACATCTTTCAAAAGATTAAAGAACAAACATGCTCAGAAAAGAATAACAAGAATGTTCCTTTATGGGGAAAAAATGAGAAAACTGGAGTATGTGTTACATACAAACACAGATACATACAAAGAATATGTGTTTATTTTCCTCAACTGTTTGCAGGGCTATCATGAGTGAAAGTGAAAATAATTACTCTGTATGTTCCAGGAGGATGACCTAGAGACAGTGGACAGAAGTTACAGGGAGTCAGATGGAATAATTTTCTAATGTTCAGAGCTTTCCTAGAAGAAAGAGGCAGCCTTGAGAGGTAGCAAGTTCCCTAACGTTAAAGGTAATCAAGCACAGGCTAGATGATCACCACTTGATAAGCAGGTTTGGAGAGAACTAATTTAATGAACAGAAGGTTGAATGAAATATCCTTACTTTAAGGTTACACTTTAACACTGAGATGTTTTTCATCTAAAGATCAACCCATTTCCTTGTGCTAAGAAATCTAATCCCAACACATGTTGAGCAGAGGAAAAATACAAGATGAATAAATTAAATGAAAGGCAATACCAAAGTATAAATAGAAAGTGATGCAGAACTCTAGAGGAGAAAGGAATGGCAAACAGGAACATATAATCCAGCATAACAGAAAAAAAAAAACTTTTTAAAATTTGGAGCATGAAGAACGAACTGGGGAAGAGGAAAAAGGAAAGCCAAAGAACCCATTATATACAACATTGGGTATAAAGGATGCCCTCATTCATTTTTTAGGACTTCTCTGTCAGTGGGAAAGACAGATCAGAAGAACATGGGTAACACAGCAACCAAGGGAACAAGGTTCAAGCAGTAAAATTAGCAAAGCTCTTCAGTGGCAACTGAATCTCTGGCCTCAAAAGATACAGGATCTGTGTGCCTATGGGATTAAGTGCACTTGTATGGATACAGCTATCTCTAATGTTTGCATGTGGAGAATGACTACTAAGGGAAGCAAGAAAAACTCGAAATAAACCCTTGCTTCCTAACAAAGCCATGTGAAAAAGAAAACACAAACCACCTAGAAAATGAGACTTGTCCAAAAAAAAAAAAAAAAAGCCATGGAGAAAACAAAAAAAAAAAAAAAAAAGAAAGGAAAAGAAAAACATTAAAAAGTTATCACATACACATTGTGTATGAATTTTATCACCATTTGTAATCAACTTCCAAGGTTTCATAGTACCCTTTAACTTTAGTTACTCAATCTACTGAACAAATCGTCTCATTGTTACCCCATTTGAAGGAAGAGTGGAGCCTCTTTTGATGTTGATAAGAGATAGAAAAATGAGTCCACCTTTAGGAAAGAAAAGTGTTCTGCGTAAACACCTGGAGCCTAGTGGTAGGAAGTGATGATAATTTGTCTCTTGCCTTAACCCTTTCAAAGATTCATCAAACCAGAAGTTGGAAATTCATGTAATCGACGAAATAAAACTTTTCTCATTTAATACAACAGAAATTTTTCTTTCCAAGAAAAAGAAGAAAAAATTTATCTTATTACTCACCCATTTCCTAGGTCTGCCTCTTGGCCGTTTTTCTCCAGTGGCTTCTGCTTTCTGCAAATGAAAAAGGAAGTCACTATAGTTTTCTACCTGATATTGTTTATAAGTAGTGCACCAAGGGACACATTTGAAGTAAGAATGTTCTGCTTCGCAGATGAAGTATTGGTTTTTTGGTTTTTTGGTTTTTTTTTTGTTTTTTTTTTTAGCAAACTCCGTCTCCTCTAAGGTTAATCTTTTTCCACATTTTTGAGTAGATTCTTCTTCACTGCATGATGTAAAGAGGTATCTATGCAACCCCTCACCCTAAAATACTCCCCCTGTAGTGATCTCTTCTGAAATGCATGAAAATGCTTTTTAAAAAGCTATTTTGCTTTTATTTCTGTCCATATCAAAAACATTATCCCCACATTCTGTAACTACATATGTTAGTAGTTTAGAAAATTAATGTTCCTTAAGATGATCAAGATTCTTTCCATGTCACAACTAAAGTTGCAAAAATTAATATTGATATATTGCTTTACAATTTACAAAGCTCTTCTACCTATATTGATAGTCAAAAGCAAGTATAAATGTAAAAAAAAGAATACACAAGCATTTTAATTCAAAACAACAAACTTTTGCACACTTCTCCATGTTTAATTTCATGTTCCTTGCCTGAAACAATTACCAGTCAATCAGTTCACCTAAAGCAGAGGAAAAAAAAAAGTGGCAGAAATCATCAGTTTGTCCCAGTGATGAAGACTACATGTGCCTAGAAATAATGATTAATTAAAAATGTACTTTATTAACAATAATCCCACACTTAACACGAATACATTTCTATCTTGAGAGTTTGTTTCATTGCTTTACTTCACAGAAGATTTTTCTGATATCACAGTTGTTAACATTATTTATAAAACAAGTATTTTTCCCTGTTTTTGTCAGCCCTAGTCCAATCTTCAGACACAACAACACACCAATACACACACATATCACATACATCTATAAAAACATGCGTTCATACTTCTTAGGATAAAGAAAACTTAGTACATATTGTTTCATGTATAAGAATCATCCATGGCTACATTAACACACAAATATAGGTAACTTGAACCAGGATACCTTGTTCCACATTTTGCTTTTGTTATCTGAGTTAGCAGCCAGTGGGGGTACTTGGTAGTGATACTGACTATCTACACTGCCAAATGAAACTTTCCTCTTTTTCTCTTCAGTCTGCCTGGTAAAAACAGATAGATTTACATGATAGTTGACAAATAGATAGATGGATAGGCAGATAGACAGACAGGTAGATAACAGATAAAATAAGCCACAACATTTCTTACCAAATAGTATCTCCCTGATCTGTCATTACTATCCAACAGGTCCCATGAATTAACCCAGACTCTATATGATTGTAATGTTAACTCACACATATTGAGCATTTAAAATATCCCAGGCACTTGACTGTCAGTCACATGTGTTATGTTCATCCTTACAGCAGCCTTATAAAGTGGGTATTATTATTTCTCTTATTTTGTAGATGAACAACTAAGTCTTAGATAGGTTAGGTATACAACTGTCTCAAGGTCACAAACAAAGCAGGTAAGTGGCAGACCTGGGATTTGAACCCAGTTTTGTCTAACTCTAAAGACTATGCTCCTAGCCTCTTAACAATGCTACTACCCCTTAGTATACAAGCATTTGTTACCACAAAATAATACTTTAGGAAACTGTAATTATCACTGATTCAGTTAATTTCCCAGAACAAAAGGAAACCTGGTAGCCTTTAGGAATTCTATCTAACCATCAGATTTGGACACTCTGAATCATTGTTTATTACTTTTGAATGGCTCTACAAAGGAATCGTATATTATCAGAGGTTAGTGGCACTGTCTTACCTTCAGTCCCAAGGGCATGAAGTCAGTGAAAGCCCAGAGTGTCAAGTAAATCACACACTTCAGAGCATTGCCTCATGGAGAGAGGGAGATGTCCCAAGAAGATCACAGACTCTACCTTGGAACTCTTAGATTCCAATTCCTGCTCTGCCATTTTAGCTTTATGACTTTGGGCAGGTCCTTGAAGACCTCAATTTGGTTTCATCTGTGAAATGGAGATGACGCCTCCTATGAGAGGTCATTCCTCCAAGTACTTCGAAGTTCCTGCCTCCCATGACGTGCTCCATAAGTGTTCTTTCACTCCTAACTAGATGGAACCCTTAAAGGGAGTTTTTCTTTTCTTTTTTTTCTTTCACTCGGTCACCCAGGCTGGAGTGCAGTGCAGTGGCACGATCTCGACTCATTGCAAGCTCTGCCTCCCGGGTTCCCGCCATTCTCCTGCCTCAGCCTCCCGAGTAGCTGGGACTACAGGTGCCCACCACCACGCCCGGCTAATTTTTTGTATTTTTAGTAGAGACGGGGTTTCACCGTGTTAGCCAAGATGGTCTTGATCTCCTGACCTCGTGATCCCCCTGCCTCGGCTTCCCAAAAAGGGAGTTTTTCTTCAAGTTAATTCCCTCTCTCAGAAGGCTTGGTCAATGCAAGTATTCCCTCACACCTATCTGTCATCTTTAGAATAAGGCTTTTAAGGATCCCTTTGGCTACTGCATAGTGAGTTATACATGGGTATGGAGTTCTCTAGCACAGAAGCAGCATCTGACTTAATCTTTGGAAGCAACTGTAAGATTGCACACTTAACCCAGTAGTAAATTACATAAACATGGAAAATATAAATCCTTTTTAATGGAAATGGGGGTGTGAAGTGGGGGTGGGAGGAGGCTATTGACCTTAGAAGCTAACAGTGCTACATCATGCTTTCTCTGCATGGTTGTTATGTTTCAGGGGGCATGATGTGATCCGGGTGTATCTAAAGTCTATTGAAGAGAGAGGTTTTTTTTGTTTTGTTTTTGTTTTTGTTTTTTTCTAAAAGGATTTCACTGCATTTCAAAGTCAGAGAAAACAAATCTCTCAAAAACAGAAAAAGCCCTGCAAATAAGATGACTTTTAAACGAGCATCTCATTTACAAAAAGCCTATTGAGAAATAAACTTTGCACCATTAACTAAAGGGCAAAATATCACGATTATCACTTGGACTTGTTAAAAGCAAATTCGCTCCTTGGTCGTTCAGGCCTGTGTTATATGTAAACTGAAACCCTCTTCTGAGACTACATCTAGAAGAAACACATTAGCTGTGCTGTGTGGCATCGATCTGGGAGGTTTTCATTTTTCTTTAAAACCCACATTATTTAATCATTCTAATCAAACTCCTCAAAGGCTGCAAAACAAGTTAGGGTTTTAGTTTGTAAACCAGCTTAGATCCAGAATTTTTACATATTGGAAAACACCAGCTTTAATATTGTTTTCCTGTGTTTAATGCTCTTCAGGATATTATTTTTCAAAAAAGACAAACAAAACATTCAGGAAGCTTGTTTTGTTTTAACATATGCAATACTGTAGAAGTGTATATTTGGTTTTCCTTTGCCAGAATAGAATTTGGCTTTACACTACAAACCCATGTATAACAGAGACATAACTAATTCTAACTATTTATTGCTCTCATCGAGAAAGAAAAGGGAGATATGGTCAGAATTCTCATTTGTAAGAACTGAAATTTCAGGCTATTACCAGTACTATTATGCAAATATTTACAACAATCATTTCTCATTAAAACTGTCATTTCTCCCTTGTTTGCCCTCATTAATATTTTTATATTTTAAACTTTAGATTCAAAACTGTACACTTAATTTTATGATATATTTAGAAGCAAGTCCATGAGGATTGGGAGAAATGTTAAATGGGAAATATAACTATTTCTTTCTCTAACAAGTTCTGGTACTGCAGACTCTTCAATGTACTGCAGATTTTAAAAACTAATTAGGAAAGAAATTCATCTAGCAAACACATCTCTTGAGCTTGTAAACAGTACTTAGCACTAGTGCCTGGTGTGCAGGAGGTGTTCACTATATACTTGTTGAAGGAGTGGAGGGAGGGAGGGAGGCAAAGAGAGAGGAAGGGAGTAAGTGAGGGAGGGAGGGAGGGAAGGAGGAAGAGGTGAGGAAGGGAGGGCAATAGGAAAGGAAGGAAAAAAGAAAGGAAGGAAAAGTGTTTATATTATATGTGTGTCTTATTTCCCTCTTCTCATCAGAATTCTAGAGTTCAGTAAAACTTTAGAAATAATTTCACCTAGCCCTCTCATTTAGCAAAGCAGAAAACTTCTGGATGCACTACAATTCCCAAAGACATAGCCCCATGATATATTTGGGAGCCAGAAGTCTTCTTGTGGGTATCAGTACCAGAAGGCACACATTTCCAATCTCTTTATAACCTTTGGAGTGGCCCTTCAAAGGTTTCCCAAAGCGTAATTTCCAACCTGCATTTCAGGTCACTGGAGATAACAGAAATCTACCTTTTAACAAGTATTTTACAGAACATTGAGGAGCACATGGTAGTGGAAAGAGTATAAGCTTTAGAATTAAAGTGAATTCAAACCCATGTGCTACCATGTACCAGAGTTGAGTATCAGATATGTCCTGGTTTACATCTTTGAATCACAGTTTTCTCATTTGTGGAATGAAGACCACAATGCTTAAATCAGAGGATTAAAGGAGCTAATATACATATAAAGTGCCTGACAAAAGCTATGGCATTTAGCAGTTAGGCAAATGTAATTTCTTCTCCCTCCCCTTACTTTAAAATGCTACCCACAAACATAATACTTACCAATTCTGGAAGTTTCCAAAGTGACTTTCCAAGCATTATGTTACTTAAGTAGGGCAGGGCAACTGTTAATTCCCCTGTTTTACAAATGGGAGACTAAGCATCCTGCCCATGTTCACAGGTAGTAGAACTGAGACCCAATCTGATTTCAAGGCAGTAAAGTGTCTGTTCTTTGGAGAGCTATTCTCATATAAAACAAAACTGCCATGGGAAAATTTAAAAAATAAAAGATAGCCTTCTAGGGTGAAAATCAAATTAGTTAAAAGTAATGTATTTCCAGGTTTCCTATAAACACATGGACAAGAGCAGAGGTTGGAAACTAAGAATAATTCAATTCTGACTTCAGGGTCAGATTTAGATGGCTATTAATTTTTTGCTATTGCAAGTTATCTCATCATATTTTTATGTACTATGATATAGCCAGAGCTCCCCCACTGCAAATCCATCAGTGCATCCGTACCAAAGAAAAAAAAACTAGAAAAATATTTGGGTGTGATGGTGCCCTGTTTTGTTTGCATGTATCTTGATTTACATGAAGCCCACTATCCAAAGCCTAGAAAACACATTTTATTTCCTTCAGTTGCTATTTTAAAAAACATAAGCAGTATAAATCAATGTACACTGATATCAAAATCAACTATACAAATCAATCCCACTAAGCACTGAGGAAATTCTCATTTTACCTTTTTGATAATCCAGTTCTGTGAGTTTCCTAATTTTACAAGCAACACTTTTAGCCTTGAAGAGACATTACAATTTGCTATCATAATATATTTACCAATAGGAAATATAAGTAACTTCCATCATCCATTGTAGTTCCTGCTTATTACCCAAGTTAGCCCTTACTGTCAACTCTGGTGTCCTTATTTTGCACATGCTTATCTTCATGTATACAAACACTAAATTAAAACCAAAGCCAAATGACAGGCAAAGTTATCATTTTCAAAGTTTAAGATTCTCCTCCTCCAAATCTTCTCTCTACTTCTTTGTAATGAGAAAAATCAATAGCAATGATACAAGAGACCATTGCTATTGATCATAGGAGTTACCTTCTGAGCAAACATTATCCCAGACAAAAGATAATGCCTGCACTACTCTTCCCTAATTTAAATAGACTATGCCATTCAAAATTGCTCAGCGTATTAAAACAATATGAGATAATGCAATGTCCTAACAGATAGTCAGTTCTCCCTTTCCCCTTTTCTCCTGGTTGGCAGAACAAAGATTCCTAACTAAAACCTTCAGAATCTAGGACAGTGAAATTAAATTCAGTTTCTACTTTGTGCCTTCTGCTCTGGAAACTGCAGAAAGTTAACAAGACGAGACAGTTTTGAATGATTTAACTGACATAAAATGCTCTTCATCCACCTATTCTCAAGAAAGAACTGAAATGCAATAGAATACCAATCTGGTATATTCTATCTCCTTAGCAAAATGATCTGTTGAGAACTTGAGATAAAAATGAGCCAGGAATGTAGGTCAGCCAGAGAAGTGAGGAGCCTTCAAGTTCAGAAGAGTTCAGAAGGATGAGAGCTTTCAGAGAAGTAGAACTATGGGTCCCTTGAAATAAAATTACTTCATAAGATAATTCAAATGTATTTCAATCTCCCATATTTGGATCATAATCTGTGATGATTCAAAGCATTGCCAGATAGAATGTGCTGGTGCATTAAGTAAGGCTTTGTCTTCCCTGGCAAAGTGAAAGAAAAAAATGAGTCAATTGTTTAGGTAAGTCAGCCTAAAATATCAAGATAATGAAGTAACAGTTGGGCTTTACTCAATTTCACCTGCTGAATTCATTTGTATCCTCAGATAGGGCCCTGAATCCCCCAATAAAACTTACCTGCCCATTGAAATACAGAGGAATTAAACTAAATCACAGTAGTTTAATTTAGAAACCATAGGCCAGAATTATATGATAACTGCCAATGTTACCTTTCCGTAACTCACCTATAATAATGCCTTTGGTTTCTCCTTTCAACTAGGCCTACTACATTCTGAAGAAAATTCTGTCCTCATTTAGCATTTATGCTGAATGATTTCTCTTAATGGTGACTAAAACCTATCTTCTCTCTTCTTAAAATACCTGTGATTGGTGTTGGTAATGATTATGAAAAGCAAAGCACATTTCTAGGAATGCAAATGATTAGAAGGAGCATGAAGTAGTCTTTACAGTATCTAATTAATTCAGGCCTTCTTTTTATAGCAAATTGAACATAGAGACTAAACATTTACTCTGAACATGTTATTTTAACTATAGCTGCTATATCTAGATATTTTTATTCTGCACTTTGCTCCCTAGATCTGCCATTACACCTAAAGTCACAAGGGTGGTGAAGCAAATATATGACATGATGAAGTAGGGTTATCTCACACCTGAGATCTTTTTTTTTAAAATTTTCATTTACCTTCCAATAAAATTTAATTCAACCTCAGAAAAAAAACTTCCTAAAATATGTGAATGAGAATTGGCTTAAAACTTAAGGATGAATTTGACTTGAGACCTTCAACACTGAAGAATTAGTGACAACCCCTCCAGTATTCTGTCATGATTAAAAAAGTACAACAAAACCCTAAACTAAAGGAGATTATAACTTCTTTCTCTGTAACCATTTGGGAACTGTAAAAATGCAAAGAGTTCCATCCAGCACAACCTAGGAAAGGAAAGCAAAGCAAAACAAAACAAAAAAGGAGGTTAAGACATAACTGGTTTTAGGTGTATCTCAGACTAAAAATAAAAGGGTAAAGATATGCTCACACAGACATATACACACATGGACAAATTAATTATTCAGGAAAACTTTAACTTCTGATTTCCTTTCTTTTATTCAGGTAACTATATGAAACCAACTCAGGGACAAATTTTGAGCACTCAGATTGGAGTTCTGAGGAATGACTAGAATCATCACACAATGGTCATGCATAGTAATTTGTTTTAATGGAATATTAAGTAGATTGAAGAATAATTCTCTTCCAAAAGTTCCAAGCATAGCAAATTGTGTTTTTATAAATGTCTTTATTTTACATATTATATAAATCAATTTTCTACTGAATATGGTTTGAAATTAAAGTGATGGCTAATTTAGTAGTCATTCACTTGGTCTTGCAACATCCTGCATGCATTGTCCAGTTTCACACTGTTAATTTTCTAATAAACAGCTTTGTTTTCAGATGTCCCAAGGCCAGTTACTGAATCCAAATATAAACTTTGTAAGTCAAGAAACTCCAAGCAGCAAGACATTTTAAGCATATAACCATCAGGATTGCAGTGTGCATTGCAGATCCTCTAATTTTAGGCTTCTTTCTTCTGATATACTTACCAGTCTTTGCAATGTATGTTGCACTGTGATGGGTCTCAGTTTACAGGAAAACACCCACTTTGTTACTCATAGAAGACTTCTCATATCTACTCTTGTCAGTCTCACAGGGTATGTTTATCTTACATGTTATGAACAATATAATTTTTTCTAAGAAGATTTGCATTTCAAAATCCTGATGAACATATATGTTTTGTTAGAACACAATATATGCTTAATAAACGAATATGTTTGAAAATCATGTTTATATAGAATAGTAACATACTCAACAAATTCTGATTTGAAAGTGAAAATACCTTAAGTTTACACATGCCATGAACGATTCATCAATGTCATTCATTATTTTGCAAGGTATTCTCTTCTCCAGATGAAGCGTAATTTATATAACTGAAGAAAAATAAGTCAGGTTATGGGCAAATGTATTTATTCATTTTTATTACAAGAGGGATTTTTATAACAGCATTGTTGGAAATAATTGTGTCTGAAAGAATGAAAGAGTCTGGAGAAGGAATCTTTAGAAAAAAGAAAGCCTACTTCTGTTTCGGAAATTAGAATAATGTATGCATACATATGAAGAATTTTCAGAAAGATGAGTGGCTTAGGGGGCTCATTTACAAACGCCTGTCACTAGAGTCACTAAAAATAAATCAACCTTCACTTAGGAATAGATCAACTTTAAAACTTTTGCTTTAGGTGGTAAACTAAGCACTAGTTTCAGCTTCCCTTTTCTCAAAAAAAATTTTGTTAGTCAGTGGTAAGCTTTTTAAAATGAAGAGGAGGCGATGGGAGCGTTTCTATCTATTCATCCAAAAAACATGGAATATAGTAAAATATGGGAGACAATTCATTTTCCTTTTTAGTATTAAATTTCAAATTACTTATTTATGGTGAAATTTAAAGATTTCTTCCTAGGAGATACTATCATGCTGCATTTTTCAGAGTAACTACACCATAGCTTAAATGTGTGTTAGCTCTCTAACAAGTATTTATTTGTGCATCTCCTTAGAATAAAAGTAAATTAGGTAAACTCCACACTTATGCAACATAGAAAAACTCCTTGGTAAAATCAGTCCTTTTTAGTTAGTTTATAAATGAGGTAAAATAAAACAAATATAAAGTATTCATATTAAATATACCAGAGTACATATTGCCATTTTTAAATAACAAGGTTACTTAGAGCTATTTTAAAGTTTATTGATTAAATAAGAAACACAATCAAATCTAAACTCTAAGAAGCAATTAAATTTAAATATATTAAAAATATGCTCCTCAACTCTGTTCAAAACTGTTAAAACAGACAAGAACTCATAGTTACTTCCTAAATAACTTTATATGTACCATTAGTTGCTATGGCAGTTTACAACACTGAAAACTAGCACATATATTAAAGTTAGGACCCACAGTCACAAAGAAAACCACACAAAACATTAATCCCCAAACGATGAGCATATAGTCCTTTCTAACAAATACTGTACATGGTGTACTCAAACCCGTTGAAAAGGTATATCCAAATTTAGTTCTGATTGTTGAAACTTTGTTCTCAATTACTATACAAACCTACAAATAAAATGCAGGAACTTTTTTTCCAATTTATTTATAAAGTCAAAAAAGCGACTGGTACTTCTCTATACGTGCATTAACCCTGACATAGTTCCTCTTTGCAATCTTAAATACAGCCAGCCTGAAGTTGTCTTAAACTGCAACTTTAAATTTATTAAGAAAAACACTGGATGTTACACTTAACTGGGTTCTATTTTGCCCAAAAAGAGATATTAAATGAGCCAAATATTTGTTTTTAAAAGTCTCATTGTCCAATTCAGACATTTCTATATCACTTGATGAAAAGGCTTTTTGAGATTATGATATACTATACTGCAGGTTTATTGTAAAACAAGCAGTATACTTTATTATCACAATTAAAGCTGTAAAATTCATGAAATTTTTCCACTATCCCACAACTAGATTTACTTCTAATTATCATCTATTTGGCAAAGTACTTTAACAGGGGGATTTGGTTTGCAGTAGCCATGTAATAAGCACAAAGTAAATCAATCTCAATCATTTTTCAGAAGAAATTGCAAAAACTTTACCACCAGGCAAAATCTATAGTTTTGATTTGTTTTTAACTATTTACAACTAGTGCAAAATTAGTTGTGTCATTTTCCACCTTCCCCTCCCCCCTTCCCGCCTTCCTTCCTCACTTCTACCCGTTTTAAGGTTCAAATTATTTGGTGGCTGTTTGTTTAAAAACCACACTGTTAAGTATCTTCATAAACTTTTTATGCTGAGCATCTGCTTAGAAAAAAGGTTAACTCACATCTAATTAATGTTAAATGTAAGAATTGAGTCTGTGTTACCCAGTTGGGACAAATTCCTAGGTGCGGAGTTAGATAGGAAAGTTACAGGGAGGCTCCTGTAGTCATTGATGAAGTTAGGAGAGCTTGACTCGAGAAATCTCACCTTTTGAGCTGCTTTAGAGGGACTCTTGTTTTTGCTGCCTTTAGGTCTTCCCCTGGGTCTCTTAGGAGAGGGCTCACCGGTTGGTTCCTAATTGTGAGGGAAAAAAAAAATGCTGTTGTGGCAAGAATGTCTGAAAGAAATTGACCCTGACTCTTTAGCTATATTTTCTGCATGTGCTGCTCAAAAGAGCTGTTGGAACACTTTCAGTTCAAGCATAAATGGATGATGATGGTACAGAGTTTACAGAAAGGGGAAATAACTATACTTTTAATCCAAGGGTTCAAAGAGGAAACCCTATTTTGTATATGAAAACTAGATTCTACTTCAAACCTAAAATGGTAACAAAGACTGAAGAGGTATGTTCTAGAAAGAAAGTCATATACTTTTAAGGTGTAAAGTTTACAGGGCTGTGCATTTGGCGACTCATAGGAATAATAAGCATTTTAAACGAACACCACTCTCCATTATACTACCATTTCAAACAATAGAAATATGAAGCTAACATCATAGATATTTCAACAATCTTCCATATTGAAAAGGTGGCTTTTAATCATCTTGTATACCTGCCTTCTAGGTGGATTATGATTCAACTGACACATTCTGAGTGAAATACTGGAGGAATTATTCAAGTTCTTCAGTTCAAAATAACTCAATTCCCCCTAAAATTTCCAAATAATTATAGTAAATGTATTGTGGGAGGTTTTGCTTGAATTATCTGGTTAATTGCTTCAATTCTCCACTTCCTTTTGGAGATGCAGGCATGGTCTCCAGTCTACATTTAAATATCTTTTGATAAAAATAAACATATTTTCTTCAAAACTTTCTTTTGAGAAAACTCTTATGGGGGTGGAGTGGAGAAAAGTAAAAGGGGGTAAAAGCGAGGAGGAATGGAGTGTTTGGGAATGAGAAATGGAAGCAATCACTAGGTTTAGCAAAACTTTAAATGGCTCCTATGCCAAGTAGTAAATACTCAAGTGGTTAAGAGAATGCGATGATTAATATTCCAGATTCCAAATATTTATCCAGTGAATCATCTATTCACATTTCATTCAGATTTGGTGATTAAGTGAGACTAATTAACTTAAAACCCATGAACGTCCTCAATGAAAATTCGCATCCCATTTAGAGAATTCGGGGAAGGTTCCCTGCAAGCTTCTGTGGGACCACTAGCGCCAGTGGGCACATCGAGAGCAAACACATCGGAGACACATTTTTCTTTCTTTGTGAACTCTGCCTTAACTCAAAGGTAAAGTATCCAATCACCTCCAGACCCCATTGTAATTTCTTTTGGATTTTTTTTTTTTTTTGGCGGGGGTGCAATTAGTCAGTTAGAGCTGGGTGGCGGGTGGGAAACAAGTGGGGGAGGGCAGAGACTTCCTGGGAGGTGTAAAACAGGATTCAAATGCGATGTAAAGTGTCGCTTGGGCAGAGCGGGAAAACTCAGGGGCCTCTAGATAGGCTTGTTTCCTTTGATGATTTTAAAAAGGTAAATTCTCAATTTTTCTAAAATTCTCTGGCAAGCAAACATTGTTCAATTTCCCCATCTTGCTATCGGCAACTTTGGGACTCTAGGATTATTTTCTAATCGGCGTGTTTGCCATGAAGGAAGCGATTTAAGACTAAGGAGCGAGCAAGTTTTTAAAGCCCGAGAAAGTGGAGTTTAAATGTTCTCAATAGACTTATCCCGCTCCGACCCTGCCCGCCGCGGCTTGGAAATTACAGCGAACAAAACCCCCAGCCCTGCGCGCTGAGCGCAGCTCTGCAAGCGCCGGCTGCACGCTTAATTGGTTGCATCCGCAGACAAAACCCTCCACTCCGCTGGGTCCCCGGCGCCCCTCGATCGTCCCCCACTCAACCCCCGGCCACTGGCCTTGGAGAAGAGCATTTAATGGCTGCAGCTCTGAGGCGCGGGATCCAGGGGCAAAAGGGGGACCGGGCGCCTGACGAGGAAGCGACCCTGGCTACCCTGCACGAGATCTCTCGGACACTCCTTCCAACGCGCCCTTGGCTGGGAGAGTTAACCCCGTCCCGCAGGGAGCCAGGCTCCCCGTAGCCCCTGCCCCGGGCTCCCTCCGGCAGCGGCCGCACATTTAAAGAGCCCGAAGAGGACCAGGCAGCCGGCTTTCCAGGCGTTCTTTGTCGGGAGGGCGCGAGTCTTGGGCCACCGAGAGCTTAGAGGAGGGCGCCAAGGGGGCGGCTGCGGCGCGCCAGCCCCCGACCCGCGAGCAGCCTCGGGAGGCGGGAGAAAGAGCCTCCGGTCCCCAGGACTCTAACCCCTTCAACCCAGATCGGCTGGAGCACCCGGGTCCCCGGCACCTCCTTCCTCCCGGGCAGTTGCAAAAGCAGCTCGGAAAGCGCCTGCGAGCCCGGGTTTGTAGGATCCCGCTCGCTTCCAGTCACCCGGCGACACCGCGCCACTCCGGGCCGTGCACAATAGCGAAAGTCCGAGGACGCGCTTCGCCCGACCCCACCTCCCGCCTTCCCTGGGCCGCCCGCCGCGGCTCCCCACCTCCCCGCCCGGAGGGTTGCTGGCGCCCCGGGGCCGCTGGGCACACTCGTGGGTCTGCGCCGCTCCCCCCAGCCGGCGGGCGGGCAGCGTGCGACGGCCGCAGCGACTGGGCTCCCGCGCTCCGGCCGCCCCGCGCGCGTCTGGGCCCCTGCAGTGGGGACGGGGTGGGCTGGTGCCCCCACCGCGCCAGCTGTACTGACTTGCTGCTGCTTCCTGGGGCGGCCGCGTCCTCTCTTCTGAGGCGCCGGGGCGGCAGGTTGTCCCTGGGCTGAAGTGGACGGCTGCCCCGCGCCCTCACCGCGTGCGCTCATCCTGCCTCCCGCCGCCGCTACCGCCGCTGCAGCCGCTTCGCCTCGACTGCCCCGGAGCTGCCCAGCACCTTTCGGGAGATGAGGTGATAGGGCTGGGGACGCCGGCGGGGCGAGCGCTAGCTGGCGGGCTGCAAGGGCTGCTGTTGCTTAGGCTGCCGCCGCTGCCACCATCAACACCGGACGTCCAGCGGCTGCCAAAAAGAGAAGAGGGGAGGAGGAGGAGAGGAGGAGGCGCTGCCGGTGGCGGCGGCGGCGGCGGTGGGTGGGTGCCGGAGGTGGAGGTGGCGGTGGAGGTGGAGGTAGCGAGAGGAGGAGGGAAGCGAGGGAGAAGGAAGAGAGGTTTTGAGGTCGCAGAGGCTCCTCTCGCGGGTTGGGATCAGGAGTTGCGGGCACCGGGAGCACTTCGGAAGCGGCTTGGAAAGGGAAGAGACTTGGAGTGAATTGTGTCCCTTGAAATGTTAGGCGGGGAAAGAATTCCTCCTCCTCTTCCCCCCACCCCGCTCGAGAGAGAGAGAGAGAGAAAGTGAGAGAGAGAGAGAGAAAGAGATTGAGATTGAAAGTGCCTTGGGCAGTCGGAAAGCAAAGGAGGATGGGGAGATTCCGCCGGGATAGGGTCGGGCACGGAGCACAAGCAGAGGACAGAGCAGTGGGTGGCACCGCGCCTCCTCGGGTGGCGGGAGCAGGCGGCGGCGGCACCGGAGAGTCGGAGGGGGACGGGCTGTTCGCTCCTGAGTCTTGCACCAAGCGCGCGCTGCCCGGGCTGGAAGTTTTCTGAATTCCTGCCCCAAGATTCAAGCGGGATGAGTGTGTGTGAGTGTGTGTGAGTGTGAGTGTGTGTGGTGTGTGTGCGTGAGCGCGCTTGCGCTTGGGGAGGGGGTGGTGAAGGGGGGGGGAGTGCCCACCTCTAATCGTGGGCGGATAAAGGGGAGGGGGTTGCGCAGGAAGAAAAGTATGAGGAGGAGGGAGGCCGGGCGGACCGCCGAGCCAAGGCGCCTGGCTGCTAGCCAGAGGCAGCGTTCGAAATACAACTGCCTCGGCGGCGGCGGCGCCCGGGTGCCACCCGGAGCCCCGCTCACGTGCTCCCGCCCGGCGGCGGGGTTAAAGGGACAGGCCGGGGATCCCGAACTGGCTCGCCGTGGGCCTAGCCCCACCCGCCTCACGAGGTCACCCCTAGGGCGGTTGTCCTGGGAAGGCGCGGGAACGTGACTGTCCCCGAGCCACGTTTCGAGGCTCGGCCTTTACCTGCGCCTCTACGGTCCTGAGCCAACAATTTGCAGGAAGCGTCTAGGCTGCAACCCCAGGCAGCGCTCCAGTTAACTGTGAGCGGGAAGGGACTGCAGAGGAGTGGGAGAGGGGCCCTGACAGCCCTACTCCGCCGCAGAATGCCCTCACCACAGAGACTGCGGGCGGGCGAGCGCGCACATACACGGAGACATGCATGCAGATACACACGAACACGCGTGTAAGCACATGCACACTTGCACGCAGATACACGTGGACACGGGGCACTCATGCGCTCGTAAACACACGCATTTACATACACATACACACAGGCACGCAGATAGACATGCACATTCGCAGACACGTGCAAGCAATGTGCACACACAGAGTGCGCCAGCTTCTTCATTGAACTTTTTTCTCCAGGAAAGACTAGAGGCAATCGAAGTTCCCTCCCCATCCCCCTCCCCGAGGATCCAACATTCGCAGAGTAAAGGGCACCTTGCAGATTCCTAACACCACAATTGCACTCACTGCCCAACTCTCCCTTCAGTTTACCTCGATTTAACCTTCTGCCTGAGAACTCTTTCTGCCAAGTCCTAATTTTATAGCCTAGGCTGTTTCTGAGTTATGTGAACACCATAATGGCCACAGTCCGTTTTTAAAAGGTGGAGTACATTTTTAAATGTACCTCTTTTCATCCTTGAATAACACAAAACTCTGAAAAAATTAGGTTCAGATTTTCACACATCACACCCAAAATTATTTTGGACTAATTCCAAAATAAAAACTTTCACCTGGGGAAGAATTTATTTTTTTCAAAGATACAGACCACCGTGGAATAAAAACGCCTACTCTGCAGCCCTAAGCAGGAGTTAGGCACCGCCAGGTTCCCCTGTGCATGTGGAGGAGGCGCGTGTAAATGTCTGCTTTGGCGCGGCAGCGCTGATTGGTCCGCGTTGCCATTTTAAATCCATTTTCAGCTGCCCTTTGCAGAGCTGGGACACTTTGCTGCACGTCGAGCGCTCTGCAGGAATCCAGGGTTTCTCCTGGGTCTGGGAACGCTTAGCTGTGATGGAGAGAGAGAGCCTCCATCCCTCCGGACGGAGCCCAGCAGCTGACTGGGAAGGGAAGGGTCTAACAGGAACCAAAGGTTTTCTGTCAGGGCTTGGCTCAAAGAGGGTATCTTCATCAAAGGGATTGAAGTTTCACCTAACGATTACAGTGACATTTCCTAACTGCGAAGCGTGCACATTTAAAAACTATGATCACATATTTGCACTGTGGTGTGCACATTTAACATACACGTACAAAATAGGTTTCTGGGTTTGTGTTTGCTTACTTTTTGCCAGGAGGAGAGAGAAATTCTGAGGGTGAATGCAGGGGAGCCACTGAGGAGTTCAGCCAGCCAGTTTTGTGCTGTACACCTCATTATATCCTAGGTTTTTTTTTTTTTTTTGTAATGTGTACAGAGGTCTGCAAGGAGGGGATTCCAAAATTTTGTTTTTGCATTAATCTTTGAATGTAAGAGAAGCGCAGAAAAACTGGGAGTGGGGGAATATACAGCCACTTGTTTTCAGGCTGCTATCATTTTGCTCTTAGACTATTTGACCCCTTTTGAATTTATAACGAGGGTATAAAACAAATATTGTATCAAGTTCTATTTAAATCAATTTTGTATATTTTCATTCTTTGGAAGCTGTATTTAATTTTTCAGAATTCTGTATATTTTCTGTAGGCAAAACATTAAAATTTGTTCTAATCTTTGAAATTATTGAGACTTTTATTATACAAAATGGTGTTCTTATATATTTTTAAAATAATGCTAAAAGGTTAGATTTTATTTTTAAAGAAAAAGGAATTTTTTTACATTTACATCTGAGGGTTTTTCCCCCAGTTTAAATTTCTCAACCATTTACTTTTTATCGCACCATATTTTACCCATATATTCAAGGCTCAATTCTTCTTTCTAATTTGAAAACTTTCCAGGTAGTTTCTGTCCATATTCAACTGTGTCTTTCCTTTTTCTGTACCCACTATAGAATTGAGTAATTAGCACCTTGGTTGTATATGTTAACAAGGTTTTTAATTATCTGTGATACATGATGTAGATAAGTGTTTAGATCAGGTCAGCCCATTAGTGGGTGGTAAAATTAATTTAGCAAACCCATAACATCATTTAAAAAATAGGTAGACTAAGATCGAGAATATCACATGTACAATTTCTGCCTTAGATATATAGTACATATATATGAAAACTATTAAGATGGGTTGTATTTTCATTGTTAACGTCTCAGAATTTGGGATGTATCTTAGAATTCAAGGTGTCTTAGTACTATGTTATCACATACTAGGTAGTGTCTTTTCTATTTTGGTGGTATACATGCTGCTATGGTTTGGCTGTGTCTCCACCCAAAACTCATCTTGAATTGTAGTTCCCATAGTCCCTACCTATGGTGGGAGGGACCCGGTGGGAGGTCATTGAGTCATGGGGGTGATTCTCCCATGCTGTTATTGTGATAGTAAGTGTTCACAAGATCTGATGGTCTTTTTAATGGGCTCCCCGCTTTGCCCAACTCTCATACTTCTCCTTCCTACTTCTTTGTGAAGAAGGTGTCTTGCTTCCTCTTTGCCTTCTGCCATGATTATAAGTTTCCTGAGGCCTTCCCAGCCATGCAGAACTATTAAACCTCTTTCCTTTCTAAATTACCCAATCTCGGGTATTTCTTCATAGCAGTGTGAGAATGGACTAATACACATGCTTATATGTAAATTTTATGTATATTCCCAGAAGAAGGTAGCATTTCAAGTACCTCGGTTTTTTGTTTGTTTGTTTTTGTTGTACTAGTCTAAGTAGTGTTCTGTTCATGATAGGCTTCTGATAGTTATTAATTTATTGCAACAACGAAAGCACCTATAATAAATTTACTGTTTTAAAGAACATACCATACAGGATGAGAAAAGCTTTAGATATGCTAAAATACCTTTCGCATTCTTTTAACTAAAGAAAGATGCATCTGGCCGGGCGCTGTGGCTCACGCCTGTAATCCCAGCACTTTGGGAGGCCGAGGCGGGCGGATCACAAGGTCAGGAGATCGAGACCATGGTGAAACCCCGTCTCTACTAAAAATACAAAAAATTAGCCGGGCGCGGTGGCGGGCTCCTGTAGTCCCAGCTACTCAGGAGGCTGAGGCAGGAGAAAGGCGTGAACCCGGGAGGTGGAGCTTGCACAGCCTGGGCGACAGAGCGAGACTCAGCCTCAAAAAAAAAAAAAAAGAAAGATGCATCTATGACAAGGAGATTTAAATACTCATATTGAACTTTTTCGTGATACATTGACACCTTAATACATTCACAAATTAAAAAGAATTATTTAAGGATTTACTCAGATTATAACTGATTAATGATGAATACATTTCATGTGTAATTAAATGGAGATTTATTATAATTAGGTATTTTGGAATTGAATCTATATAAGGTCACAGAAAAAAATTATAACTAATTTTGATTGAACAGAATGCATAGCACTTGTGTGTGTGTATGTAAATAGAAGTTTAGTAAAGTACAATGTAAACACATAGGCTGGGCGAAGCGGCTCATGCTTGTAATCCTAGCACTCTGGAAGGCCGAGGTGGGAGGATCACTTGAGGCCAGGAGTTCGAGACCAGCCTGGGCAGCATAGCGGGACCCTGTCTCTTCAAAAAATAAAAAAATTAGCCAGGCATGGTGATGTGCAACTATAGTCTCACTCAGCTGCTCGAGAGGCTAAGGTGAGAGGATCACTTGAGCCCAGGAGGTCATAACTACAGTGAGCAATGATGGCACCACTGTACTACAGCCTGGGTGACAGAGAAAGACCCTGTCTCAAAAAAAAAAAATTAGCCAGGCATGGTGATGTGCAACTATAGTCTCACTCAGCTGCTCGAGAGGCTAAGGTGAGAGGATCACTTGAGCCCAGGAGGTCATGACTACAGTGAGCAATGATGGCACCACTGTACTACAGCCTGGGTGACAGAGTGAGACCCTGTGTCAAAACACACACACACACACACACACAAAGCAAAATAAACACATAATCTTGCCTTAAGAGCTTTGCATTCTACTTTGGCTGAAAAATGTTTCATGTATTTTAATATAAGGTCATTTGCACTGCTCGAACCCACAATTTAGAAATTATGTCTTTAATAATTTATTATTTAATAATACTTGTGGGCTGGGCATAGTGGCTCATGCTTGTAATCCCAGCACTTTGGGAGGCCAAGGTGGGCGGATCACGAGGTCAGGAGATCGAGACCATGGTGAAACCCCGTCTCTACTAAAAATACAAAAAATTAGCCAGATGTAGTGGTGGCCACCTGTAGTCCCAGCTACTCAGGAGGCTGAGGCAGAAGAATGGCGTGAACCAGGGAGGCGGAGGTTGCAGTGAGACGAGATCACATCACTGCACTCTAGCCTGGGTGACAGAGTGAGACTCCGCCTCAAAAAGAAAATAATAATAATAATAAGTCTTTAATGGTTAATAGTTAATGAAATGTCGGAGAGATTACCTCTAAGAGTTTCCTTATAGTATCATCAAGAACAAATATATGCTGCCAAATTAGTTTTGGGGTTTTAAATTTTTTCTGATAGGCTTCCTAGTCCTGTAGTCAGAGAATCACCAAACAAAATAAATTGGTTCACTCATTCATTTAAGGAACATACATTGAGTTGAGTTGATTTTGCAGAAATCTCACTGTTATTCTCTCAGGACTCAGAAATAAAATTCAACTAGAAATACAGAGAATCTCAACACAATTAGGTCTTCATTTAAAATCTATTTACTTATCACATTAAGTCTTCCAGTAGTCTCCTCTGTCCAATCCATCATTCATTCAGCCCTCTTTATTGAGCACTTAATACATGCTGGGATTCACAGAACGTTCTTTTCAACAAAAGTCATGGAAACAGAACAGAAGTGGAAGAGTTTCATGTCTGTCTTTCATCTATTGACATCGTATTGTCAGCCCCAAGCGATCTCGGTCTCCATATATTATCAAGCAGCTTTGGGTAGCAGGAAGAACATGGACTTCGAAATCAGATTTAGGGATAGGAGGTGTAGTAGGCAGAATGGCACCCAAGATTTTCTGCCTCAAGGTGTACATGAGTGCATAATCACTGGCTGGTCTTCACTCCTGTGACTAGGTTGTATTACCTGACATACTGACCTTAAGACAGGGAAATTATCCAGAGGAGCCATACACTAAATGTATGTTTAAAGCAGAGAGTTTCCTCTGGCTCAAGAAGGATTTGAAGAAGGTTTTTGAAGATGGAGGACATGGGTGGCAAGGAATATGAGTGGTTTCTAGGAGCTGAGGTCAGCCCAGACCAACATCTAACAAGGAAACAAGGACCTCCCTTCTCCAATGACAAGGAACTGAATTCTGCCAACAACAAGAAGAAGCTTGAAAGTGAAGTCTTCCCCAGAGCCTTCAGACAATAGCACAGCCTGGCCGACACCTTGATTTCAGCCTTATGATACCCTGAGTAAGAATCCCAGTCACACCATACCTGGCTCTGACTCACAAAACTGTGAGCTAGTAAATGGGTATTTTAACCATATTTTAAGTCATTAAGTTTGTGGTAATTTGTTATGCAGCCATTGAAAACTAATACAGGAGGGATCTAGTTAAATAAACTTCCTCTCCTTTCACCATCCGTGAAATGCCACCAAGCCCCAAAGCACAATGACTTTATCTGGAATTTATCTGGAAAAGCCCCACGTGGTTGCACCACTCCTACCAAGCCACCTGCCTTGTCTCTTTGTGGTAATTGGGTAGTAGTGACCAGCATAAAAATGCATCGTCTTCAATTGCTTTCCATCCTCCCCTGCCTTATCTTCATTTTTCCTTACTTTCACTGCCTTGAGTGTGTATTTCTAAATAAAGTATAAGGATTGATCCTTACCCAAGACTCTTGTTTGCTCAGGAAGCAGACTAAGGCACCCAGAAATTCAAACTCAGTGTCTCTAAAACTGAATTGGTCATGTGTGGTGGTTTAAGAACATGTTTGTAAATTCTTCAACATTCTTCCCACAAAGGGTGAAATCTAATTTCCACTCTTCTTAAACGTGGGTCAATTTTAGTAACATGCTTGTAATAAATAAAAGGCAGTAGAAATCATACTGCATCATTTTGGAGACTAGATAACACAAGGCTGCAAAGACGAATAATACAATTACTGCCTTGATCCCAATCTCTCTCTCTCCCTGTGCCTCCTCCTGCCACCTTGGAATTCCTGAATCGACACGTGAGAAGCTTAGCTGCCTTGAAGCCACCATGCTGGAGAGATCTTGGGTAGAGGCCACACAGAGATAGAAATGCCAAGGAGCCCTTGCTGTGCCAGGTCTCAAACATTTATCTTCCCATCAGCTGCCTGATAAGTGAGTGCATGAACATTCAGATAATTCCAGGACCCCACCCCCAACTGCCTTTAAGCTACCCCAAGCAGATGTGAAGCAGAACAGAGAGCAGAGACCCCTGCTGAGCTCTGACCCAAGTGCAGATTTAGGAGTAAAACACATGTTGTGTTTGTTCTTCATTCACTAAGTTTTTGGGTGAATTGTTTCATAGCCGTAGAAACTGGCCCATAATTTTTTCCCCAAAACGATTTTCTTTTCTTACCAATCACTCTTAATCACTCTTAACTAGGAATTGCACTTAGCTAGGAATCAGTCTAGATCCTTCTCTTTCCACATCAAATGATCACCAAGTCCCTCTAATTCTGCCTTCTAAATATTTCTTGACTCTACTTCCCACCCCCACTGCCTTAGTTAGGGCTCCCTCCCCTTCTCACTTGGATTTCTTCACTGTCTTTCTCCATGGTCTCCTAGCTTTCAGTCTTACATTGTAAGAATCCATTCTTCACTGCTTTTAGAAGGATCTCTTTCTTTTTCTGATCAGTTATTGTTATTGTTCTTTTTCTCTTATCACAACTGTAATAGAAAATGCATTGTTGAAAATGCAAGCGACAGAAAGGTAAAGAAAAAAATGCCCCAATTATCACACCACTGAGAGAAAACTCTAAAACTATTTTAATCCTTCTGGACTTTAAGTGAACAAATATAGGTTCATACTGTACATTAGAATTTATAACCTATTTTCATTGCTGTTGTTTTGTTTTGTTTTGAGATGAGGTTTCACTGTTGTTGCCCAGGCTGGAGTGCAATGGTGCGATCTTGGCTCACTGCAACCTCTACCTCCCGGGTTCAAGCCATTCTCTGTCATGAACAGTCAAATGTAATTCTTAATTGATAAAATATTTAATCTATGCATGATTGACAAAAGTTATAATGTGACTGGCTTTTTAGAAAAATCAATGAACTTTATTTTTACAGCACTTTTAGGTTCACAGCAAAATAAAGTGGCAAGTGCAGAGAGTTTCCATATATTGTGTCTCCACAAATATACAACCTCCCTAGCTATATATACATTGACACCATTTATTACAATCAATGAACCTACATTGACGTATCATTATTGCCCAAGATCCATAGTTTACAGTAGGGTTCACTCTTGTTGATGTACATCCTACGAGTTTTGACAAAGGTAGAATGACACGCATCCACCATCGTAGTCACGTACAGAATAATAGTCTTACTGCCCTAAAAATCCCTATGCATTGCCTGTCATCTCCCTTCCCACCTAATCCCTGGCAGCCACTGATATTTTTACTGTTTTAATAGTTTTGCCTTTTCTAGAATTTCATAAAGTTGAAATTACACCATATGTATCCTTTTCAGATATGCTTCTTTTACTTAGTAATATACATTTAAGTTTTCTCCATGTCTTGTCATGGCTTGATAGCTAATTTCTTTTTAGCACCGAATAACATTTTATTGTTTGGATGTACTACAGTTTATCCACTCACAAAGTGAAGGATATCATGGTTGCTCACAAATTTTGACAATTATGAATAAATCTGCTATAAACATCCATGTGCCACGTTTTTGTGTGTGTGAACATAAGTTTTCAATTATTTTGGGTAAAGAACATGGAGCACAATTGCTGGATTGGTAAGAGTATGTTTAGCTCTGTAAAAAACTGCCAAACTGTCTTCCACAGTAGCTATACCATTACCATTTTGCATTCCCACAAACAAGGAATGAGAGTCCCTGTTGCTTCACATCTTTGCCAGCTTTTGGTGTTACGAGTTTTGGATTTTGGCCATTCTAATAGGTGTGTAGTGGTATCTGACTGTGGTTTCAATTTGCAATTCCCTAATGACACATGATGTTGAACATCTTTGCATATACTTACTTGCCATCTGTGTATCTTCTTTTGTGGTCAGGTCTTTTGCCTATTTTTAAAATAGGATTTTTTTTATTTTCTTATTTTTGAGTTTGAAGAGTTCTTTGTATATTTTCAATAGGAGTTCTTTATCAGAAGTGACTTTTGCAAATATTTTCTCCCAGTGTGTGACTTGTTTTCTCATTTTCTTGACATTGTCTTTTGCAGTGCGAAAGTTTTTAATTTTTGTAAAGCCCAGATTATTCATTATTTCTTTCATGGATCATGCGTGTGGCATTGTATCTAAAAAAATCATTGCCATACTAAAAGTCGTCTAGGTTTTCTCTTATGCTGTCTTCTAGGAATTTTATAATTTTGCATTTTACATTTATTAGTAAATCACAGATTTATTTTAGTTACTTTTTGTGAAGAATATAGTGTCTGTATCTAGATTTATTGTGTGTGTGTGTGTGTAATTTCAGTAATTTTTGGGGAACAGGTGGTGTTTGGTTGCATGGAAAAGTTCTCTGTTGGTGATTTCTGAGATTTTGTTGCACCTGTCACCTGAGCAGTGTACACTGCACCCAATGTGTTTTCTTTTATCCTTTAACCCTTCCCTCCTTCCTGCCTGTTCCCCAAAGTGCACTATATTATTCTTATGCCTTTGCATCCTCATAGCTTAGCTCCCACATTTTTTTGTTTTGTTTTGTTTTTTTGAGACGGAGTCTCGCTCTGTCGCCCAGGCTGGAGTGCAGTGGCACTATCTCGGCTCACTGCAAGCTTCGCCTCCCAGGTTCACGCTATTCAACCGCCTCAGCCTCCCGAGTAGCTGGGACTACAAGAGCACGCCACCATGCCCGGCTAATTTTTTGTATTTTTAGTAGAGACGGGGTTTCGCAGTGTCAGCCAGGATGGTCTCCATCTCCTGACCTCGTGATCCGCCCGCCTCGGCCTAGCAAAGTGCTGGGATTACAGGCTTGAGCCACCGCGACAGCAGCTCCTACTTAAAAGTGAGAACTTATAATGGTTTTCCATTCCTGATTTACTTCACTTAAAATAATGGTCTCCAACTGCATCCAGGTTGCAGCCTAAGCCATTATTTCATTCTTTATCGTGGCTGAATAGTATTCTGTGGTGTGTGTATGTCTATATTCTTTATCCACTCGTTGGTTGATGGGCATTTAGACTGCTTCCATATTTTTGCAATTGTGAATTGTGCTGCTATAAACGTGTGTGCACATGTTTTTACATATAATGATTTCTTTTCTTCTGGATAAATACATGGTAGTGGGATTGCTGGATCAAATGGTAGTTCTACTTTTAGTTCGTTAAGAAATCACCATACTGTTTTCCATAGTGGTTGTACTAATTTACATTCCCACCAGCAGTAAAAGTATTTCCTTTTCAGAGCAGTCCCACTGGATCCTTTTTTTTTCTTCCTTTTTTTCTTTTTTGCATTTGGACATCCAGTTTTTCCTGCACCATTTGTTGGAAAGATTATCTTTGCTTCATTGTACTGCCTTTGCTTCTTTGTCAAAGACCAGTTGGCTATATTATGTAGGTCTATTTCTTGACTCTATTCTGTTCCATTTTCTGTCTATTCTTTTTTTTTTTTTTTTTTTTTTTTTTTGTGACAGAGTCTCGCTCTCTCACCCAGGCTGGAGTGCAGTGACAGGATCTTGGTTCACTGCAAGCTCTGCCTCCCGGGTTTACGCCATTCTCCTGCCTCAGCCTCCCTAGTGGCTGGGACTACAGGCGCCCACCACCACGCCTGGCTAATTTGTTTGTATTTTTTAGTAGAGATGGGGTTTCACCGTGTTAGCCAGGATGGTCTCGATCTCCTGACCTCATGATCTGCCTGCCTCAGCCTCCCAAAGTGCTGGGATTACAGGCGTGAGCCACCGCACCCTGCCTGTCTATTCTTTAACCAATATTACGCTGCTTTGATTACTGTAGATTTATATAAAATAGAATTATATCAAACTAAAATGCTTCTGCCGAGCAAAGGAAACAAGAGTGAAAAGACAACCTACAGAATGGGGGAAAATATCTGCAAACTCTCTGTCTGAAGGGATTAATGACCAGAATATATAAGGAATTCAAACAATGTATCACAATAAAACAAATTATCCAATTTTAAAATGGGCAAATGATCTGAATACACATTTCTCAAAAGAAGATATACAAATGGCCAACAGATGTATGAAAAAATACTCCACTGATCATCAGGGAAATGCAAATCAAAACCACAATGAGATATCATCTCACCCCACTTAAAATGCCTGTTATCAAAAAGACAAAAAATAACAGATGCTTGTGAGGATGAAGAGAAAGGATAACTCTTGTACATGGTTGGTGGGAAAATAAATTAGTACAGCCATTATGGAAAACAGTATAGAAGTTCTTCAGAAAACAAACAAAGCAATTCTATCTGTTTTTGCCTCATGTATTTTGATGCTCTGTTGTTAGGCACATATACATTAAGAATTGTTGTGCCTTCTTGGAGAATTGACCTATTTGTTGTTATATAATGCTGTCTTTTAAAAGATAACTTTCCTTGCTCTGAAGTCCGCTGTGTCTGAAATTAATACAATTAGTCCCACTTGTGATTAGTGTTAGTATGGTGCATCTTTCTCCATCCCTTTACTTTTAATATATGTTTTTATATGTAAAGCGGGTTTCTTGTAGATAACATATACTTGGGTCTGTCTTATTTTTTGACCCACTTTGAACTTTTAATTAGTGCATTTAGACTATTGATGTTCAAAGTGATTACTGATGATATAGTTGGAATAATATCTATGATGTTTGTTACTGCTTTTTATTTGTTGCCTTTCTTTGTTCCTATTTGGTCTTCCACTCTTTTCCTGCCTTTCATGGTTTTAATTGAGTATTTTATATGAATCTATTTTGTCTCTTTTCATAGCACATAAATTATACTTTTTAAACTTTTTTTTACTTGCAATATACGTTTACAATAAATCCAAGTCCACTTTCAAATAACACTATACCACTTTATGGGTAGTGCAAGTACCTTACAATAACAAAACATCCCTAATTCCTTCCTCCCTCCCTTTTATTGTCTCCAACTGTCATTTGCTTTGTTTACACATAAGAATATATAAGTATGTGTGTAAATATATATATATATATGCAAATACACTGTTGCTTGTTATTTTGAAGAAAGTGTTATCTGTTAGATCAACTAAAAATAAGAAAAATACACGTTTTTATTTTACTTTCACTTATTCCTTCTCTGATGTGCTTCCTTTCTTTATGTAGATCTGAGATACTGAGCTATATCATTTTCTTTCTCCCCGAAGAGATCTTTAACATTTCTTGCAAGGCAGTTCTACTGTCAACAAATTCCCTCAATTTTAGTCTGTCTATGAGTCTTTATTTCTCTTTCATTTTTGAAGAATAAATTTACAAGGTATAGAATTCTAGATTGATGGATTTTTTTTTTTTTTCTGTCAGTGCTCTAAATATTTCATTACACTTTCTTCTTGCTTGCATGGTTTCTGAGAAGTCTGATGTAATTATTATCTTCCCTCTTCTATGGGTAAAATGTTTCCTCTGTCTTCTTTCAAGACTTTTTCTTTATCTCTAATTTTATGATGTTTGAATATATTATAGCCAGGTGTAGTTTTTCTTGCTTGTTTGTTTTGAGTTCGGGTGTGGTTTTTCGTGTTTGTCCTTCTTGGTGTTCACTGAGCTCTTCCTGGATTTGTGGTTTGGTGTCTGACAATACTTGGGGGAAATTTCCAGTCACTATTGCTTCAAATATTACTTCTGTTTCTTTCTTTTTTTGTTATTCCCTTTATGTGTATGTTACACCTTTTATGGTTGTCCCACAATTCTTGGATATTCTGTTCTGGGTTTTTTGTATATTTTTTCTCTTTGCTTTTCTGTTTTGGAAGTTTCTAATGTCATATCCTTAAGTTCTGAGATTGTTTCCTCAGTCATGTCTAGTCTACTAATGAGCTCACCAAAAGCTTTTTTATTTCTGTTACAGTGTTTTGATCTCTAGCATTTCCTTTTTATTCTTTTTTAGAATTTCCATCTTTCTGCTTACATTATAATCTGTTCTTGTATACTCTCTCTGTTTTTCATTAAAGACCTCTACAGACTTATCATAGTTTTTAAGAATTTTTCGTTTGATGATTCCAACATTCCTCCCATTTCTGACTCTGGCTCTGGTGCTTGTTCAGTCACTCAAACTGTGTGTTTTTGTTTTTGTTTTTGTTTGTTTGCTTGTTTTGTCTTTTACTGTGCATTGCAATTTTTGTTGAAAGGTGGACATGCTGTACCGGGTATAAGGAACTGAGGTGACTAGACAGAGCTTCAGTAATGTGATCCTAAGAAGTGAAGGGGAGAGAGTCTTCTATAGTCCTATGATCAGGTTGCACTTTTTAGTGAGCCTGTGTCCCTGAACTGAGTGCTTCTCACTTCTTTCCCCTGCTTGTTATGTGGAACAGGATGGCTATAGGAGGCTGGGGTTGGATATTTTCCTTCCTTCAAGTAGGTTAGGCTCTAATAAAACCCCAGTAGATTGGATTCCAGTTAATAGTTTCTCTTGAGAGCAGGCCTTGTTAAGGACAGAATGCTGCTGAAAATTTCAAAATGGGTTATTCACCCTTTCCCTTGCCAGAAGCATGAGAAGATTTTTCTCCGATATTCACTGTGAACTATGAAGACCTGGTAGAGATCCTGTAGATAAAACTCACAGAAGTGTGGACAACCCCATGGCTGGAACCCCATGGTGTTTGTTAACTCTCAGGCTTGCCTACTCTGAGCCTCTAGTAGTTCATCAATTATAGTTCGTGTTTTCCTACCCTGGCACTGGTTCCCATCATCCCCCTGTTCCCACTCTTGGAAATAATCCCTAGAACTTCCTAGAGCAGAGGTGAAAACACTGGGTTAGGAAATAACTCTATACCTCTGATTCTAACTCATAATGGTAGATAACCCTCAGTTACAGATGAATATTGGCTTATACGCTATTTTTTTCTATGATACCCAAAAAAAGTGCTGGGAGAAAACCAGATTTATCACCTTAAAATATTAAAATAAAAATAAAATCACTTACCATATATGTATCATAGGTGAATGATTATTGTGTATTTTAAATGCAACAAATGCATTATCACCAAAAGGAAAATTTTAGTCTGTTCCATAATTTTCTATTTTTTGATAAAATGTTGATTATAACTGGTATCTCTTGTAGTTCTAATAAGAAAGAGTAATAAGTAGTAAGTAGTAATAAGTAGTAATACAAATGAATGAGACAGTACCCATTTGGTGCCAATCTTTTGGGAGAGAGAAGCAAAGGTTGGGAAGAAGCAAAGAGGAGAAAAAGAAAAACAAAAACAAATCAGACCTGGATGTGGGTTCAGACTTCAAAGTGTTTACCAACTGGCCAGAGTTGCATATACATAAGTCACTATAATTTAAACCAGAAAAAGATACTTACTGTCAAGTATGTGCTGAGTGAGTTCAAGGAAAGAAGAGATTTCCCATGTTGTGGGGATTAAGGAAGGCTACTTGGGAGGAGTGTGTCTGAGAAGGCCTTGAAGGACAGCTAGACACAGAGATGAGAGGACAGGGATTTCAAGCAAAGGGAGGATTATGAGAAAAGTTGCTGAAATACAAGCCCAGATGCATGTACCAGGAGAGGTTTTACTGTATTAGTCAGATGCCAGCTGGAAACAATTCACTGCAGATGGTTCTTGTGAAGGCACTGGAATGCAAGGACCATGTATAGAGATTGGACAGGGTTATAAGAACAAAACAGAGATATTAAGGCACCTACATATTGGCAGCCATCGAGAGCCATTATCATTCTAGGGCTTAATGGGTAAGGGGAGGAAATCATGTTGAAGACCTAGTGAGATTTGGAGCCCTGGAGGAGAAACTACCTGGTAGTAGCTGAGGTCAGGAAGCAAGTGACCATTGCCAGAAGGGAAGCACCAAAGCAGGGTAGTGGGAAGAAGTGTCCTGAAATTTTTCTCTTCCCATTTTTGCTTCCTTATGCCAGTGCATCCCATTGGCCAAACTCAACAAGTAGCTAACAAGCAAGGGGTCCTGGGTGACTTGGGCTACCGGCATCATCCTCTAGTTAGTACACAGAGCAGGACAGAGAAGGATGAAGAATAGATCTTGGGTGGGCAGTTAGTGGCAAATCAAGGAATAATCATGAGATGAAAGGTTGGAAGTTTAGAGATGACTTTGGAACATCTTAATTACCACACTAAGGAGTTTGTAAATTACTTGATAGTTGATGCAAAGGCACTGATGCTTTATCTACAAGATAGTGACACAACAAAAACTCCAGAAGTGAGTAGGCCAGCTGAGTCAGAGTTCCATGTGTTATCAGTGTTCACGTGCCTTCTTCCATTCTATGTCCCAAATCTTTGCATCTGGTTTACCTTGCTATGATCACCTTATGATTAAAGTATGGTCACTCCACCTCTAGTTTCATATCCATGACCTATAGAAAACAATATGAAGAAAATGACAATGACATTGAATTTTCTTCAATGTCAAGGACAATGAAAAGGAAACCAAACTTCTCCAGAAGTCTACAACAGAATTTCACCACAGGGTCAACCCCAGCTGCAAGTAAGGGAGGCTGGGAGAAAGAATATTGCCAGAAAAAAATCATGTGTTTTTTGTTGTTGTTGTTGTTGTTGTTATTTTGGTTTTGGTTTTGTTTTGAAAGAAAAAAAGTGTTATTGCATAACAGCTAGCAACATTTGATACAAAAGAGGAGTAGGTTTGATGGGAGAAAGACACTCTAATTCTTAATCATTTGGGCTTTTAATAATTCTAAATTTGGGTGTTGTTGCCTCAAATAGAGAAGCCTGGAAATGAGTTCTTTGGGGAATTAAGAGAGTTTCTGAGATTTGAGAGACATGGAATTTTGAATGACAGCAGTTTATAATAATGACATAATGGCTAAACAGTGCTAGAAACTGAGAAAGAGGATGGAACTGGGGACAGAGAATTGAGTGGTAAAGCAGACCAGATTACTGTTTCCAACTCTTCTTTACTTAATACAATTATACACTCTTGCCCTTTGCCACTGTGAGCCACTGTTTACTTACTGGCTTCAATGAAGTTGGGTTTGGCAACATGAACTTTTTGGACAAAGGTTTGAGAGCAGAAGTAACAAGTGCCAGTCCGAGGCCACAGAGTATTTCTGCTTGCTGCCTGAGGTTCTGAGATCCCCTGTGAGAAGAGCATGCCTAGTCCTAGGATGAAGATACATGAAACAGATCAGAACTACTGCCAAGCCAAGCCCAGTGGAAACACAGTTAACTTGCAAACCCATAACGAAGGAATATATGCTTCTGGTTCAAGCCAGTGAATTTTGAGATTGTTTATAGGCAGTAGTATTGGAGCAGAAGCCTAATTCATACAAGTGGTCATTCTCAAGAACACAATAATGTATACAACAGCTCCCCACCAACTAGGATGACTATGATTAAAAAGGCAGATGAAATAAGTGCTGGTGAAGATATGGAGAAATTGGAACATTCATAAATTGCTGGTGGGAATGTAAAATGATGTTGCCACTTTGGAAAACAGTCTGGCAGTTCCTTAAAATGTTAAAAGTGGAATCACCATATGACCCAGCAATTCCACTCCTGGACATACCACCAAGAGAAATTAAAACATACATCCACACAAAAGCTTATGCATGAATGCTTATAGTGGTACTGTTTGTAATAGCCAAAAAATGGAAATAGCACAAGTGTCCACCAACTGACGAATGAATAAACTCAATGTGATGTTTCCATACAACGGAATATTACTCAGTAATAAAAAGGAATGAAGTACTGACACATGCTACAACATGGATGACATTATGCTGCATTATGCTAACTGATATAAGCTAGGCCCAAAAGGCCTCATACTATATTATTCTATTTACATGAAATGTCCAAAATAGGCAAATCTAATGAGACAGAAAGTAAATTTGTGGCTTGGGGAGAATGGAGGGAGGGATGAGGAGTGATTGTTAATAAGTGAAGGATTTCTCTTCGGAGTGATGAAAATGTTCTAAATTGATTTTGGTAATGGTTTCACAGCTGTGAGTGTACTAAAAACCAGTGAATTGTATACTGTAGATGGGTTAAGCATATGATATGCACAGTATATCTCAATAAAGCTATTTAAAATGAAGAACAAAGGATGAAACCAGACCTACCAACATGACACATGCTGTGACCCGGGGGGCCGGCAATTAACCAGTCAAACCCTCTCACTTGATCTTGATTGTGACAAGTGCCATGTGTGGTTGCAAGAGCTTGCTGGGGTTACATGGGGTGCAGTCTTTGTCATACAAAGAGATTTTCTCTATGAGGTACCAACCTGCCTATGTAGGGAAAAGGCACATATTCATGGCCTCATTAGCACTAGGCTTTAACTCGGTGGTTTCCAAGCTGAGTTATTTCTTTAATAATGTACACAAGTTATACTTGAATGAATTCTCATAGTAGAACATTAAAAAACTGAGAAATAGTTGGAGTAAAATGTAAAAGTATCTCTTTATCAGCCTCCCACGTCTTCGTATTATCCTCCCCAGAGGTAATGACTGGAAACAGTTCATGTACACCCTTCTAGTTCTTTATTCCAAGCACTTACATGTATATAATAGGCAGATATACAGCTTTGTTTTACATAAATGGGACCATGCTCTTCACATTGTATTGAAAAATGCTCTAAAAAGCTTAACATGTCCAAAAGATCTTTCCATGCATTTTTATCAACTGTATAGTATTTCATAGTATAGCTTGCTTAACTGTGCCCCTATTGAAGAATATTAGATTGTTTCCAGCTTACTGTCATTACAAAACAATGATAAAGGAAATCTTGATATATACATTCCTGAGCATGTGTGCAAATATTTCTGCAGTTTCTAAAAGTTACATTTCTGAGTTGAAGAGAGTGCACATCTTAAATGTAAAGTTATTTATTATTTTTATCAGCAGAAACCTTTTCCAAACAAAATTTTACATGGAAGCCCAATGCATAGAAAGTTGAGAGGAAAAACATTGAGCTGGGGCAGGGAAGCAGAGCTCTAAAGCTTCAACCCCTTACCCTCTCTCTTAACCTCTGCCTCTCACTGTCCTAAGAGGCCTCTGCAGAGCCCTGGGGTTCCCTGGAGTACAGATTGAAAACATTGCTTTAACCAACTGAATTGACATGGTTTACTTCAGAATGTAAAGGTGGATTTAAAACATGATTTACATAACAAATTAATTACAAATGAAAGTTTTAACTACCTTAAGAGTAGTAGGCCAGGCATGGTGGCTCATGAAGCCCAGGACTTTGGGAGGCCCAGGTGGAAAGATAACTTGGCCCCAGCAGTTCAAGACCAGTCTGGGCAACATGAGAGATTCTCTCTGTACCAAACACTAATAAAAAAAAACATTAGCTGGGCGTGATAGTGCACACTTGTGGTTCCAGCTACTTGGGAGGCTGAGGTTGGAGGATTGCTTGAACCCAGGAGTTCAGGGCTGCAGTGAGTCATGATCATGCTAGTGCACTCTGATCTGGGTGACAGAGCAAGACCCTGTCAAGAACAAAAAAAAAAAAAAAAAAGACTAGCACATTATTTTAGGCCAGCCAGTTTTAAAGCGGTGGTAGCTCCAGAGTGTCTAAAGAGGTGACATCGGAGGAGGTAAGCTGATTGCTAGAAGGGGCTAGATTCATCCCGCTGCTGCATTCACACAGTCAGCTTCTTGTCTACCGTGGCTTTGGGGGTACTGAGAGTGATTGTTGAGGGTGGGATAAAGCATCCTCCTTCAAGCTACAACTTAGCTTGACCATACCATGAATGTTCCATAAATCAATACTAGATGTCGGGAAGACAGAATAATTCAGTGCTAGATTTATTTATTTTTTAAGACAAAGTCTTGCTCTGCAGCCCAGGCTGGAATGCAGTGGCACGATCTTGGCTCACTGCAGCCACTGCCTCCCAGGTTCTAGCGATTTTCCTGCCTCAGCCTCCTGGGTAGCTGAGATTACAGGCACCCACCACCATGCCTGGCTAATTTTTGTATTTTTAGTAGAGATGGGGGTTTTACTGTGTTGGCCAGGCTGGTCTTGAACTCCTGACCTCAGGTGATCCTCCTGCTTCGACCTCCCAAAGTGCTAGGATTACAGGCATGAGCCACCATGTCCGGCCTCAGTGCTAGATTTTTATACATCTTTATTACCTATGGTTTTGTATTAAATCCAAGGCTTAGAAATGAGAACTTTTAGAATGCTTATGTTACTATCAGCAAAAGGAACACATCTGGCTAGCAATAAGTCTTTTGCAATCCAACACAAAACATAAGGTGATGTCACCTAATTCTAATGAAATCTTTAAATGAAGTTAAATTGAATTCTTGAATGAAGTTCAAGAGCATAAAATACTTCCACAGAAGTTCAAGAGCATAAAATACTTCCACAGTAACTCATTTCAAAGACCCCACCAACATCATTTAGCTTGGAAATCATTGTGAAGATGTACAACTTATATTTCCTAATTCCATTTAATAGGAAAAAACGTAAGTAAATCTAGTTAAAGCTGTATAGTAGAAGGTACTTATATCTGAAGTAAAAGGTTCACCAATATGTAAGAAAATAAAACAAAACCCAAGACATTCAAAGACATTTCTCATCATAACCATTAATTCCCTCCTTGAGAACAGAGGCTCTGTCTTTCATATTTCAATCCCCTCGGCCTTGCATACAATCAATAAAACTTTGATAAATGAATGAAAAAATGAATGGTAACCACTGCCACCAAATCTGAATGTCCTCCCTTCCTGAAAGTGAAGGGTACATAATTTAATTAAAATATTCCAGCCTCTTTTTAAAAGCAGTTCTAAATAAAGAGACAGGTCTTCTTAAAAAGTAAACCAGTTCTTTGAAATCAAAAAAAGAAACATATGTCGCTTGTAAAATTCTTAAACACTACCGAAACATATAAAATGAGAAGTAAGAATCTTCTCTCACCCACTCCTCAAACTATAGCTCTGGTTCCACTCCCCAGAGTAATTTCTGATGGCAATTTCTTATTAATTCTAAATGGGTTTTTTTTT
>NW_012121821.1:2247651-2257199 GCF_000951035.1 Colobus angolensis palliatus | reverse complement strand
TCTTGATCTCCTGACCTCATGATCCATCCATCTCGGCCTCCCCAAGTGCTGGGATTACAGGTGTGAGCCACCATGCCCGGCCCAATTCTAAATGTTTTATGCTTTTGTGAGTGGAGTGAATATCTCTTACTTTTTTTTTTTTTTTTTTAGTAGAGATGGGATTTCACTGTGTTAGCCAGGAGGGTCTTGATCTCCTGACCTCATGATCCATCCATCTCGGCCTCCCCAAGTGCTGGGATTACAGGTGTGAGCCACCATGCCCGGTCCAATTCTAAATGTTTTATGCTTTTGTGAGTGGAGTGAATATCTCTTACTTTTTTTTTTTTCTACACAACATCATCATCTTCTCCCTGTGTTTTGGGCATTCTCACCTAATATTTAATGAGGTGACTCTTGCCTCCTGATATGGCAGCTAAAAATGGCAGATATTCCCTTTTCTGGCATTTCTTGCAACAGATGTATAAACACACCCTGGCCGCCATCACTTAGCACCCTAAACTTTGTTTTATTTTATTCTTTGTTTTTTATAATTTCAACTTATTTTAAATTCGGGGGTACATGTGCAGGTTTGTTACGTGAGTACATTACATGATATTGAAGTTCGGGGTATGAATGATACTGTCACCCATGTCCTGAGCGTAGTAACCAACAGTTAATTTTTCAACTGTTATTCCCTTCCCTCTGCCAGTATTCCCCAGTATCTATTGCTCCTATTTTTATGTCCATGAGTAACCAGTGTTTAGCTGCCTCTTATAAGTGAGAACATATGGCATTTGGTTTTCTGTTCCCGTATTAATTCACTAAGGATAATGGCCTTCACCTGCATCCATGTTGCTGCAAAAGACATTATTTCATTATTTTTTGTGGCTGTGTAGTATTCCATAAACACTAGACTTTAGAAGTTAGAGATTCCAAGAATAGGTGACAGGCAGAATCCACGGGAGTGAGGATGGGGCAATGACTGCAGTCAGCAATTAGATGCAGCAGTGGGTAGCGGTGCTGGCAAGGCACCAGCAGCATCAGAGATTTCCCTGATGGTGCATGGGGCAGCTGCACGGTGTGGTTTGGAGTATTGTTACTGCTTGTGTAACTTGAAAGCTGATTGTCTCAAAGTGGTGCATTGCATTCGTGCTTTGCCCAGGTCTCACTGGATCCTTTTTTGCTATTTTTCTGTGTTCCTTCTCCCCATCTGAGGTGCTTTCTATTTCAAAAGCCAGAGCCTAAATCTTTCTCTCAAGGGCTGTCCTCTGGCTTCTGGAGCTAGTTTTTGCCAGAATGCATAGAGGGCTGGAAATCCTAGGAATTTGCCTTCCAAGGAGTGCTCTTAACCAGGGATTTGGAGATGTGGAATAAGGAAGCCCAGCTTCTATGCATTGAGTTGGGGCAAGACAGCCATAACTTCTGCTGTAAAGTTCCCCTGTGGGATCAGGCTGAAACTACCTTTGCATAGGCTAGCACCCTTGATGGGTGTGGGCTTTCTCCTATTCCCTGCCTTACTTCCCCACTCTCTTGTTGGCTTCTCCTGGCATCATTTAATAAATCACAAAGACATAAATTCTCCAGGGTCTGCTTCTTGGCAATCTACCTAAGACACTCAACTTTCAGGAGATACTGTACCAGTCAAAATCCCTTTTTAAAAAATCTCCCTTTCTGTCTAAATTAGAATATGTTACAACTCAGTATAGATACATGAATGTATATACATACATATATGAAAATATAGACCTATTATTAACAGTATTACAAAATAAAAAATTTAGATTTTTATTCTTTGCTTTTTTTACGTTTAGCCATTTACTTTTATGTTCATTTTCACCAGTCTGTCATTATGAGGATTGTCTTCTTGCCTCCTTTCTAAGGTTTCCTTGAATTTTTCATCAGTCTAGTTTGGATAGAGTTGGTTCCATTTGGCTTCAGGGGTGATCTATATAATTGGCTTAAAACAACCATCAATTCCCACATTCCTCAAAGTAGGATTAGTTCATAGGATTGATCACAAGAGCAAATCTGCCCAATCAGGGCAACAAATTCCAGGACCTTTATTTAACCTTTATTTCTACCCACCTCCACTCCCACCAAAGAGCCTGATGGATTTGAGACCTTAAAGAGGCCCGTGTGATGGAAGCGTTGAGTACGAGTGGTACGATGGGCCTGAGAAGAAGTTGAAGAGATAGGCAAGTTTCTTTCTTCTGCACGATCATGAAAATTTTGCATATTTTTTTCCATGCACAATAGAAATTTCCATTTTCATTGAATAGGAAATATGTGCCTAGCTCATAGCTGTAGGCAACCATTTTGGGACTAGGAGTGGGGAGCTTGCCAGGGTTTGGAGTCAATATAGCACTAGTTGAGGAAAAGAAATGGAAAAAGGGATACACTATTTAAGCCTTGAATAAATCCCAGCCTGAAGTATGCCTCTGCTCTAGACCCATCCTCTTTCCTTTTTTGTTTGGTTTGACACTGTTTGGGTCAGGCTTTCTGTGACTTTTGCTCAGTAGATGAGTCATGAGCTTCAGTGATTTACTATACGTAAAATACTTAGAACCATACCCGGCACATGGCATCCACTAGATTGTAGTAGCAGGAGTAGCGGGCGTAGAACATCAGACGGGACACAAACATCTTCAATTCACCTTGCTTGTCTCTGGTGCTTATAGCAGGTTTTATTCCCTTCCCCATTTCTTTGTGATTCTAACCACTCCTGAGCATCCTCCCTCCAGCTCCCTTATCCCACTTTCTTCCCATTTTCCTGTCCTCTCCCCCATCACTTCATTTTTCTCATCTTCTCTACCCATGAAGCTTGAAGTAGTGTGAGGATGCAGCATTTAGGATCAGGGAGAGAAACTCTGGAAGGAGATGATAATGCTTTTGTGTCTTTTTTTTTTTTTTAAATGGGCTAGATCTTTTATTGTCTTGTATTCAATCTGATATCTCTCTCTTGCTTTTTGATGCTTAGAGCCATGATACTTCAAAGCCTTTTTTATTAATAAGGAAATAATTATCAAAAGTAGAAATCATGTCTTTCCACACTTTCTATGAAAGCATATAGCTCCTCGGTTATTCACTGAATATGCATCTCATAGAAAAGCAGATTGCTCTTCCTTTTGATTAAATCTTTTAACAAGGATTCTGTACTATTTTGTACTTTTTTAGTATTTTCCTTTTCTGATAAAAATGCCCATCAAATATTTATAACATATAAATTTTCCTTTTGTGTTCAGATGAGCAATCATGCAGTACAAAGAAAAAATTCCTTGAGGTGTCTGGATGACTTCACAGTATGAACAACTGAATTTTTAGTGGCTCAGCAACAGAACCTCAAGATAGAATTTCTTTTGCAATACAATCTTAAAATGTGCATTTCTCCAAATTCATTTATAGGAAGTATCATAAAAATAACATTAATACTGACATAATAACTTACCAGCCTGACTTCTCTTGCGACATATAATATACACAGTATTTTATTATCTTTTTAGAAACATGGTCTAACTCTGTCACCCAGGCTGAATTGCAGTGAGTGGCATGATCATAGCTCACTGCAGCCTCAAACTCCTGGGCTCAAGCAGTCCTCCCACTTCAGCCTCCCGAGTAGCTGGGAGTAGCACACAGTAGCTCCTGAGTAGCACACCCGACTAATTAATTAATTATTATTTTTTTTTTTTGTAGAGAGAGAGTCTCTGTGTTGTCTAGACTGGTCTCAAACTCCTGGCCTCAAAGCAATCCTCCCATTTTAGGCTTTCATACTGCTGGGATTACTGATGTAAGCCACCAAGTCTGACCCATACACAGACATTTTAAGTGGGAGCACTCCAGCTTAATAATTGTAACACAGGGTAGCAATATAAAATGATTCAAAGTATAGTATTTTTCTCATGAATTACGAATGACATGTGATTTAGATTTATTTTCCCCATTTATGTCTTTCCAAGCCATGATTTAAATTATTTAATGTTCATCTTTCAGTTTTTAATCTATTTATCATTTATTTGTTCCTATTTGCAGTCAACAAGTAACTGGAGTGTCTGCTGTACACAAAGCACTGTGCTAGGTGCCAGTAAAGAGGGAGAGGGGATAAAGGTGAATAAGTCCCTTCACCTAAGAGCTTGTAGTTGAGTAGGAGCAAGACCCAACATACAAATAACACTCAAAATAATGTAAAGACATGACATATGAGGCAGGGAGAGAGAAGAAAAAATACAATCAGGCAAGCAAATGGTTAATCAAAGGGGAAGAAGTAAAGCCTGATACATATGTGCGCCTTAAATTATTCCATCTGGAAGACAGTATGAAAGGGAGCCGCAAAAGGTAAGAGCAGACAGCTAGCATAGGCCAGACCATGGAGGGCCATGAGGCCAGTCTAAGCATTTCATGGTCGGCAGAAGCCCAAGGTTACTTGTAGGAACTCAAAGGATTAAATCTGGCCTTCAGGAATGTTGATCTGTCAGAACTGTACAGAATAGAATGCAAATGGATACAAACTAGAGATGTTGTGGTTGATGTTCTGCCAAATATTTCATTTTCCTTAGACATATACAGCTTTCGCCAACATTGGTGTGCCATTAAATGACACTTTTCCATAAATATTGGGGCTGATGGAGAATAAAGAGATGAGACCTGGAGCCCAAGTCCATAATTGAAAATAGAGTCATGCTGTGGAATCCAGAGAGTCTGAAAGATTTGCTGAGAATGCTTAAAATGACTCCACAAGGAACAGGTTTTCACGACTCCTGGGACATTGTGGATGGAGATGGCAAATTGGATCCACTATTCTTTTAATTCCATGAAGTTGCACCATATGTTCATAAATAGTGTTTTTGTGATGACCCTAATTGAGGGAGATTGAGTGCTATACTGGCCTATTTCTGACTCTCTATTGTCTAAGATCTTGCGTTCTTTTAAAAGTTGAAACCGAAAACTAGAGTAAATTACACATATCTGCTGCCCAGTGGATTTATATTTTCCTTTTGTTTGTTCTTAAATACCATCATTCCTCTCATCTGCTGACTGTTCAATTGCAGGACAGAGTGGCATAAAGCCAGATATCCTGTCCTGTGAATTCCCCTCCACTTTGTGAAATTAAGAGGGAAGAGGGGCATGGAGGGAGGAAAGGAAAAAGGCAGAGGAAGTTCTATTTCACTAAAGCCCTAACCCTAAATAAAAGAAAAATATGTTAGCACACAGAAAATTTCTGATTAGCCACGAGTTTCAGTGTTGTTGCTGGTGCTGGTTTACTTATTCTATCCAATGAGAAATGGAGACAGCATGAATTTCAACAGCATGCTGAAATGGGCTGTGATGGCACAAAATCTCAGGCTAATGGGCAGACAGAAGGTGCCCACCTGACTTGCTATGCAGATGGGGTCTGAGTGTGTGAGGACTTCAGCTGCCCTTAAGAGGTGGCTGCTGGCCTCCCTCATCCCAGCTCTCCTCCAGGCCCTTCCATCTTGCTCTGGTCAATTGTGCCAATGAATTTACCTTTCTGTGGTCAATGAAGAAGATAGACAAGGTTTGACTAAACAATACATTCAAATATTCCATGAGCATTGCCCAGCGAGCAGTTTGATTTTAATGCTAATGTGATACGTTCCACATTTCAGATGTGAATAGGACTTTTCCTTCCTCCCTTTCTCTCTCTCTCTGCTTTCCTGTCTTTCCTCATCACCCCATTCTTCTTTCCTTTCCTCTGTTCCTTCCTGCCCCTTTCTCTCTCTCTCTTTCCTTCCTTTCTTCCTTTGTTCTTCTTTTAGGGGAGCAGTAAAGTAACTTTCACATTATGCAAGTTCAGAGAAATTAAAAGAGGATTTCTACTATGCTCAGGAGAAAAAATGCTGCCTTCAGGAAATGGGAGGTGTTGTCATCTGACTTACATTGTCACAGAAAACATGGGTTTGTCTTAAGTTAGGTTTGTAACTGTGGGTAGTTGGTGTGGGCATTTCTGGTCAAGGAAATCTGCACTTTGCGTAGGAGTAATCAGACTGTTTATCCACAACACTGATATTTGCAAGCACACCATGGGCTTTTATCCTGGCCACACACTTCCACCAACTAAGGCCAACAAATGGTTGTGTGAGTACCGATCTCTGTGATGGAAGCAGCTAATGGTGAAGCATCATTTGTTCTGCCTTCTGTGGCTGTACCTGTAACATTCTGATGGCCTCTAGAACAAAAGAATTGTCCCTAGAGCCACACAGGAGACTTACACTATATATCAGTTTCCTAGGGCTGACGTAAAAAATTACTACCAACTGTGTGTAATAGAAATCTATTCTAAAAGCCAGAAGTCTAGTTCTAAAACCCAGAAGTCTGCCATCAAGACACCGGCACGGTTGGTTTCTTCCGGAGACTCTAAAGGAGAATCTTCTATGCCTCTCTTCCAGCTTCTGGTGACAGCTGGAAACCCTTGGCTTGTAGGTTTACCACTCTAGTCTTTGCTTCCATCTTCATGTCGCTTTCCTCTCTGCGTGTCTGTGTCTCAAATCTCTCTCTCCTTTCTCTTATAAAGACACCAGCCATTATTGTTAGGGCCCATCCTGCACCCAGGATGATCTCATCTTGAGATCCTCAACATAATTACATCTTCAATGACCCTACTTCCAGAAAAGGTCACATTCACAGAATCAGGGATTAGAACTTGTACATACATTTTTGTGGGATACAGTGCAACCCACCACACACTGCTGCCTTAGAACAGAAAAGTCGGAGACAAAAATCTGTAAAGCTTTGGCCGGGCGTGGTGGCTCACACCTGTGATCCCAACACTCTGGGAGGTCAAGATGGGCAGATCACTTGAGTCCAGGAGTTTGAGACCAGCCTCGGCAACCAGATGAGATCCCATCTCTACAAAAAAAAAAAAAAAAAAAAATACAAAAAACATTAGCCAGGAGGGGTGGCATGCTCCTGTAGTCCCACTTACTCAGGAGGCTGAGGCAGGAGGATCACCTGAGCCCAGAGGATCGAGGCTGCAGTGAGGTGAAATCGCGCCATTGTACTCCAGCCTGGGCAACAGAGCAAGACCTTGTCACAAAAAATCAGTCAATCAATCTGTAAAGCTTTTATAAAACGAAATCAAAATTTAAGCCAGTGGGAAAGGATCATTGAGCTCCAGGATTAATCTGAGACTTATCATCAAACAAACAGAACACAGGCTCCATTTGCTCGTCTTTTTGTCTAGAATGATTTCTTTTGAGTTTTGTAAAGGAAGCTCTCCTTAAACACTGATGTCACATTTCCAGTCATTTCAGAAAACCAACAGAGGAAAAACAAGACTGCTAAGTTGCTTCCACAATGTTTTGCTAAAAAATTAAAAATGACTGCAAGGAAAAAAAAAAAAACATGCGGATGGCTTCACTAAAGATTATCTTGGGGTTAAGAAGCATGATCTATTAGCTGAGGCTTGATCTCCCAGGAGACAGAATCCAGAGGAAAGTTAAGGGTGGTTTTGGTTAAATCAGTTTAGCAGTTTTAATACACTAGAGTCAAATGGTCAGTTTGGAAAAAAGAAACCTGTCAACCTCATTGTTTTAATTCTAAACTGAAGTCAAATGGCAAGTTTCATTTAACCATCAGAAAGTCTCTGATGGACCATAACTTTTTCATGCTTCTACTATTATAATCATGCTATTCCCCTGCCTCAGGGTGGGAAAAAAATGAATGAGTTGCTCTAATAGATTAGTGTTTTCTGTGAGCAGACCAGCCAGTGCAATTTTATGATTGCTGACAACTCCTTTTTATACACTTCCCTGTTTTGTTGATATCTCTATACATTCACTCGATGGAACACATTTGTGTTTTCTGAAGTGAGAACTTGCATTTATTTACCTATATATTTTTTGACATCTCAACTGCTGATTTTGTATGCAGGGGAGTCCTTTGAAAAGCTGATACATAAGGAAGATAATTCAGTGAGCACACCTTGTTATTAGTCTGAAAGCTAGAGACATTGGGTAACTACCTCAAGTTCCTGGGTCAAGTAATATTAGTAAGACCTTAACCTGGAATTCAATTCTTGGTGCCCATGTTAAAAAATGACAGCTACAATGCATGCCACTAACATTCTTTGCACACTGCCATTCCAGATGACCTGTACCTCTGAGTCCCTCCAACACTGTGAACCATCAAGAATGGACTTTCTGTCTTTGCACTTCTCTTGCGGGATATTCCAACCTATAACCATTAGCCAGAAAATGGTTAAAATTGATACTGTAATGATAATTCTGATGTTAAGATGACTTAAGGCAACGCTCAGATTTTGACAATAACTTCACAAGAAGATATAGTAGTTTGGCATGTTGATATGATTTCAATAAGGAAAGCTTAGCGTTGTTACTACTGGCTGCACAGACATTTGGAGTCACACATAGGCACTATCAGAAGCACAGAGTGGGACCCTCTTATAGAGCCATGTAATTCTCTTGGTTGTATTTATGGACCTAGGCACTAACACCTGGGAAAATACATATGAAATATAAACCTTAATTGAAATATGCTCATCATGTTTAATTGAAGCATGCTCCCGGGAAAGTAGAGGAGGTTTCTGCCTATGTTAAAAATTGCAAAATAGGGCCCAAAGGTAACACAATTTTCTTCTTTTAGTAGAGTTTTTTATTTAACAAAACTATAACAAAGCTGTAAGACAAATATCTAACATGCTTGGCTCATTAACAATACTTATTTTTCTAATCAGAATTAATATTCTACCATATTTTCTTTGGAAATAGCAATATTGATATTTATATGAAATGCAAACAAATGATGCAATGTTCCATATTTTACAGTTTTTTTACTGTGATATATTCATTCTTTAAAATTTTATGTTAGCTCAACTACCAAAAAAATGCTTACACAGTACTTTTCAAGATAATATATTGCTCCATTACAGCAAATGCAGTATGACTTGGGCTTAGGAATTGGAAGCTAAAAAGCAATCTTTGTACATGTGTTCATTATGTCTTGAACAAGGCTCTTTTGGTAGGTCTGGGACCACTGATAAGTTATTACAAGGCACAATTTCCAAGCATGTGGCAAAACTGTTTAAATATACAGTATAGGTGTAGATATAGACATAGATATGGATATATTTCAGGGCACTATTAAAATATCTTTAAAGGGAACATCCTTGGCAGCAAAGAGAAAATATTAAACCTGTAATTCTAAAAAATTAAATGGGCCAGGCATGGCAGCTCGCATCTGTGATCCCAGCACTTTGAAAGGCTGTGGCAGGAGGATCACTGAAGCCCAGGAGTTTGAGACCAGCCTGGGCAACATAGAGAGACCCTGTTTCTACAAAAATGAAAAACAAAATTAGCCAGATATGGTGGTACATGCCTGTAATCCTAGTTACTTGGAAGACTGAGATGGGAGGGTCACTTGGGCCCAGGAGGTTGGAAGCTGCAATGAGCCATGATCACACCACTGCACTCCAGTCTGAGTGACAGAGCAAGACGCTGTCTCAAAAAAGAAAACAACAATAACAAAAAAAATTAAATGAGCCATAAGTAGAAAGCTGAAACTGGATCCTTTCCTTACTCCTTATACGAAGATTAATT
>NW_012121821.1:2236873-2246451 GCF_000951035.1 Colobus angolensis palliatus | reverse complement strand
CAACATGGCACAAGTATACATATGTAACAAACCTGCACGTTATGCACATGTACCCTAGAACTTAAAGTATAATAAAAAAAAAAAAAATTAAATGAACTTCACAAGAAAAAGGAAAGTTGATTTTGACTTGATGTTTTAGTGCTTCTGTGAATTATAGATCTTACTCGGCAAAATCAGAAATCTCTAACCTCCATCTATTTACTTTGTCATGAAAACACATTAAATTATGTTTTCATGCATAATTATATATAACATTTTATGAATATTTTAAAAATTAAAGTAGTATTAGTTTAAAACTAAGCATGCTTACATAAATTCATTAATCTTCATTACAAGCTTTTGAAGTAGGTATCTTGCACACTAATTATGTATTTCATTAGTATCACCTGCATTTTTAAGTATTCTTTTTTTTTTTTTTTTTTTTGAGATGGAGTTAAGCTCTTGTTGCTCAGGCTTGAGTGCGATGGCATGATTTCGGCTCACTGTAACATCCGCCTCCTGGGTTCAAGTGATTCTCCTGCCTCAGCCTCCCAAGTAGCTGGGATTACAGGCATACGCCACCACGCCCAGCTAGTTTTGTATTTTTATTAGAGACAGGGTTTTGCCATGTTGGTCAGGCTCACCTGGAACTCCTGACCTCAAGTGGTCCACCTGCCTTGGCCTCCCAAAGTGCTGGGATCACAGGCGTAAGCCACCGCTCCTGGCCTCTACATTCTGTTTTTATATTGAAATGAACGAAATAATTTTCTCTCTTGTTTAAACGGAAAAAAATGTAGGGAAAAAAATGAGAACTTTAGGTTGTTAAAATATTTGAGCAATGTACACTAGAGCCAAGTACTAAATAGCAAGGATGACATTACACATATTTTCTTAGGAATAAGATCTTTCTAGGAGATCATAAATATTTAAGCATAAACATACCATACAGTGGCAACCAGGGCAATTCTTGATTCAACGTGGAATATTTTTCAACCTTTAGACTGCTAACTACACAATCTGAATTTACTCATTAATTGCCAAGTATCAACTTTGGTTTAGAATGTGCAGATACAACTTTTAAGCCAGATCTTAACTTTTAAGATATTTAAGCTTAAAGACCTTGAGAAGATCTTGTGACAGTGATGCACAAAAGGAAATGTTTCACAATAATTGATTTTTATGTTCTTGTTCAATCTAATTCAAATATCTCAATCTTTACCAGGTTTTCTCCTGCTCCTCCTATTTTGTAGTTGCTCTAACTTTATACAATTTTATTGTATTCATTAATCATATGCAGTGCTGAAATTCAGTTTTGCCTCAAATACCCATTCTTCCTCAAAAAGGTAAACCCCTGAGTTTTAGCTGCACATATGGCCTTCAAGAATAAAGACATTTCTGGCCAGTTGTGGTGGCTCATGCCTGTACTCCCAGCACTTTGGGAGACCAAGGCAGGTGGATTACTTGAGGTCAGAAGGTTGAGACCAGGTTGACCAACATGGAAATACCCTATCTCTACTAAAAATACAAAAAAAAAATAAAAAAATCAGCTGATTGTGGTGGCAGCCACCTGTAATCCCAGCTACTTGGGAGGCTGAAGCAGGACAATTGCTTGAACCCAGGAGGTGGAGGTTGCAGTGAGCCAAGATTGCACCATTGCATCCCAGCCTGGGTGACAGAGCAAACGAGACTCCCTGAAAGTGAAAAAAAAAAGAAAAGAAAAAAGAAAAGAATAAAGATGACATTTCTTAGCTTTCCTTATAGCCAGGTGAAGCCATCTGAGTAATTTTAGCAAATGTAATGTCAATGGAAATCATGATACAATGCATGCCCTTTTTTAGCATCTTCCTCATGTAGACTGAAATGGAGATGTGATGTCTGGAGCCTCAGCAGCCATCTTCAAACATGAAGTGATCTTGAAAAGCAGGCTTCACACAGCCAGCAAGACAACCACCTGGAAGAAGGTGAACTTTTGCCATTTGGGAAAACCATTCCACCCAGGATCAACTGCCTTCAGACTTCTTAAACTTAAGGCAGACATTTGCAGCTTATTTAATCTGCTTTTTATTTTTTGTGACTTGCAATCAAATCACTTTCTCCAAAACAATATACAATTTACTATCACGTTTGATCTTTATTGCTTATAAAGTGTCTCAACAGTGTCCAGCACAAGTTAGTGTTAGAGTTCCGGTGTCAGCCATAAACATATGCTCAGATGATCAGAACATTGCTGAGTTTTGATCACTTATGAATTTATTTGCTGATTAATACTTTTTATATTTTACATGGTACAAAATGACTTGTCTTCTTTCTGAATAATATCTGGCAATGTGTAGTTCAACAGATTTTGCAGGTGAAATACTCCTTGAAATAGTGAAGTCTATTGTGTGCCTACCTTATAACGTTTTCTGGCACTGTACTTGTGTGAACAACATGAGGATAAATTCACAAGCAAAAAGTCAAGTGTTCTGTATTCTCAGGTTAGGAAGGGTGAGGGGGTGGAGATATACAGTTGTTCAGCCTTACGACTGAAGAAGACCTTGGCATCTGTAGATCCTAGGGAGCTGCTAAGGTCAACTTAAGGAAGATTTCCTTTAACAAAGGCAAATCATTAAAGGTGTAGAGACGAATCCCAAGAAGACAGCTTTGTCAGCTTTGCTACAGGCCTTAATGTTGTTTGAACAGAAAGGTCGGTGATGTTTTATCTTGACTCCATGACTGGTTATGTGGATAAATCACTGTGAATTAAACCTTAATCAAGTGTTTAGTCAAGTTCTATCCAACTATAGCTCTATACAGCCAGTCTTGCTTTTACTCCAGTTTTTCAATATGGTAAGCAATTTATTGAACTCTGGAAAATTCTAGATGATTTTCCTAATTTCTCATATGCTATAACAAGAAGAACAATAATTAAATGCCACCTAATTTTACACAAAATTTTAAGTGTTTAACAATTTGCATTTTGAGTTATTTACACTTAGAAGCCTTTGAAAAAAGTAACTGAATAACTATTTCCTTCTTGGATGAAGAAACAAATTTTCCTTTTACTAAAAAAAAAATCACATTTGGAAAGCAGTCACCAGGGACAGTTTCACTTGGAAAGAAATTTTTTGAGAAAGTTCCAAGTGACTGAGAAAAGAGAATTATAATGGAATTTGTGCCACAACTTTTATTCTGACAGAGGGGCTATTCATCCTATGGAATTCTTTTAAAATCACTGACCTGAACAATATGCTTCTGAGAATGTTTTCCTGCTTAGCTTATGAAGATATTATTATGCATCTATGATATAATCACTAGAAAATGCTCCCTCTGGGGCATTTGTTGTCCCCCTAATTATCATAGTTGATTGTAGAATTGATATACCTGATATACTTCAAGGTACAACAGGAAAGCAGATAAGATCTTTTAAGCAAACGGCAACTTCTGTCTTCATACTGAAATCTGTTGTTATACATAGTACTTCTGTCAATTAAAGGATAGCCTTTAAACAGAATTTTTTAGTTTAAATGGGCAAACATTATGGTGATAGGGTTAAAATAAAGATTCCTCTAGTTACTTGTGATTTTGATATCAAGACAAATCTATTTCCAATAATAATCATTAATTATAATCTCTGATACAAATTACTCCTCAGAGACTCAGTTTCCCTTCTGTAAAATGGAGCTAGAAATACTTCCCATCTTTAAGGACCGATTTGAGCATAAAGAGAGGCGATGTATGTAAGGAGTCTAACACTGTGCTTAAGTAACTTCTATTAGTGTTATTTTAGAATTCATGCAATTCTGAGGCCCAGAGTCATAAATTTTATTATACCAATTTTCCTTATTTTGATTGTGAAACTGAAGAAGAGTAACTCAGTAAAGTTAACCAACTATAAGGAAATCACAGGCTTCATCTGTTACTTAGGTCTTCTTAATTATTCAAACTATTTGGGAAGATCACAGATTAGGTTAATGTAAAACAGCCGTGAAACTTAAATTTCTTTACATTTGACTTTGGAATGTGTTTGATTCTTACATTTGAAAATCGGTGGGTCTGGGGGTCTGATATTTACTTCAAAGAAAATGATGAAGATGGACTGAGAAGCCGTGGCTCAGGCACAGAGAAAGATGCCCAGTTCCTCCCATCCTGCTTCTCTGTCCAGCTCTTCCCTTAGCCCATGCAATGGTAAAACAAACAAGCAAACAACAAAAATGTCTGCTTTCCCTTAACTGATGAAAAATCTGTGCACTCTCCAAACTTCCTTAGAGTAAGGAGGTGGCTAAGTATCTGAGCTTCAAAGGACTTCTCTGCATCCAAACTCAGTAGAGGAAATTGAAATGTCTAAAATGCTGTAATTAAACAAATACAATACTAACTGCATTGAACTTGAAAGCCAGCTTGTTACGGTATAACCTCAAATTCTGATAAACCACTCAAGGAAAATACTGATTAACAGCAGTGTGCTTTGAATATTTATGAGACATAGATCTGAATATACCAAAACAAAGCCTGTACCACTGATTTTATTATTTATTTAGAGATATAAACTTATTTTTAAGTGAGTTTCTAAAGAGCTGATGTAGCAATAACGTTAAACTGGAAAGATTTTTCTTTTGAGGGAAAATAATCACTTTCAGGAAATTCTCAAATTCCTTCATTTTAGATAAAATATTTAATGCTTCATTTGAATGTCATAGAAATTACTTTAAATGAGGCACATTAAAATGCACCTAAATAATAAAACCTGCTACATATTTTTAAACCACACATGAATCTCTGGTTAACAAAAGTGAAATTATTCTTAAAGGAGAAGGTGGTATTTAAGTAGAACAAAGATGTTAAATCTGATATTTAGAAAGTATAGAGGTTGTAGTATGACAGTGTTCCTTATACGAAAATTAATTCAAGATAGATTAGATACTTAAATGTTAGACCTAATACCATGAAAACCCTAGAAGAAAACCTAGGCAGTACCATTCAGGACATAGGCATGGGCAAGGACTTCATGTCTAAAACACCAAAAGCAACGGCAACAAAAGCCAAAATTGACAAATGGGATCTAATTAAACTAAAGAGCTTCTGCACAGCAAAAGAAACTACCATCAGAGTAAACAGGCAACCTACAGAATGGGAGAAAATTTTTGCAATCTATTCATCTGACAAAGGGCTAATATCCAGAACCTACAAAGAACTCAAACAAATTTACAAGAAAAAAACAAACAACCCCATCAAAAAGTGGGGAAAGGATATGAACAGACATTTCTCAAAAGAAGACATTCATACAGCCAACAGACACATGAAAAAATGCTCATCATCACTCGCCATCAGAGAAATGCAAATCAAAACCACAATGAGATACCATCTCACACCAGTTAGAATGGCAATCATTCAAAAGTCAGGAAACAACAGGTGCTGGAGAGGATGTGGAGAAATAGGAACACTTTTACACTGTTGGTGGGATTGTAAACTAGTTCAACCATTATGAAAAACAGTATGGCAATTCCTCAAGGACCTAGAACTAGATGTACCATATGACCCAGCCATCCCACTACTGGGTATATACCCAAAGGATTATAAATCATGCTGCTATAAAGACACATGCACACGTATGTTTATTGCAGCACTATCACAATAGCAAAGACTTGGAATCAACCCAAATGTCCATCTGTGACAGACTGGATTAAGAAAATGTGGCATATATACACCATGGAATACTATGCAGCCATGAAAAAGGATGAGTTTGCATCCTTTGTAGGGACATGGATGCAGCTGGAAACCATCATTCTTAGCAAACTATCCCAAGAAGAGAAAACCAAACACCGCATGTTCTCACTCATAGGTGGGAACTGAACAATGAGATCACTTGGACTCCGGAAGGGGAACATCACACACTGGGGCCTATCATGGGGAGGGGGGAGAGGGGAGGGATTGCATTGGGAGTTATACCTGATATAAATGACGAATTGATGGGTGCTGACGAGTTGATGGGTGCAGCACACCAACATGGCACAAGTATACATATGTAACAAACCTGCACGTTATGCACATGTACCCTAGAACTTAAAGTATAATAATAAAATAAAGGAATAAATTATGGTTAATTTCCATTTCAAATGGAAACAAATAACAAAGAAAATAAAAAAGTTAAATTTTCTAAAAAAAAAAATAGTATGACAGTGTTTTCATATTTTAAGATATCAAGTACAGAATGATTTTTAAAATGGTTATTTCTAAAAGATTTAAAACAGAGCTTCAGAGAAACTTGATAACATTTAATTGTGTAGTGATTTTCAACATTCTAACAAAAGAATGGGCTACAGTATTAATAGGTATAATGTGGGATCAGTGTCCGGGGTCAAACATTGAATTGCATAAAGTTAAACGTGTTTCATTATACATTCGTTATCTATTGCTACATAACAAATTCCCCTCAAATTTAGCATCTCAACTGGATGGTTCTGGCTGCAGGACTCTCATGAGGTTGCAGTCAAGATGCCTTGCAAGACCACAGTCATCTGAAGGCTTGAGTGGTGTTAAAAGAAAAACTTCAACCGAATTAAATTTAAAGGAGTTTAACTGAGTTATGAATGATTTGGGAATCGGACAGCCCCCAGAATCACAGCAGATTCAGAGAAACTCCAGGGATGCCTCATGGTCAGAACAAATTTATAGACAAAAGAAGTCAAGTAACGTACGGAAATCGGAAGTGAGGTGCAGAAACAGCTGGATTGGTTATAGCTCAGCATTGGCCTTGTTTGAACACAGTTTGAACACTCAGTGGTGTATGAGTGGTTGTAGTGCGGCTTCTGGGATTGACCAAGACTCAGCTATTGTTACAGGCACATACTCCTAAGTTAGGTTTTCAATCTTGTCTTTTCCTATTAAGTTAGGTTATGGTTCATTCACAAGGACTCAAATATAGACGTAAGGAGTCCTTCTCGGGCCATATTTACTTCACTTTACAATTGGTAAGGATGATCCACTTCCAGGATAGTGCACTCTTGTGGCTGTTGGCAGAGGCATTCATTCTTTGCCATGTGGGCTTCTCTTTGAGACATAGCAAATGGCTTCTCCCAGAGTGAGGGACCAAGAGAGAGCAAGGAGGGGGCTGCCACGCCTTTTATAACCTAGTCTTGGAAGTCACACACTGTCATTTCTGTCACAATCTGTTCACTAGAATTCACAATCTATTCACTGAACTAGAAAACTAAGTTCAGCCTATATGCAATGGGAAGGGAAATAAACTCCAATTATTGGAGGGAGAAGTGTCATAGAATTTGTGAGTATATATTATAACCACCACATATCTCGAGAACTTTGTAGAGACCTTAATATGCTAATGTGAATCCAGTAGTTTGTGTACCATTTCCCAAGTATATTTGGCCACTGAATTCATTTTTGTGGATAATTTTGCAGAACCAGTGTTCCATTGAAGGCACTTTGGGAAACACTGGTTTGACACTGCCATCACAAAGAAAAACATATATATTTCTTCAAGGCTACAGCGTATCACATTATTAGCTCATTATCCTGCTGCTAGATATAGATTTGTAGATCTCAAATAAATATCGACTTTACTCAGTGAGTGTTTGTTGTTATCTTCTGTGTGCCAGTCACTGTGCTAATAGTTGGCTGTTTAAGGCCAAATAAGACATTGTCTTTGCTCCTGACCAGCCAACGAATGAGGTCCAAGGTATAACAGTTGCAGTGAGGCAATGGCAAAGATGTGTAGCATACATTATGTGCATTGCATAGTTTAAAGTGATTTTCTCATTTTCACTCATTAAATCCCCACAATAACACTAATGAGATAGATCCCTCTCTTACAGATAAGAAAACTGAGGCTGGGATAAGGTAAATAACTTACTCGAAGTTCCAAACTACTAAATGTCAGAAATAAGATTTCAATGAAAGTGAAGTCTAGCTGCGAAGTTTAGCTCATAGTGTTAAGAATATGCCCTGCTAAGTGCTATACTATTAGATGCTTGTAGGAGCAAAAGGAAAGTTGCAAATAGCTGTAATCGGGGACTAGATGAAAGTGTCACAGTGGAGGTAACATTTGAGGTAGGCATTAAAAGGTAACCAGAAGTTAGCCAGATGGACAAAGAAGAAAGGCAATTTCAGCCTTAGGACCCGGTGTTCCCAAAGGCACAGAGTTCTGTCCCTGAGTTGTGGGTTTAGAGAACATTGGTGTGAATAGGGAATACCAAGAACGACAGAGAGTCCTGGGAGATGAGGCTCTAAAGTTAATTACCTGGGGAGTAAAATCCAGGACCACAGTATTATTTAGCTATTATCTGCAAATGTTTAATGTTAATATTCACCTTTGCAGAAAGTGATTCACCAAGCCAGGAATATCTGGCTAAGAGAGCCTTGAATACCGGGTGTGGTGGACACTGGGATGCACCACCCAGAACCCCTTTCAGGGATGAAGGACATACTCTCCCAGCTGCTGGGAGCACTGCCAGCACAGAGCCCTCAGCTGTCAGCTCTCTATGGGGATTGTGTTGGCTGGAGACAGCTGCCTCACCCAAGGTCATGCCCCTTTTCCAAGATGCTTGCATCCGATGACTGATCAGTTTGGGGTAGAAAGGCTGACCTCTCACCCCAGCTCAGGACAACACAGCTACAGAGTCATCCCAGCTTTAGAGATCCCTATGGAGTCAGCTGCAGTGTTGGCTGAGACTGCATCACAGCTTGATTCTCCCTCTGCGCAATCCTGCTTTTGCCTCTTCTCTTCTGCAGGTAGAGATCCTTAGAGGCTTCATAATACACTTGACTTCTAATTTCCATTTCATAGGCTGCCTCCTGGGGAATTCAACCAGTGACAACTGGCATCAGGAATGGTTAAGAAGGCAGATCCTGGGGTGAATTTTGAGCTCTTAACTGGCAATTCAAATCCTATCACTGGGGTAGGTGGTGGCCAGGCAACCTCTGGTACAAAGTAGCAATGCAATGGTTAATACTTCTGCCAGTGGTGAACTGGGATGAGGTACTTACTGGTGACCCGTGGAAGTGAAAGTATTACCTGGTGTGGAGTTTGAGAAAGGTGTAGGAAAAAGTAACTAGAGGCTGATGGAATTGGTTTGCCATTCCTAAGCATGATTAAAGCTCTGAAAAAAAAAATTATGACAAAAAACCAAAAGTAACTAGCTGACAAAAGAGTTAAAATTGACTAAAAGCTAAATGTGAAAGCCAGAAAGAGTGTCTTTGGTAGCATAGAGAGGCTCTCACCTTGTGGAGTAAAGGCAGAGAAAGCTGAGGTTCACATGCAGAACTTTGTCCCTATAGTAGCAGAGCTCAAAAGGTTAAGCTTTCAAGCACGGCAGATCCCTTATGTCAAGGTCAGGGCCCTGACTGGGTGGGAGCAGGGGAGTGACTCTGGCACGTGGATGGGACATCTGGATTAGTGTGCATGAGAATCACGAATTCACAGACTGCTAGGCGCGGTGGCTCATGCCTGTAAATCCTAGAACTTTGGGAGGCCAAGATGGGAGAATCACTTGAACCCAGGTGTTCAAGACCAGGCTGGACAACATAATGAGACCTCATCCCTACAAAAAATAAACAAACTTAGGCAGCCATGGTGGCACGCACCGGTGGTACCAGCTACTGAG
>NW_012121821.1:2229572-2236718 GCF_000951035.1 Colobus angolensis palliatus | reverse complement strand
AAAGAAAGAATGAAAGAAAAAATGAAAGGAAGGAAGGATGGAAGGAAGGAAGGGAATTCACAGACTTCCCTGAACCTACTGAGCTTGAACAAGGGGCATACTCTTCCCAGTTAAGGACTAGCACATTTCCTTGTTCCTTGCTGGGCCCATAGCTAGGATTCCCTCACAGTATAACCCAGCCGATGATGTGTTGAACCTGACATAAGAGGAAAGGGACTAGACTCCAAAGAGCTGGCAAACTGGCAGGAGCCAGATGAGGGTCCACAGGTCTGGATTCTGTGAATGCTTGATCAACAGTGGTGAAATGAGAATTTACCCAAGATACAGAATTAAACACCTTGGCAAGGACCCTGGGAATGGTACAAATACACTACTAAGATGATTCCTAGAAAAAGTAACAGAGCACTAAGCAGACATGTGTATACCTGCCAGAATTGCCATGATAGATGGCATAAGAAGGGGTTTCAAAGCCAAAGAAATTGACATATTGGAGTGAGTATACTGTGTAAGGTCAGACAACCACCAGAGTCCCTTGATCCGCAGGAGGCTTGGGAGGAAGTGAAGCACCATTTGCCAAGCAACAAGGGCTATGCCATTAAGAGGGGCACCAGCATCCCTAGGAAGTTCAGTGGTGGCTGTGCCTTGTAGGTTAGGGCTGATAGTAGGAGATGCCATCCCTGATAGCAATGCGGGTGATAAGACCACGAGGCGGATATGATGATCCAATCAGTGCAACGTCATAAAGGCAGAGGGAGGGGTCTCTGACGAGAATGTTACGGTATTGTTAGTGGAATATAGTGTCCCTGACGGCAAAATAGATGGGCAGCTAGCAAGGGTGCTGCTCAATCCATAAAATCAAAAGAACTGAAGGATGAATGGTCAGGAGGCTGAGGGCAGTCACCCCAGCAAAATGTTTCTGAACCTAAGCCAGTTTTTCAACCTGGTACTCAGTGACTGAAGAAGCAAAGTTCCCAGGAGGGAAGACCCTTCAGTAACTTAGCAAATGAACACAATAATGACTCCCCTTTCCTTCCTTGAAGAAGCTGATGGCCATTTACTAGAGAACGGGGACACTGAGGTGCAGGGACCCAAAGCATTGCCTTGTCTCCTGGTTAGCATGTGGTCACATGGGGGCCAAGTATGAAATGGGGTCCTGGTTTGGGTCCACTGGGACAGCAGACCACCCCTCCTCCAGTGGTCCTTTCTCTGACCCCCAAATATACAACTGAAATCGATATACTTGGCCATGAAATTTACATTGGACTCTTGCTTAAGATGATATTATGTATTTGTCTGAATTAAAAGAGTTAGTACATGTGAAGAACTTAGTCCCAGGCACTAGTAAGCACTATAAAAGAATCTGAACAATATTGAATTATTTTTATTATTATTAATATTGGATGAAAAGTACTTTGGTAACATACCACAGCTCATGGAGCCCCCATGTTTGATTTAGTCAACACAGTGTTTTCAATTTTTAAAATTAGTTGGCAACATTTAAAAAACCAGGGCGTTACAAAACTTGGATGACCGTAGCTGCTGGATTCACTTTGTCACTTGGCACAGTCAGCAGGCACTGACTGCGGCATCATCTAGTTCACCACACTCCTCCTCGCTCCCTGTTGCTCCCTGACACTGATGGAGTGCCAAAAGCTATTTACTGCAGTGTTTGTGTTGTAACTTTTCTCATAACTGCCTGCTTTCCTTTTCCTTTTTTCAATTTTCCCAGTCCCCATGAGCATTTAAGTCTGCATGTCCATCACAGAACACAGGATTTGCAAATTGAAAGGGACCTAACAGTGTTGTATCATTTTTCCTCTGTCCTCTTTTTTGCTTCTTTTGCTGCATAACTGTTAAAAGAAAACTGCTTCTTTCTTTAGACAATACGGTCTGAGTAGAGGCTGCAGCCTGGTAACCTACCTCTCTTGGGAAGAGAGTGTGTGGCCTCCTTGCCTAGTAACCTCATTGACTTTTCTGGGCTTAGTCATTGTTGCACGTATAATTTCTAGTAGTGAATTGGAACAGACATAAGGCTGTTTCATGGAACTTGAAAGTTTTTACGCTTACTCCTAGCCCATCCCCCCAAATAATCCACCACTCTACAATTACTTTTACATTCATGAAATTGAGTAGGTAAAAGTTGAAATACCTTTTAACAAGAATTTGGTGGCTGTGCACTTTTTACAGTTCCAAACAAAAAGTAAGTTTGGTAATTTAGAAGAAAGTAGTTGTTTGGTGTTCTGTAGTTGAAAAATATTATGTAAATAATTATCAAAATAATTTTTAGCTCCTTACTATGTTAGTATTTAGACAGCCTATGGGAAGTGATGTTCACTCTAACTTTCACAAGGCAGCTTATCTTTTCTATTATCTTTTTGGGAAGATTTATGAATTGGAATTGAGGAGGACAAGTTTGGCACACAATCACAAGATTCCTTGTGGAATATTTATATTTAATTCCAAAAAATGTTTCTAAGTTCTTATTGTAGTTTTCACTTGAAAAGGCCCTATGACTTATCTTCATCTTTCATTTAAGTAGCAATTGGTTAGGGTTTCTTTTTTTTTTCTCTTTTGTTTCTTTTCTCTCTTTTTTTTTTTCTTTAAGACACAGAGTCTTGCTATGTTGCCCAGGCTGGTCTTGACCTCCTGGCCTCAAGCTTTCTTCCAGCCTCAGTTTCCCAAAGTGTTGGGATTACAGGCATGAGCCACCGCACCTGGCCAGGTAAGGGTTTTAAAGAAAGTACTTAGTGCATTTAGAAAATCTTCCAAAAATATAGTTGTATTTGGTTTATTGACTGATTTTGCATCAATAGGTTATGAGGAGAATCCAAACTTCTACCTTTGTTTGTACACTGCTCTGCAAATTTGATTTCTGGATTGCTTCCCTCCCCTCCCCCAGATGGAATATTGGGCAATTTCTCTCGTTTTTCCCATTGTTCTTGGGTAATAAACAAATTATTCCTTCATTTGAGCATTTAAAATGATCCAGTGTAATCATCACAAAGTCCAGCACACTGTAACCAAATTTTATTCAATTTAGAGCTTTCCATATAAACTTTAGTGGGTCATGGGCATTGCTATTTTATTCCCCTTCTTCACTTCCTTTCTCCTCCCCTCTTCCCTCTAGCTGGTGTTTCTGATCCTTGGAGGGTACCTCAAGGTACAGAGGAGATGAAAGGAGGAGCTGCAACATGGTGTTGGTGCCCCTAGGAAGGCAGATGCTCTAAAGTTGGTTCTTTCTCTCAGGCAAGGCTATTGCTGGCTCCTTAGTGATCCTTGACCAGAGGTCTCTGACTGCCACCATCTTGACATAGCTGTCTGATTAACATTGTCCCTTTGGAGGACTTTTGGGTGCTTACTCCATTGTTAGGGTCCCATTGTTCTGCTAGATCACTTAGCCTATTGGGTAGAATCCCTTTTAAGGCAGTCCCATGCTGGCTCCCTTTGGCCTGATCTTCCTTTGCTCACGATCAATGAAGGTGAAGTTTGCTCCCACTACTGGCTTCCTTATTCTGTGACCAGACACAGTGCTGTGGTCACAGCCATAGACTTTACCCTTACTGTTCTTACTGGGTCTCAGACCCAGTCCTTATGTTCCTACACTCCAAGTGGCACATGTAAGTTTTCTGAGTGGTCCTCTTGAAGTTCTTGTTACTTGTATTGAAGTACAATCCAATAATTCTTTCCCATGGAAATTCTCTCCCTATCTCTTCCAACTCAACTGGAAGATGACCAACTTGGTCATTGCCTTTGCAAGTCCCACACAAGTGGCCTAGCACTCCTTTAATATGGGGTACTTGGAACGTCTTGCCTTATTCTTGGATTTTTGGTGCCTCCATCAAAAATAAAGCAGAATGACTTCAGTGTTATTATCGTCCAGCAACATTAGTTAATACTCTTGACTCAGGCTCAGTGGTGTACTGGAGCTGGTTGTTAACCATGGCCATTATTGAAGTTTAAATGACACAAAATTCCAATTAAATAAATTGTATTACAAAGGAAGGTAACAAATTGTCAAAGATCATCATTTCCTAATTATTTCACTCTATTTCACTGCTACCTTTACTCTTGGGATTATTTATGTCTATTGTATCTGTATGGTAAAAGAAAAAAAAAAATATGTGGTGGTGTACCACTGCACATTTTTTCCCAACTCTGCATTCAGTGACCTAACTTTGACAGCTTGAAATTGGTTATGGTAGGAGTATTTACACCAAGGAAATTGGCAAATGCAACAAATCGGGTTCTCCCTACCTCCAAGACTGTTACTAAACACTTACCAGTTCACCACTGCTCAGGATCCACTCTTCAAAGATGTTAAGAACTAGCAAGATAACAGATGCTATCCAAGGTAAAGCAGTTGTTTCAATATAAAAGGGCTATTTTGTAACAACTAACACTTCCTGGGATCAATAGAGTCAGCATGTTCTAACAAGGTGTGTCTCACTCTCCAATGCCTGCAATTCTTGGGAGATCAAATTGGTTCCTCTTCACAGGTATCCACCCTTAATACATTTTCAAGTAAAAATCCGAGATTAGAGAAAGAAGCTCCTGCAGCTGCACATTCCTTGGCAGCCCACATCATAAATGCTTTTGCAAAAATGCCTCACCCAATTTTTTAAACTGTTCTGGGCTACATTTAATAGATGATGAAAATAATGACTTTTAAATATGCCACTGCACAATTAGGCTACTAAAGCAACCGAGACACTTTGGGCAGCTTGAGCCTAGGAAACAATACAAAAAAACCTGCAGGGAAAAAAAGCAAAATATCTGCAGGAAAAAGGTAGATGTTGAAGGTCAAAATTTGCATCTATACAGTCAAATCGAATCAATGTAAATGACACTTCAAAAGAAACAACCTTTCATTTCTCATTCAATAGTATACATTTTGGCATTAAATAATCTCTCTATTTTGTTTTTCTTGAGCAGACTCAGGGAAGAGCTAGTGGTACCATTGTTTCTCAGAACTGGGGAGAGCACAAACATTTAGAACGCATTCTCTAAAAGTGGAGTATTTTCCACAAATTTTAGAAGGATATGTTCATGTGATGTTTGTTGAAAATATGAGAGAATTTAAAGAAAATAGGTGTGAAGGCAAAACTTCGAGATATATAGAGGAGAATGTTGATGGAGGAGCTTCCTTTATGAACTTGACTTCCCCCTGGCCTGACCATGCCCCAGGCTTTCATACATCAATATTTGAACCTGGAAATATCTTTTACATCTGCCCTATAAGAAATATTTCCAGGTAATCGATGTGACCATATCCTTTCTGTTCAGTTGTCCCTTGCACTGAACTGGTTATTTAACATTTTGAATATCACTGCTATGCTTGGCTCTGTGTCCCCGCATAAATCTCATGTTGAATTGTAATTCCCAATGTTGGGGGACGAACCTGGTGGGAGGTGATTGGATCCTGGGGATGGATTTCCCCATGCTGTTCTCCTGATAGTGAGTGAGTCCTCACAAGATCTGATGATTTAAAAGTGTGTGGCACTTTCCCCCTCGATCTTTCTCTCTTTCCTTCTCCACCGTGGTAAGATGTGTCTGCTTCCCCTTCACCTTTGGCCATGATTGTAAGTTTCCTGAGGCCTCTCCAGCCATCCTTCCTGTACAGCCTGCAGAACTGTGAGTCAATCAACCCTCTTTTCTTCATGAAGTTCCCAGTCTCCGGTAGTTCTTTACAGCAGTGTGAGAATGGACTAATAGAATCACCGCTGTATAGCACTTTGTATTCCATAGGAACATTTGTGTTCACCATTTCAGATGTACTTCCCAGCTACTCTTTCAGGTAGGAAAGACAAGCAGCATTAGTTCCTCTTTAAAAAGGTATTGCCCCAGCATTCTGGGCCAGTATCTGATGGAGGACCATACAGAAGCTGAATTTGCCATCACCTGAGTGTGGATCCAGCAGAGCCTGGTAGAAAGGGCACGTATTAGTTTTCTTTTGCAGTGTAACAAATTCCCACAATTTCAGCAGCTTACAACAATACCCATTTATTATTTCACACTTTCTGGCATGGCAATCCCAGGTTCTCTGCTCAGGATCTCACAAGACTGAAATCAAGATGTTAGCCATGCTGTGGCTCTCAGCTGGAGCTCAGGGTCCTCTTCCAAGTTCATTCACAATGTTGGTAGAATTCAGTAACCTGTGGTTGTAGGACTGAGGTCCCAGGTTTGTGCCAGCTGTTGGCAGGGGTCACTGTCAGCTCCCAGAGATCGTCCTCAGGCCCTAGCCACCTGGTCCTCTCAAGGCAGCTGTTTTCTTCAAAGCCAGCAGGAGAATCTTCCTAACTTCTGCCAGAATGTAATGACAGGAGTGGTTATCCTGTCATATTAAAAAGTCCCACTCACATTCAAGGGAATGGGATCACACAGGACGCAGACACCGAGGAGTGGGAATCTTGGGATCTGTCTTAGAATTCCACTTCCACAGGGCACAAGCCTCCTGCACACAGAGAATCAACTCTCGACTGGCCACGGATTAGCTTTGTGACTTAAACCTCTCTGTGCCTCATGTTCCTCCAGATGAGGGCAATACTGCTCCCTCAGAGATGCTCTGAAAAAATAAAAGTACTAACATCTGGACAGTATTTGGCACATGAAATTCATTCAATAAATGCTTTCTCTAGTTCTTGCCACCGAATGTACGCCTCACAGCATGCAGGTACTCCTGGTCAGTTCAATGTTTCTTATAAGTTTCAGAGCAGCATGTTACAAACTATGATATTCAACTTTGTGCAATAACAATGAAATGCAGAAAGTTAAAAAGGATGATGAACTCATCTTACTTATTCCATCCTTAGTGAGGATTTCAAAATCTGTTTCAGGTGCGTCTCATGTTATCCCCCTAATCCTAAAAATCCTGCATGGAAGATATTATTATCCCCATTTAACAGGTGAGGAAACAGAGACTCACAAAGGTTTCCAACGTAACCAAATGCACACAGTGAATAAATGGTCGAGCTCATGACTGGGAGTCTCAGCTTGTAACATAACATCCCACCAAAGAGCTTCCAATAAATCAAGGACTGTGTGTGTGTGTGTGTGTGTGTGTGTGTGTGTGTGTGTGTGTGTGTGTGTGCGTGTGTGAGTGAGAAAGAATGTCAGCAAAGAATTTCCTTTCCCCTCAGGGAGAAGGCT
>NW_012121821.1:2173018-2229522 GCF_000951035.1 Colobus angolensis palliatus | reverse complement strand
TAACCAAATGCACACAGTGAATAAATGGTCGAGCTCATGACTGGGAGTCTCAGCTTGTAACATAACATCCCACCAAAGAGCTTCCAATAAATCAATGTGTGTGTGTGTGTGTGTGTGTGTGTGTGTGTGTGTGTGTGTGTGTGTGTGTGTGCATGTCTGATTCATCAGGAAGGAATGCAAAGAATTTCCTTTCCCCTCAGGGAGAAGGCTGGGCCCCTTTACCTTCAAAGAGAGCGCACAGATTTTAAAATGTTGCAAAGGACCATCAATTTCCATTGAGAGAGAAAAGGAGCTGAAAAAATATTTTGTGAATAAGAATTCAAGAAAGCGGGAGCTGGAATTAGTGATGATGATCTATTTCTCTCACTATTTGATGCTAGTTTTAAGTTCAAAAATAATCCTTTGTTGTTGTTGTTGCAATGTCATTATTTCCACATTTTTAAAAAAGCTAGCAGAAGGGAAGAACACACACTGGGGCCTAACAGAGAGTGGAGTGAGAGAGGAGGGAGAGGATCAGGAGAAGTAACTAATGGGTACTAGGCTTGATGCCTGGGTGATGAAGTAATCTGCTCCAACAAACCCTCATGACACAAATTTACCTGTATAACAAACCTGCAGTTGTACCCCTGAGCTTAAAATAAAAGTAAAAAAAGAAAAAAAAACAGCTTGAAATCAGAAACAAGGTCAATGGCACAATGACTCAACTTTCAATTAAAAAAAATCCTGAACAAATCTTCCTACCCAGAGGATTATATGTCCGACTAAAATTTCTAATGGAAAGAAAAGGTATATTTATTTAGAAAGATTACTCCACAGCTCTCAAAAAGGGGAGAGGACTTGATAATTGACAAGGCAAAGTTAATGCTGCAGAAATAATTCTTCTGTTATTTTTAAAGTTTCGTTTGTTGTGGTTTTATTTGTCTTTTAAGAATCACTCAATTATGTGTGATGAGTCAGAGAGGCAATCAGGCTGATACAAAACGTTTGGCAAGAAAAAAAGTTAAAATGGTTTTCTTTTTTTTTTTTCAAAATTTTGATTAAACATTATTAAAGTATTAGTCAAAGAAAACTAGTCACAATTTTGTATCTTATGTCAATTTTCTGATGTAAAGAATTGGTATTATGCTTCTTACATGATGTTTAGAACCTTTTTTTGGTCAAAATTCTATAATAATTTTATCTTTTATATACATATTTAATTTTATTTATGGAGTAGAGTGTGATGTTTTGTTATAGGTATACATCGTGGAATGATTTCTTAATTTAGGTAAAAGATTTTCTGAAGGAGAAAATGAATGTAGGTAACACTTTAATAATATAACTATACTTAATAAAATGAAAGAAAGGGAGGATGAACTGGAAATTTGTTTTTGTTTGTTTGTTTGTTTGTTTTGTTTTTCTTCTTTTTTTTGAAATAAAAACTGCATCTCCACTTGAGCCCCAGAGGTCTAGGCTTCAGTGAGCTATGATAGCACCACTGCATTCCAGCCTGGGTGACAGAGCCAGACCCCGTCTCTAAAAAAAAAAAAAGACGACGACAACAACAACAACAACGACAACAAAAACCCTGCATCTCTCCAGCAATAGATGTCTCCGCAAAAATAAAAAGCAAAAATTGTTCAAACAGATCTCAAAGTTATGAAATAAGAGATGGAAATCTTTGAAGCTGAAGGCATCAGAGGAAAATATTTGGAAATGGGATTATTACCATCTCTTCATCACCTCACCAACTGGTGTAAAGTCAGAAACAGCTTTTTAGCAGCTGGCTCACTTAAATCACATGTATAGGTGACTTAGCTGCAAAGAATAATAACATGTTGGATTTTAAAATATGTTCATAGGCTGCAATGCGAACTCAATAGTAATAAGACAAAATTGAGTTCTTTGCTTGGGTGCAAATATTAATAGCTAACTGTATGAACCAAGAGATAGACATATGAGTAAGCAATAATATGCGGTATATAGAAATTGTGTTGCTTATGGATTTTCATTTTCCGTACTTCCTTGATGATAAAGACTAGATTTTATTTGGAGCAGCAATGTGCTAGAACTGTATTTTCCAGCGTCCTGTGAAGAAAGGTTTGGCCATGAGATTTAAATGGAATTATTTGCACATAAGCTTAAAGATAGCTATTTAAAGGGTATTTACTCATCGGGGAGGTGTGTCTCTTTTGTTCTTGCCCCTCTCGTTCTTCCTGCCTGGAACACAGATGTAATGGCTGGAGCTCTAGCAGCCACATTGTGTCATTGATGATGGACATGAATAAGGGTGACAGAGAAGGAAGGCAAGGGAGCAGTGAGTCACTGATGACATTCTGGAGCTTCTGTTCCAACTCTGGAATTTCTTTATATGAAAAATAAACTCTTAACTAGTTATTCCTCTAGTTGAATATCTGTTACTAGCAGAGGAGCTCAGTTCCTGATACTGGTCAGTAATATAACATGATTATGAAAATGATCCAACTGATTTGAGACTACATTAATAAATGAGGTTAGAGTAAACAAAACAAGACACAAACGTGAAACAGCAACCACAAAAACTGACAGATGCCAGAATCTCCTTCTACCACAGCACTTCAAAAAAAGGCAAAAATTAGTTTCTTTAAGTCTTCTGAGGGGAAATGATGTTGGGCTGATCCAGACTTGGAGAAATCAAAGAATATGGTTGGAGGGTAAAGTCAGAAAAGGCTGGTCCTGGGAAGAGGAAGATTCTGCAAACCTGAGAAGGGAATGGAGGGATCTTTGCTTTATAGCACCCCAGGGAAGTCACAGGATCCTGGAAAGAAATGACTGCACAGTGCACTGAGGAAAGCTGTGCACTCAGCATTAAGGGTTGCATTTTAGCTTTGGCAAAGACCCTAAAGCCCAAGCCTGGAGTGAAAAGAGCAGGGTCTCCTGTTTTCACATGGACCACACAGGACTTGGACAATGAACCTCTCTTAGGGGATTATGATGGCCTGACGATAAGAGGCACGTTCCTCAATTTCCAGGACCCACATAATACCTTCTCAACCTCAATCCTAATTTCACGTGACCTTAAAGAAGCCATACTGAATAAAGGACATTGAATTTTTCATTAGCATGGTGAGACAAGGCACAAGATTAGATTTAATTTGATTTAGAAAAGTACAAGGACTTTCCTGCATCTGTATATGATGAAATAAAATTGCTATTTTTACAGTGTGATATCTTTCATTTAGAAAAAAAAGCAGTGACATATTGGCCACAGCACTTTGTGAGAGACCAAAGAGTACAAGGAGAGGGTGTGGTAAGTAAAGCTGATTGCCTTCAATATGCATGTCCCTTTCTTCTAAAGCAATAGTACCTCCAAGTTTTAGGAAGGTATATGGCTCCCTAGAACACAGTTCATTTCCCAATTACCCTTCCATGTGGGTGCATGCACGTGGCTAAGATCAACGAAACAGAAGCAGAGTGGCCGCTTCTGGACATACTTCCTAAGGAACAGCGTGCATCCATCCACTGTTTTGCCCTTCTTTTTTCCCCTTCCTCTACCCTGCTGCTTAGAACGTGGGTGCTACCACTTGGATCCTAAGATGCAAGTCAGGTAGGGGAGAGCAACAAGCTGACCAGAGCCTGGGTCTGTCGTATTATGAAAAACCACACTGGAGGTAAATCACCTACCTGAAATTTTATGCAGAGAAATATACTCCTATACTGTTTAAACCACTTGATGTTAGGTTTTTGGTCACTTGTTGCAAAATATAGCTACAGAGGTTAGTTACCTAAGCACAGAAGTTTGAGGGAATTCACAGTTGTCAGGCCAGGTATGGTGGCTCACATTTGTAATCCTAGGACTTTGGGAGACTGAGGTGGGAGGATCACTTGAGCCCAGGAGTTCAGATCAGCTTGGGCAACATAGTGAGATACCTTGGTTCTCCAAAATACAAAATAAAAAATTTAGCCAGGCATGCTGGTGCATACCTGTGTCCCCAGCTACTCAGGAGGCTGAGGAAGAAAGATCACCTGAGCCTTGGAGGTGGAGGCTGCAATGAGCTATGATCTCACCACGGCACTCCAGCCTGAGTGACAAAGTGAGAAAGACTCTGTCTTCAAAAAAAATTCAGTTATATCACAGTGTTGAAGGAGCAGGGTCTACTTGGCCTTAAAGGAGAGATCACTCAGGGGGAGATGGTGGCTGTTTTTTAAAACCTGAAACATCTTGCAGAACACAGATAAGCGTTATTTTATGTGGCTCCAAGGGGTAAATCCAGCACCATGGAAAAAACATTCTAGGAAGATAAATGTGGGCAAAATATAGGATGAATATCAGTTTTGATACATTTTTGATATTCTTATCAGTATCAATTTTTTTTTTTTTTGAGAGGGAGTCTTGCTGTGTTGCCCAGACTGGAGTGCAGTAGCGTGCTCTCGGCTCACTGCAAGCTCCGCCTCCCAGGTTCACACCATTCTCCTGCCTCAGCCTCCCCAGCAGCTGGGACTACAGGCACCTGCCACCACGCCTGGCTAATTTTTTTTGTATTTTTAGTAGAGACGGGGTTTCACCGTGTTAGCCAGGATGGTCTCAATCTCCTGACCTCATGATCCGCCCGCCTCAGCCTCTCAAAGTGCTGGGATTACAGGCGTGAGCCACCGCACCCAGCCATCAGTATCACTTTTAATTGAGGCCAGTTTCTGATCTGGACACTGTAATTGGCTTTATTCCCTGATATGACTGGTTATTTTCATCAAAACATCCCTTGGATTATAAGCTCGGTGAGGGGAGGGACAGCATCCTCTTCACTTACCATAGTGCCTAACCCTTAGCCAGTGCTAGATAAAGTTTTATTATGTGGGTTAAAGGACAAAGCATAATGGAAGGTGGGGTGGCAAGAGAAGAGATCTTTGAGGACAGTCCCTCTCGTAGCAGCAAGCAGAATTTCATTGCTATTTAAATTCAGCTCTTTTTCTTGTTTGGTAAAGTCAGAGCAAAATCTACATAAATAAATGGATCCAAGAATGAGAGGCCATTTTCATATAACAAGTATGGGATGGTAATGATTCTAGGAAGGAGAAAGGGAAGTTCATTTGCTTTCCCCAATGTATGTGTACATATGTGGAAATACCTAAGGAGAAACACACCAGGAAATATTGTGTAAGAACTTTACCACCATTGCCTTCCATGTAGACATTTCAGCCACATTTCAAACTATGCCATCTTGATCCCATTCAGAAAATTTGAACTTTGCAACTAAAACTGTATCAGATGTTTTGCTCACAATCAATTTTCTTTGCCTTGCTTTTATCTCAAAAGCTAATTCAGGTGTGCCCTGCTTTAAGAGAGCCAGATACAGTATACTAAAACCCAAACTTGACAACATATAAATTAGAGGGTGAGAATTTACATTACAGAAAGATTCTGAATGGTAACTCCTCAGGAGATAGGCAAATGTTGAAACTGAAGTCATTTTATTAGAATAAAATCAAAATATCTCAGAAATTATGATGTAAATCAATGAAAAAACACTATTTATTTATTTATCTATTTGAGACAAGATTTCATTCTGTCACCCAGGCTGGATGCAGTGGCACGATCACAGTTCACTGCAGCCTCTATCTCCCTGGGCTCAGGTGATTGTCCCACCTCAGCCTCTCAAGTAGCTGAGAGGAAAATACTATTTTAAGGACACAAATTCACTTGAGACATCCTTCATAGACCAAGCAGTGCCAACAGAAGTGACTAGATGTCTTTAGAGTCTGGCAAGAAAGAAAAATCTATGACATGCATGGCTATTGCCTAAAGGGAATCCTCCCTTTGTTATATTGGAGGAAATTATTATTTTACATAAAATTGACTTATAGAAAACAATCATGGTAACAACACTTTTCCATGATGCTTTTATATAAAGAGTCTTTTGAATCAGTTATATGGCCTTTGTTCATTCATTCATTCATTGGTAAACATTACTTAAAGCCCAGTGTCCCTGAGCCTGAGTTGGTGTGCCGGACATTCAAAGAATAAGTTATGGGGATACTTTTGAAAAGTCCATTCACAGACAAGTAATCATAATAGCTTGGGATGAGTGTCATAGAGTGCAGACAGTCCTATGATGAGTGCTCTAGACTACAGGTGGTTGCAGATGGTTTGACGTACGATTTTTCTACTTTATGATGGTACCCATGCAACCATTCTGTTTTTCACTTTCAGTACAACATTCCATAAATTGCATGAGATATTTAACACTTACCATAAAATAGGCTCTATGTTAGAAGATTTTATCGAATTGTAGGCTAATGTAAGTATTCTGAGCTTGTTTAAAATAAACTAGGCTAAGTTATGTTGTTTGATGTTCGTTAGGTTAGGTATATGAAATGTCTCTTCACATCAGGGTCAGCAGATGGGTCTTGGAAGAACAATCATTGTCCCTAAGGGTTTTCATTGTATCCTGTAGCAGCCACGTTGACTGTGGACTATGAGAAAGTTTTTGCCTTTGGATCATGCTTGGCTTCAGCAGAGAATCTGGAAAGAAATAGGAAGTATCTTTTTAAAACTTTGATGTATCATCCTAAGATGGGAGAGGATAGACTAATCCAAAGACTAGGCTGACCTGAAGACTAGAAAATGAGCACATAAAACTCGAGAAGAGAAACTTTTCTACCATTACGTTGGATATGGAAGATGGAAACCAATATTTCTTGATTATCTCCTGTGTGTTGGGTATTGTCCCAGGAATACTTATAAAAGATGTTCTGCATGGTAGCCATGATATGAATATACTCCATTCTCAAAGATATGAAATCTTAAGTTAAACCAAGTGTACTAAATGTGAGAGCAAGAAGATGGAAGAACCAGATTGGGAACTAAAGTATGTTTTGTGCCAAAGCCTGTGCCCTTTTCCTGAAGCTGAAAGTAGACTTTCTCTTTCTAACACTATAGAAAAAAACTACTACTTTTTCTTCTCCGTAGTTCTAGAAGTCAGAGCTGAGTGAGGGGACTCTATATGTCTTTTCACATGTTCCCAATCCAGAGTATTTCTCTAGAGTAAGAGCTTCAGACTGAGACCCAAGTGATACAAAGGGCATACAGGTAACTGAGACAGATAGAAGAGATTAAACCTTTGTTTATGGAAGAGTAGAAAGAAGAGTTGGAGCATCTGCCACCCTGCACTGGGGTGGCTTCATGCAGGGAGCAGGAGATGGACATGTCAGGGGTGTTGTCTGGGGGTGAAGCAAGGGGAGGGCAGGAAAGCTTTGGCCTGGATGGAGTGGGTAAGGCAAGGAGTGAACTAAGCAGAGGCCTCAGCCAGGAAAAAGAGTGACTTGGTCTGACTGATGGGTTTGGAAAAAAACTGGGCATGCATTGACCAGCCCTTCCTCTTCATTTTATTTCTGGGAGCTGCTGATTTACGAGAATACAGCCTATTGCCTTACTTTTTCATGTTACAAGTTTTGCAGGGACAGACCTCCTCTCCAGGGAGGATTTATAGTTGCCAAATGCAGCCTCCGACTGGGTTGGTCAGTCTATCTCATTCTGCAAGCCAACTTGCTGATAGGGGAAACATTGGCCAACATCGGCATCATCAGTACAAATATATTTTGTATTCCTCTCTGCCTTACTCTTCTGTCTTATTTCTTACTAGGTCCAGAATTTAAGTGGGAGAAAGCAGTGTGAGCCCCCTCAAATTTCAATAATGTGAATAGGAGGAAGAGGCAGAGTCCAGGAGATATAGTGGATTAGGTGCCACAGGCAGGATGAATTTGGATCCAATACTGGGCTGTGATGTGGAGAAGAGACATTGCAGTAGGAGGAGCTGAGAGATACACAAGCTGCATCATCTGCAACTCTTCTCTTTTGGAGAGGTTGATTCTGCATGAAGGATCTCCCCTAAGACAGTCAAGAAGCAGAAATTAGGCTCAGCCTAGGCAAAAATGGGAGCAGAGAGTTTCAGATTAACGCAGTTTTGCTCCAGGCCTAAGGAGATATGTTCTTTTCTCTTCAAATTCATTTTAATCTGCTGTTTGCCATCAGAAGTCCAAGTAGAAGGAGACAATTCAATTCATTTCTATCCTAGGTTATTAGCTACAAAACTCAAATCTGTTTGGCTCACACAGGGGCCAGTTCACCAGGTCAGTTCATTAAAAGGGATTTGAGATCACAGAGGATCTGGTATTTGGACAGAACAAAGTGTCATAAGAAAGGGTGGCTGGTCCAACAATTCGGGATCTAGTTCTCTCCTCTGGGATAAGAGGGAAAGGGAAGAAAAAATTCTTGCCTTAGCTTCAGACTAACCAAATGTTTTTTTCACGACCACCCTCAAATATATGTGTGCGCGTGCCCACACACACACACGATTGTAGCTATATAAATAACATATGTCATTGTAGAAGAATGGTAAGTTGACAGAAGAAGGAGAAAAACCCAAAAGTATCTGTTAGGACCCCGTTTGGCTGCTACGATGAGAAGTCTAGAGGAAATAACATGAAGATGGTGCAGCAGCTCCATGATGGCTTCAGGACCCTCCCTCCCTTCCTCCCTCCCCGCTTCCCTCCCTCCTTCCCTCCCTCCCTCCCTCCCTTCTTTCCTTCCTTGCTTCCTTCCTTTCTTCCTTCGTCTTGCTCTGTTGCCCAGGCTGGAGTGCAATGGCGTGATCTCTGTTCACTGCAACAGTTCACTGCAACCTCAACCTCCTGGGTTCAAGCAATTCTCCTGCCTCAGCCTCCCGAACAGCTGAGATTACAGGCTTCCACCATAATGCCCAGCTAATTTGTTTGTGTGTGTGTGTATTTTTGTAGAGACGGGGTTTCACTCTGTTGGCCAGGTTGGTCTCAAACTCCTGACCTTAGGTGATCGGCCTGCCTCAGCCTCCCAAAGTACTGGGACTACAGGCATGAGCTACTGTGCCCAGCCATAGGATGCAGGCTCTTTCTTTCTTTCTTTCTTCCTTTTTTTTTTTTGAGACAGAGCTTCACTGTCTCCCGAGCTGAAGTGCAGTGGTGTGATCTCGGTTCACTGCAACCTCTGCCCTCTGCCTCCCAGGTTCAAGCGATTTTCCTGCCTGAGTCTCCTGAGTAGCTGGGATTACAGGCACCCGCCATGCCCAGCTAATTTTCTGTATTTTTAGTGAGGACAGGGTTTCACCATGTTGGCCAGGCTGGTCTCAAACTCCTGACCTCGTGATTCGCCCGCCTTGGCCTCCCAAAGTGCTAGGATTACAGGTGTGAGCCACCACGCCTGGCCAGGACCCAGCCTCTTTCTATTGTTCCATTTCACCATTCTTACCATGAAAGCCTCTGCCTCACAGCTGATGCCTCTTTGTCACAAGACGGCTGCTGCAGCTCCAGGCCTCATATCCTTCTGTGGCAGGAAGGAGAGAAGCAGTGCCCACCTCAGTAATTGAGAGAGAAGAACAGGTCACAGAATGGCATGGAGAGTTGATACATATGCTTTGAAAAAAGTGTAATAGTCTCAACTGGGTGCATAACTAGAAAAGAGAAGGTTCTTGTTTTGTCATCTGGATGTAAAATTGGAGGAAGTCTTGGTACTTTAACCTGGGCAACGGAACAGCACAAAAGTTTCTATTTTAGAAACTTTTGCTTTACTTCTCATTAGCCAGTGCTTTTCGTATGGTCTCCTAGCTGCAAGGAGTTCAGGAAAGTGAGTATTTTTGGCTGGGTCCCTCGTTCCTCTCAATGACATCAGGATTTTGTTGGTAAGGGCAAGGAGGAAATGGCTGCTGGGTAGGAAAGTTAGTGCTGCCTCTGTTTCTGGCTCAGCTCGTGTTCTGCCTCCCCTTCCCTTTCCTGCATCACCCACAGGCTGTTCCATTCTCTTAGTAACACTGTACTGTTCTGTCACACAGGAGAGAGCAACAACGCTTCCTCCAATTTTACACCCGGCTGACGAAATGAGGACCTTTCTCATTTCTAGTTATGCATCCAGTCAAGACTATTACAGTTTTTTCAAAGCATATGTATGAACTCCCCATACTATTCTGTAACCTGTTATTTTCTCTTAATGATGTACTGTTAGTGGCTTTGACAGAAGTTAAAATCCGTTGCATCTCAGCTGCATGGAGTCAAGGAGTCAAGCATGCTTCCTTGACTCATATTTACCATATGCCAAACAGTACTAGAGATAACGGGGACAGGCCCTGAACAAGACCACACAGTCTCAGCCCTCATGGAGCTGATATTCTAGTGGGAGAAGACAATAAATAAATAAGTGAATACATGATACAGCAGATGGTGAGAGGCATTAAAGAGAAAAATCAAGCAGGGCAAAGGAGATAGGATGTGTTAGGAAGGGGAGGAGTCTCATGTCATATGTGCAGTGGTCAAGAAAGGCTACATTGATAACCTGAGACCCGAAGAAGAAAGAGGGTACCTTGTGTGCATTTCTTGAAATTTACCAGGCAAGGGAAACAGCACAGGCAAAGGGAGTGCACATAGTACACTAGAGGAACAGTAGTAGGGCTTTTGTAACTGGATCAGGGTTAGCAGGTGAGAGTGTTCAGAGGTGAGGCAAAGAGAGAGCAATGGCTGCTCCAGATATAGTCAGTGGAGCATTTTTTAATCAGTTGCATTGTATTTAGTTATTTTGTTGGACATTCTATTGCTTTCCAGTTTTTCATATTTATATACATTTTTAAAGGTTTGGGTCATTGGTGCCTACATGAAAATAAGAATTGATTAATCTAGTTTTCTGAGAGGAAATTTTAAGTACAACTCACTTCATTTTAAAATAATGAATGATGAGACTTCAGTGAGCTAGGATCACACCACTCATTGTACTCCGGCCCAAGCAACAGAGAGGGAACCTGTCTTTAGATAAATAACAAAATAAGATAATATACAAGTAGTGGGGTGGGCAGGAGAGAATACCAAAACTCACCTCATTTGCAGACAAAATAAATTTTTAAATATGCTTAATTATCTTAGCATGATGAGTAGAGAAAAATAGCAATAAGTAAAGGAAGAAAAAGGAAAATAGGAACAACAAAGTAGAGAAACACAAGGAATAAAAGGAATAAAGTTTCCTAAAGTAAAAGAAAAGTTGTTAGTTCTACCTTTTGTTGCATAAACCCCTGCTCCCCGACACCCCTGGCATTGGCAACAACCATTTTGTTAAGCTCATGGTTCTATGAATCAGGAGTTCAAGGAGGGCATAGTACAGATGGCTTGTTTCTGCTTCACAATACCTGAGGCCTCAGTTGAGGCGATTTGGACGGTTGGGAATTAACGGGGCCAGCTCAACTGGAGCCATATAGCTGGGCTCTCTGTTCTGGATATTGGCTGGGTTCTTTTGTTCCCCTTCATATGGCATCTTCTGGGGCTGGAATGTTCAAGATGGCTTCTTTATTTACTTGTCTGGAATCCGTACTAGGATGCCAGAGTGGCTAGAAGAGCTTTCTCCCTACTCTCCCCCTATTCCTCCTCCCCATCCCCACCACCACCCACTTCACTCTCTCCAGATGACTTGCTTGGACATCCATATAACATAGCAATCTTAGGGTAGTTCAACTTGTTACATGGTGGATGGCTTTCAAGTGGCCAGGGTGAAAGTTATTGGTCCTCTGAAGAGTAGGCCTGGAGCATTACCTCTGTCATACTCTCTTGCTCAGCTCAGCTTTTGCCCATGCAAGGTCCACAGCTGTGGCTGCACAGGCAGATGACTAATAAGACCAGACTCAGGGTCATTCTGGCTCACAGTCCTGAACTGTCCCCCTTGAACCTCTCAGCCACATCTCCTATGTGGCTATCCATTTATTTATTTATTTATTTATTATTTTTAGACAAAGTCAGGCTCTGTCACCCAGGCTTGAGTGCTGTGGTGTGATCTCAGCTCACTGCAACCTCTGCCTCCCAGGTTCAACGATTCTCCTGCCTCTGCCTCCCGGGTAGCTGGTATTACAGGTGTCCACCAACACACCCAACTAATTTTTGTATTTTTGGTAGACACGGGATTTCACCCTGTTGGCCAGGCTAGTCTCAAACTTCTGACCTCAAGTGGTCCACCACCATGGCCTCCCAAAGTGCTGGGAGTACAGGCGTGAGCCACCACATCTGGCCTGGTAACACTTTTTTAGATCTCAAAGGTACTCTTAGTCAATAACAAATTACAGACTATCTCTATAATCTTTAGAAAGTACTAATTCTTTTTTTGTTTGTTTGGTTGGTTGGTTGGTTTTTTTTTTTTTTTTGCTTTTTCTTGGTGATATGCTACTTTTTTTTTTTTGTCTTTGCTTTTAGAGTAAATTCATATGTGCAGCCTTATAAATGGTAACTTGTCCAAGGTAACAGTTTCTGCCAGGAGAGTTAAAGAGAATGTTGATTGTATTTATTTTACTATCTGTGTACTTCCTGAAAGAAGGGCAGTTTGATAAAATATTATCGTGAAGGTGCTCTGTTTGGGACACTTATTTGCAAGTCTGCATTAGCTAATTCCCTCCAGACTTTTGGATTCATGTCATCTAGACCCACTGATTTGTGTATGTTCAGATTTTTCAAGTATTCCTTTACCTGCATTGACAGAGCATGTATTTGACACAATAATATTAAAAAATATAAGATGGCAAGCAGATGGTCAGAGTCTTGACTGGAAAGAGATCTTACTGAAAATGGTTTGTGAATGCAGACCATGCTTTTGTTTATAGGAATGTCCTTTTAAATATTTAGTTTGATCACCAGTGGAGGTCTTGAAAGAAAGAGCCCAATGCCTGCAAGAATATGTTAGTTGATATCCTCTACCTGAAATAATGGCTTCCTTAAAAAAAGTAAAAAAGGTAAAGAAGTTTTTAATACTCCTTGCTGCCAGATGTCTGTACTGCTACCAAAATCATGGAGGTGAAAAAACCTTTTCCTGATCCCCATGCCTGATGCAGCTCTTTTTTTTCAAAGAAGAAAGAAATGGAATTCAATCTAGTGAAAACAAGAGGAGGAAAAAGAAAAACCAAATGGAAAGACAAAGACTCATACCAACCAGAATTTCCAAGGACCTCAAGTTTAGTTTCTTTGTGTTGGGAAAACACGTTGGAGAAAAAGCTGAGCTCTGCACTGATACTTGAAATAAGAACACTAAGAACTGTTCTTTAAATAAGAACAGTTTCTTATTTGAAGAATAGAAAGACCAATTTAAAACTCTGGGCACACTGCACAAGTTGCAAAGAGAAGCTTGGTAGAATAATACTTGAGTTTTTTCTACAAAGACTTTTTTTTTTTTTTTCCGTGGATGCCAGTGTCCTGATAACAGAAAAGAATGTAGATCGGTATTTTGGCAGTGACCCCTAGTACCTTTCATTATTCACACAGCCAATTCTAGAACCCTCTTGCCATTAGTCTCTGGCTGTCACCACTGAAAACACAAGTGGAGAGGAGTTTGTCCAATGCCATTAGAATGTCAGAACCAATACCCTGCTTTCCAGTCCTTGAATCCCCATTCCAATTGCTAAGACATAGGGACAGGGTGACATCAACAGAGCAAGCCTGGAAATTACTTATATCTATTAGCCACTATACGATGCTGAATATTTTGAAAAGGTTGAATATTTTGGGAGAGTGGACCTTCTATCTTTAAGATGCAGATGCATTTAACCTTCATTGTCTTATAACAGGATACACACCCATGTACATAAGCACCTACCAGACTCCAATAGCCCTATGCAATTTTATGTCTTCAGGCATCTTTCTTCTGTTTCTTACAGCCTGCAGTATTTTTACTCATTTTTCTACATTTACTCTTCTTTTCTCTCCCTTTCTTTTATACACAACCAAGTTCTTTCTTTTACATTCTAGGCCATACCTCTATTAGGAGTTATGGCTAAGCCATTTTAGTGGTTAAAATGAAATCTTGTTGGCCGGGCACGGTGGCTCAAGCCTGTAATCCCAGCACTTTGGGAGGCCGAGACGGGCGGATCACGAGGTCAGGAGATGGAGCCCATCCTGGCTAACCCGGTGAAGCCCCGTCTCTACTAAAAAATACAAAAAACTAGCTGGGCGAGGTGGCCAATAGTCCTGTAGTCCCAGCTACTCGGGAGGCTGAGGCAGGAGAATGGCGTAAACCCGGGAGGCGGAGTTTGCAGTGAGCTGAGATCCGGCCACCGCACTCCAGCCTGGGCAACAGAGCGAGACTCCGTCTCAAAAAAAAAAAAAAAAAATGAAATCTTGTTTTAAATGTTACCACATTGAAATGTTCAATAACTAATTCTCCAAAAAGACACTTTAAAAGATTGTTTTTCTTTCTATGGAATAAAACAATTTATCATTATAAAGCTATGGGGGCTGGGAAATATGGCAGCAGCTTCATTTACTTGCTTCCAGATAAGACTGGTTTTGGCATCCAGATAAGTGGGTCTCTCATGGGAGAGGGAAGATTATTTCATACGAGATAGACCAGTGTGAAGAAAATTAGTCAAATAGTAAGTGATTGACTGCCGATTCATTAAAAAACCAATTTGCCAAGAAAACCATTTTCAACATTATTGATTAACCAAGAACTTGTTGCTTTGTAGTTCTTGGCACAACCATTTGAAAAATTCCAAGCTTAAAACCATTGAGTGTCTTCACACTCCCATTATATCAGTTCATGACTCACAGTCACAGGCATACAAGCCTCTCCTTATCCATGTATAAAAATATTCCTAGTCCATACTTGTAATGCAACTCCTTTCTCTCCCTGTCAAGAAAGAAAATCTGTAAATTATAGGAGGCAGGAAAAGCAAGAGATTGGTTTCACTTCACTATACTATTTAAAATTCACTATACTATTTAAAAATTCATTGAGATGGATGATATACCTGGTATCTGAATTTTTTTAAACCCAAGAAATTGTCTTTCTCCAAAGTAAGCTGTATATTGAGCGGCCTCACTGAAACAGACATTCCTGTTACTTTATTACTTGTCAGAACAAAATTATGAATCATAAAATGGGCAAATGAGTCATAGGGCCAATTTATCTATTGACAAATTGCTATTACCTGAAATCAACTTTGATGAATTCATCTAGAACCATCATAAAGGTTCTCTTTTAAACAATTCTGGAATGTATGCATTTTCTCTCCAGAGTTTTTAAGTTCACTCATTTTTTTTTTTTACTATCAGTAAACATGTCAATGAGCTGATTTAAACAGTGAAGTCATTCATCAATATATACTTATTAGGTACCTAAGATAAAATATTTTGTTAAACACTTACAGGTGAAGAAAAGAAATACTAATGAAATAGCTGATGAAAATTCTTCTCTTTGCTGACGCAGAAGACAAAATATTAATAAACTGGCTGACTTGAGAACAATTACAGAACGTCCTATCAACAAGCTCACAATGGTGCCACACAGTGTGATGTGCCGACAGCTCTGACCTCCTACTGGATCATGCCCATAATCCATTCCCAATGTCTATGCAGGAAACTCATCTTTTCTCCTCGAGCATGATATCTTTTTCCTTCCAAGGTAAAACTTCTTTCCCATTTTCAATATCATAAGATATTCTTCTCCCCAGGGAAATCATTTTAAACCTTACAGGTATTTTTACAGTTTTTGTTGTTTGACTCACATATGTCTGTTTTGATTTTAAATTCAATAGGAAAACAATCTGAATGTAGAATACTTCATAACACAGAAAATACTTAAAATTGTACCAAGTTAATATTTTAAAAATATATTTATGTACATACATGTGTAGATGATGATTTTAAGCAATACATCAGGGATCAGATGTCTTTAAACATCTACTTTTGAAATCCTTCTGGTATTCAGAGAAAGCTTGGCCCAAGTTAAAAGACCAGGTGACTAACCAGTGAGCCAAATAAGATCTACAGAGAATACAGGAGGCTTAAAAAAAAAAAAAAAAAAAAAAAAGCCTGTAGTTACAAAAGATGAGTTTTCTAATTTAAATGCAGCCAAAGTTCCCAAGGATGCAAAAAGAAATCCAGCCGGTGTCAGATCCCAAGGTTTTGGGCCTCTGACATTATACATAATTTTTCAGACATGCATCTTAATTACTAGGAAATACTTTAAAAAATAACCAAAACATTACAACAGGTCCGGAGGCATGGGAGGAAAGTCCAAAAACTGAGCAGCACAGTTCTCCAGGGTAGTGACCACATTTCCTCTATTGTTTCATATAGCGGTGTGCATAAGGTTGATGGGCAACAAATAAATTAATAAAACATTCATGACTGGAGGGAGTTTTCATAGAAGACACAAATAATATTTTACAAATACCGACAAGCAAAATGGTACAATTATGTAGTTTGATTCCTTTCAAATACTTGTTGATGTCAGTATAACCAGACATGGCCCACTTCCACGTATTCAGCCTTAGCTGCCTTTAGAGACTACTCAAAATTTAACTAATGCACCGGATTCATAGTTTGCTATATTTGAGCATCAGCATAGTAAGAATTAACAAAACAGAAATGTCTGTTTTTAACATAGCCATTGCACTCCAAGATTTGTTACAAGTCCACATCTGCTATCCGGGTCCTACTTCATACACTTTATTTATGAGAAAAAATATATATAATGCTGAATTTTTAAATCCTTGAAATGCAGACTTGGAAGAGCCTTTAAAGATGTCCTAGTCCTGCCATCCAAGTCCAAATTCCTCCTCATTCAAGTCTAGACACAGAGATTCATAGCTGGCCTGCAGCATCCATACATTTTTGGTCTGCCTAAAGCAAGGGTTGGCAAGCTGTTCCTGTAAAGGGTCAGAAAGTAAATATTTTAGACTGTGTGGACCATACAGTCTTAGTTGCAACTACTTCTCTCTGCCTTTGTAGTATAAAAACAACCACAAACAACACGTAAACAAGTGAGCATGGCTGTGTTCCACTAAAACTCTATTTACAAAAACAGACAGTGGACAAAATTCAGCCAACCTCTGGTCTAAAGAATTTGCTGTCAAGCATGGAGCATCAAGATGGGTGGAAAAAATAGCCTAAATAATGCAAATAAAATACTCATGATGAATATCAGCAAAAACTATCTGTGACTTTTCAGTCCAAAGGACTCAAATTTTTTAAATAAATTGAACTTCTTACTAAATACTTTTGTTGGGCCCTATTAAGTAAAGTTCACCTTCCTCTACTCCATCCCTGGAGCCAACCCAAAGTCGAGATAAAAGAGAGAAGCTTCCAGGCGTGTTGGCTCATACCTGTCATTCACACACTTTGGAAGGCCAAGGCAGGCAGATCACTTGAGGTCAGGAGCTCGAGACCAGCCTAGTCAACATGGTGAAACCCCATTTCCACTAAAAATACAAAAATTAGCCAAGCATGGTGGTGCATGCTACTCAGGAGGCTGAGGCATGAGAATCATTAAAACCAGAGGCACAGGTTTCAGTGAGCCGAGATCACGCCACTGCACTCAAGCCTGGGTGACAGTGAGACTCTGTCTCAAAACAAAAAAAAAAGGAGAGAGAGAGAGAAAGAGAGAGAAGCTAACACATCCAAGCAATCATTTACATGCATTCTGGATATTCTTAAGTGTGATGTTATTTTAAAACAAAATTAAATACACTCTGGTTGATAAGAAAAGAATGTTATAACTTTGTCCTAAGTGGATGGCACCCAATCACATGCAGATAATAGAGGTGATCTGAGAACACTGGATCTGGAAGTAAAGGCAGTGCTCAGATCCACATGGAAGATCACATGTGGAAGCTGATGTTGAAATGAGGGACAGCATGGCTTATTACAAAGCCCATGAGCTGTGGCATCAGAACCATCTGGATTTGGATTGTTTCTGCAATTCAGTAATTCTGAAACACTGGCCATGTTTCTTAATTTTCTTGAGCCTACAGTACATCATATATAAAATGGAGATAATAATATTTATTTCTCAGGATTGTTAGGAGGGCCACATTAGGTAAGTCCTGCAAAGTACCTAGCACAGTGCCTGGCACATAAGAAATACTGACATTTTATACAGAAAGAACAATGACTGCTCTGCTATAAAACTTAGCCAACTCACCACTATTTGGAAAAATCTGCAACCTGGGACAAAAAAAACAAAACAAAACAAAACAAAAAACTAACTTTTATCCATAAAATGGCTTGCTTCTATATTTCCTGAGGAAAATGTCAATTGCTTTCACCTTGCTAAGTAATAGTTACATCAAAAGCTTAGAGAAAGGCATTGAACTTAGCACAGAAGTTACCTGTTTCTCTTACTTTTACTTTTCCTACAACTCTTTGGCTATTCAATGAGGTTTGGAATTAGCCAGAGTTAGCCATTTAAGTTTCCTTTCAGGTGAGAACTCATGACTCAGTAATAGAGATTCCAGAATGTTGTATGCTAACCAGGTCTTCAAGTGATCAGCAAGGAGAGGAAAGTCTTACTTGTTTTCCTTTGAAGGCAGCCCTAAGACCACCCAGGAGCTTATGACGCTCGAGAAAGTAACAGCATGTTTATGTAGGAATGTGAGCTGCATAGAACATGGAACACCTGTACTCTGTGGTCTTCACAGACCCAATTAGCTTCTGGAAAGAATTCAGGGTAGAAATCCTTAATGGGATGCCCCAGAAAGTGCCTCAGTTCTGAACACCGAAATAATTTCTCCAGCTCTGCCTGCTGTGCATAAAATACATTCACTAAAAACTACTTAGTTGCCCAAGGAATATCATATAAGAATCTTTGACATTCATAAAAGAGACTTGATTTATTTATAATGAGAACTTACAGTGTTGTTACAGGAAACCGATTTGGAGCTTAATTGGAGACTTCCAAAATCCAGAGCCATTCAAATAGGGAATCAGCTGTCCTGTTAGGTAGCAAATTCTCCATGATGGAAGTGATGATCTATTAGAGGTATTGTGGAAAGTATCTCTGTCATGGAAGGAAGGAAGAAAGATTTGGCTAAATTGTTTTATTGTTATATATTTATTCAACAAGCATTTTTGAGCATCTGATGTGATCTGGTACTTTTGAAGTTCTGGCACATTGATAAGGGTTAAGAATATAAAGGAAAACATAATGATATTTTTGCCCTTAAAAGACTTAAATATGAGTAGGAAGATAGACAGGATAGCCAATGAATACTGTAGAGCAGAGAGAGCAGAGATGCTACCCTAAAGAGATGCACAAAGGTAGAGCACCTCACCTAGCAGGTAATGGTTAGGGAAGGGTTCCTGGAAGAGCCAACACTGAACCTCAAGGGGTTAAGTAACATAAGTTGGTCAGATGGAAGAAGGAAACAAGAAGCCGTTCCGGGAGAAAGAAACGACATAAACAAAGGCACAAGAGGGTCTATAGGATGTCATTAGTGGTGGATCCCAGAGCTCTGTCATCAACCTGTCCCATTCATTTAGTACAGGGTCCCTAATGAAAATTGTGAATATGAGTCTGAGATAATACATAATGCATTTAAATAGCAAAATTAAGACCCCAAAGAGGACACAGTAGGAATTTAAGAAATAATTGTTGAATCCGTAACTCTTGACAGGGTGATTAGATGGGTGCAGAAATACAGTATATGGGAGAATCGGGCAAATAAAAACCCATGTAAAGAAAGATTTAGTAATCCGAGGTAAATAAGGCAAAGCTGTTAACATGTTAATCTTGGTGATGAGTTCATGAATGTCTGCTATTTCATTTTCTGTATGTTTAAATAGTTCAAAGCACTTGGGATTTTGATAACTATAATACCACAGTAGGATTTTGTTGCCAAAATTCAAATGCAATTTTTGGCTGGTGTAAGGGAAGTCAGAATTCAGAAGGAAAGATGTGTCCGTCTCCTCTATTCCATGTTGACCCGATCCCATGTGCACAGTCTGAACAGTCCAGGAATTTATACTTATGGGCACATGTTCAGCTCTGTTCCGAGAAGAAATACAAGTGAGTAGGGGCTCAAAACTATGTTCTATGAGAAACATTTGAAGGAATGATGGTGCTTCGTGTGGAGCTGACTCAAGAATTCTAATCACTGTCTTCAAAATGCTTTCCTGGAGACAACATGAGACTTGCTGTATGGAGCTCTAGAGGACAGGCCTACAGTGGTGTATGTCGTAAGTGTGTTTAATGGACACTCATTCAATTGGATGAGCTCTGCAAAAATAATCCTATTTTTAGAGAAAAATACAAGTAAGTAGTGTGGGTGGCTCCTTCAGTCATTCTGCTTAATGAGTGTATATGTGCCCCAGAATGAGCGGGAACCAGGAAGCATGAGCTCTCCCATCTCAGGTCCATTTTGCCTCTCAGAACATAAGTATCTCCCCAGTCTGAGTGTAATTCTAGCTTTGTAAAATTCATATTTTTTAAAATGCCTCCATCTCCATTATGCAAACCAACTACATTTTCTGCTTTTCAACCAAAGAAACAGTAATCAGTTCCAACATGACAGGAATGCTGGCTAACAAATCATAGGCTAATAATGGCTGGGTTGCTTTCCTGAGGAACTTTCAAGACCATGTTTGGCCATATTCAATTGCTGCCTCATGTGGCTTTAGAACTAAACCTCATGCAAAAGATACAACTTCACAATAAAACCAAATGTTAAAATTGCAGGGAGAACGGTTTTAGCTTAACCCAAGGAAGAATCCTTTAACACCTAACTTCTTTGAGAAATTAAAAGGATTTTCTCTGACATCAAAGATACTTAAACAGAAACTAGATGATATTTTTTCTTTGCAGATGGGACTCAGGGATTTGACAAGAGAGGTTAATCAGACCCAAACTAGTTGATCTCTTATAATCTTGAGGTTCTAAAATTCTGTGAGGCAGCGTTTCCGCGCTACCTACAGAGGGGTCCATACGACGTTGTTCTTAATTTCAGATTCCTGTCATAACTTAAAGAGAAACTTTCACAATGTCTGGAGCCCTTGATATCTTTCAAATGAAGGAGGAGGATGTCCTTAATTTCCTTGCAGTAGGAACCCACTTAGGTGGCACCAACTTTGACTTCCAAATGGAACAGTACATCTATAAAAGGAAAAGTGATGGCATCTACAGCATAAATCTGAAGAGGACTTGGGAGAAGCTTCAGCTGGCAACTCATGCCATTGTTGTCACTGAAAACCCTGCTGATGTCAGTGTCATATCCCCCAGGAATACTGGCCAGAAGGCCATGCTGAAGTTTGCTGCTGCCACTGGAGCCACTCCAATTGCTAACTGCTTCACTCCTTGAACCTTCCTAACCAGATCCAGGAAGACTACTGGGAGCCACAGCTTCTTGTGATTTCTGACCCCAGGACTGACCACCAGTCTCTCAGAGAGGCATCTTGTGTTTACCCACCTGCCATTGCTTTGTGCAACACAGATTCTCCTCTATGCCATGTGGACATTGCCATCACATGCAACGACAAGGGAGCTCCCTCGTGGGTCAGATGTGGTAGATGCTGGCCTGGGAAGTTCTGCCCATGGGCAGCACCATTTCCTGCAACATCCATGGGAGGTCATGTCTAATCTCTATTTCTACAGAGATCCTGAAGAGATCGAAAAAGAAGAGCAGGCTGCTGCTGAAAAGGCTGTGACCAAGAAGGAATTTCAGGGTAAATGGACTGTTCCAGCTCCTGAGTTTACTGCTACTCAGTCTGAAGTTGCAGACTGGTCTGAAGACATGCAGGTACCTTCTGTGCCTATTCAGCATTTCCTACTGAAGACTGGAGCGCTCAGCCTGCCATGGAAGACTGGTCCACAGCTCCCACTGCTCAGGCCACTGAATGGGTAGGAGCAACCACTGAATGGTCTTAAGCTGTTCTTGCACGGACTCTTAAGCAACATGAAAATAAGGTTGGCAGAAAATAAACATCAGTTTCTAAAAAATAAAGAATAAAAATCTGTGATGCAAAGACCAGAGTCATCCTAAGTGGATGGCATAGCTCATATCACATTGTTGCTCTTTCCATCCTTCTTTCTTTAGATTTCTCATTTTCTGATCTTTTGAAAACAACTTGCTCTGTCAAGAAGTATTTTCCAGTTTATCTCAGTTCTAATGTAATAGATGGTGGAGTACTGTAGGCACCCAGGAATGGTAACTGTTGCTGCATTATTAATGATAGCTCCACTAGATTTTAACTTCTTTTTTCTTCATTCACAGCACTAATTTTGCAGGAAACTTTTACTTTTTCCTGTGGCTAAATCTTAGGAACTCAAGATCTCAGTTTAGATGGCTTCTTTAAAAGTGGATATTTAAACGTATGAAATTATTAGGGCCAACAGCAAACTCCCAGTAGAAGGGGAGAGCTCAGAGGTGGAATTACCTACTGGTGAATAAGAAAAATCCAAAACTTAGTGGCTTACAATAAATCTTTTTCTCCATCTCACAGATCTGCAATTTGGGCAAGGCTCAGCAGGGACAGCTCAGCTCAGATGCTGAGAATGACTTCTAGAACCTGGAATCATCGGATGGTTACTCCCACACAGTAAACTTCAGATGACTCCAAGCTCCAGGCTGACCAGAGGGACCACAGCTGAGGTCATCAGCTGGAACACCGACATGTGGTCTCTCTCTTGGCTGCTTGGCTTCCTCACAGCATGGTGACAGGGTCCTAAGAGCAGCTGTCTTAAGAGAGCCAGGTAGAAACTAGATCTTTCCTTGTGGCCTAGCCTTAGAAGTCACATAGTGTCACTTCCACCATAGTCAAAGGCCCTCTCAGGTTTATGAGAAGAGTGACAACATCAAGTTTAAGAAGAGTACATATGATGGGATATCTACTGCAGCCACCTTGCGAAGTACAATCAACCATGAAATGGATGATTCATTTGGAAACAAGAAGACTGGGAACCTTCTCAGTTTGATTATTTGCATTCTGTGTTTAGAAAAAAATTGCATGTGTTTCATCTCCTTTGTTCTGACATTAATCTTGAATGTATGGTTTCAAAAGTCTATGGATTTTTTCAGGTGACTTGGCTACTTGATTAAAATAGATGTAGGGAAGGTAAAACAAGGGCCTGAATTTAAGGTAAAGAAAGCCATGTGCAAACATAAATTTGATGAATAGTTTGCTATGGCTACATTAATTGACAGCATTGCTGTCAACACTAGTCTTGTAAAAGACCTCCTTTCTTCCACTTGTGCAGACAGTTGGACATATGCTGGAGTTCTGTACTCAGAGCACAGCAGACATGCCACAATCACAAAATGAAAGAATTAGCACAGGGGACTAGAGAAAGACGATTCTGGCTAGTCTGCCCTCATCTTTCTACTCCGTTTCTTAAACTTCTGTCACCGCCGCACCCCAAACTACCTAGCCAATAAAATAAGAGATCCAACACAAACCAAAAATTTACTATTTAATTAAAGCATCTAAACATTGTTTTAAATCCCAGTATAGTTTTAAGTGATGAGTGGGCTTGTTGCAATGTGCACATGCGTGTATGTATGCATGTAAATGGCTGATTGTTCTGAAACTTTGCAAGGATCTGCCAAGGACTAAATTTTTTAAAATTCTACATTTGGAGGCTTCCAGATGAATGGTTTTCTCTGGTTCACTCAAGCAAAAGAAAGGAAGGAAAGAGAAGAAGGAGGAAGGGAAAGAGGGAGGAATGAATAAGAGGACACAGGGGGAAGCATTCCCCCGGGATTTTGACATTGCATTCCCCCTATGTAGATACATTGCTACTGCTCATTTCCAGTGTTTCTCCAAATAAAAGTCATAAATGTGGTGAATGTCATGACATGCATGTGATTCTGTAGCATCACAAAGGCCAAAAAAATGAACTGATATGACTTTTTCTTTGGAAGCCATCCTGAATCTTACAAACTACAGTGAGCAACAATAATTTTTCTTATAAGCAAGAAGCACATAACTCCTGTTATTCTTCAAAAATGGTGGAGAAATAAGTCCAATGAAATGATGACAGCTGAAACAGCATCTCTAAAGCAAAGGTTATGCTAGTAGGCTATTCTAGAACTGTTTTTCCTCTTCTTCTCTTCATTCCTTACCACAAGAGAACAAAACACTCCTTGACCTCCCTTAATCCCCAAGCCCATCTTTCTTCACCACTGCCAAATAATTTGCTCTTCTGAGTACCTGCTGTGGAAGTCAGGTGGTGAGTTCAGTGGGCTTGGCAATGAGATAGGATTTACTGAACTCATCCATGCTTGAGTTTAGTAAATCCACTGGTTGAATCACCCAGGTTGAGATTTATTGATTTAAAATCCCCTAAAAACACACTGCAAAACATTCCTAATCCCTAAGATAGCATCAATACTCTCTTTTGGAGCTCAAAGGTTCAAGAGAAGTTTGTGGATGATAAGAGAGCATTAAGTTTCCCCTCAGGTTTGGGAAGATAGATAGTTTTTTTTTTTTTTTTTTCACGCTAGATTAAGGGTCAGGAGAATGCATACATTTAGTATAAGAAGGAAGGGAGTTTCCTCTCAACGATAGTGTCACAGCTCAAAATCCCAGCGGTCAGCTGGAGCCAGACCAAACACACACCTTGGGAAACAGGGACTTTAATCTGTCTGGCTTATGGGTGTGAGATGATTCTTTGGAGGCCAAGGGACAATGAGGTAACCAGGAATGAAGAGGAATGAAGGCAATTTGAGAACAGAGGGGGAGAACCGATAAAATGAGTAAGAATTATGGGTTTCTGTCTGCTCAGAATAAACAACGGGTTTCTGGTGAGACAGAGTCAAGCGCAGAAGAACCTAAAAGATCAGGTGACATATAAGGCCAGATAGGAAAGGCTGTACTTACCTTTGTTATAATGTAAGGATTTACTTTATAAGGTGCTAGGTCTGATACCAGGGAGTTGAGGAATTCTCAACAGGACATTCCAATGTGAGCTGCATCCGTCTAGGGAGATTTGCTATCAGTACCAGCAAGTATCCCCCAAAATAAACATAACCCAGGGTGGTCTCTGGGCACCCGCCCCCTTCTCCCTCCTGAGAGTTGGGGGCTTCTGATAGCTGGCATTCCTCCCAGCTAAGAGTCATGTGTCCCTGCCACCCTGGCAAATTTACAAGTGAGCTGTGGCAAATTTACAAATTTACAAGAGTACTGCAGAGCTAGGAAAACACTGGCCTAGCGGGATGGCTGAAAGTTCTCTTGTTTTTTCCCTAGAAAGAGCATGTCCTTTCTCTTTTCGAGGGTTCTCTTATTTTTCAATTCTGCTCAGACACTCAAAACAGCCCCCTTTTCCTAAGCCCAGTCAAAACTAGCTGGTTCTAGCAAAACTTGTGTTTTCAAAATAAAGTTGTGGTATAAATTCAGAAAATGAGCTCCTTTGACAGTTGGTTCTCATTAAACTCTTACCTTAAGGATTTAAAACCTGGTTTCACAGCACACACACCCACCCACCACCAAAGCATTGCAGAAATCTATTAAAGCCTCGGATGCCTGACATCATTTTACAAAATATGAACACTCTTTACATAAGCCCTGAAAGTTAGAAGTTTGTCTGTGTAAGAAAGTGATGATTATGATCTTCAATAAAGCAAAGGTTGTATATGTATTGGGGAGAAGAGGGACATTGCCACAGCTTGTCTCTGGAAATCCAGCTGTTAAGTAAAGTCAAGCCATTACAGAAAGCATGAAGAGTTCACAAACAAATCAAATCCTCCAAATCAAAATCACAGGGGCTGTGACACACCTAAAAGGAGGGGCAGTTTAGATGTTTCACAGCAAAATAAAAGTTCCATGCCAACCAGCTTTCAAGGGGAAGCATGGTGTTGCTATCTCAGATGTAGGGGGCTCTGCAGAAGGTGTTTTTGTTATTGTTTCTCAATAACTCTGCCACTATATCTCTCTCACACACATGTTGGGTTCATCTGCACTTGATGCTGAAAGGGTGAGGACAGAATTCCTGGGACAGCACTACCGAGAGATGTTTCTATCCAAACACCATAGAGAAAGTAAGAAGGCCAGATCTCCTAAGCGCAAATTTGCACAGGCTGTGAGAGTTTATTTTTTTCCTTAGAGGTGACTCTGCTAAGCAATAAATCTGGGCTTGTATAGGTATATTTCACATGATGTTAAAAAATCACATGACCTGGTTGCAGACAAGGTTAAGGCCTCCCTTCTTTAAGGATTTTCTCTCCTGAAATCAACACATTCAACCTTCTCCTCCAATGAAATGTTGTTGCCTTGCATGTCTCATTTACAATATCCAAAGACAAAAGAGAAGAGAATTAGGAAATGAATGCGGTTCAGAGACCAGTCTGGCTCATCTCAGTGGTGTTCCCCCATGATGATATGATCCAAATGGCATCATTTAGACGTCTGGGTCCAACTAATCCCAGGTGATGCCTTGAGAATGAGAGGAGAACTAACTTTGCCAAGGCATCAACAAACCAAAGTCCTGTGACCAGATGTCAGAAAATTTCAGTCTACAATCCGAGAATTGTATTCAATTCAATTCTTGATAACCCAGATAATACATTCAACTCTTGATAATCCAGAATTTTTTTCAGGTAGTATGTTTCACCATAACTTTGTTGGATTGGCTTTTTCTTTTTTCTGCATGATGTGGATATATTTTAGTCAAAAGTTTTCAATCTATTTAGTTTCAAGGCTAAGAAAAACAGCAGCCCCAACTTAGTAATTATGTCTATTGAAAGTATTTGCTTCTTAGCCACTTCTTTTCTTCTGTATCTGACAAAACTTTCAGAGCTAACGGTTCTGCTAGAGGAGGCTTGAAAGATATTGGTAAAAGATTTCCCCTAGACTGAACTCTGAGTGGTGAGGTGTATTTATTTGTAAAATGCACCTTGTCTATCTTCAAAGTCTTGTGGAAATTGACAATTTGATGTTGGTTTCTTTTATTTCCTTTGTCTCCAACCATTACACCAAATAAGTATAAAACTTAGTATTTATTTACATGGTCTCAGGAATAGGATCAGTTCTTAAAACCTTGGAATGACTTAAATGCCCATTCAGCTAATAGAATGAGATGGGGAGTAAGTTAAATTTTTAGGTCCCCAAATTTTCTATTCACTCCAGACTCCATGAAATCCCAGAATCTCACCTTTCCCAAATATGTAGACATTTTAATTTACCTTTCATCTTAGTTCAGTTGTGGCACTTCCAGAATGTACCAAAAATTCTGGTATTTTCTGACCAAGAATTTCTATGTAGAAGGATAAATATGTGGAAAAGAGGTAAAAACAACTGGGTGCATTGGCTCACACTAGCAATCCCAGAACTACTGGAGGTTGAGGTGGGTGGATCACGAGGTTAGGAGTTCAAGACCAGCCTGGGCAACATGGTGAAACCCCATCTCTACTAAAAATTTAAAAATCAGCTGGATGTGGTGGCACACGCCTGTAGTCCCAGCTACTCGGGAGACTGAGGTAGAAGAATCGCTTGAACCCAGGAGGCGGAGGTTGCAGTGAGCCAAGATCACGTCACTGCACTCCAGCCTGGGTGACAGAGACAGACTCTGTCTCAAAAAAAAAAAAAAAAAGGTATGAAACTTGAGCCACTTTTCTCTTTCTGTGCTGACTATGGTTCTGTGAGGAAAATAGCAATTTCTTATAGCAGTTGGTAGATCAAGAGGCACCGTTGATTTTCGTTTTCTTTTTTTTTACTTTTTCTTTTCTTTTTTTTTTTTTTGGCAGAGTTTCCCTCTGTCACCCAGACTGGAGTGCAATGGGGCAATCTCGGCTCACTGCAACCTCCGCCTCCCGGGTGCAAGCGATTCTCCTGCCTCAGCCTCACAAGTAGCTGGGACTACAAGTGCGCACCACCACACCTGGCTAATTTTTTTGTACTTTTAGTAGGGACAGGGTTTTGCCACATTGGCCAGGCTGGTCTCAAACTCCTGACCTCAGGTGATCCACCTGCCTTGACCTCCCAAGGTGCTGGGATTACAGGTGTGAGCCACCTGCACCCGGCCTTATTTTAGTTTTCAAGTCTTCATTTGAGACTGTGCACAATAGCTCACACCTATAATCCCAACACTTTGTGAGGCCAAGGTGGGAGGATTGCTTGATCCCAGGAGTTTGAGACCAGCCTGGGCAATACAGGGAAATATTGTCTCTACAAAACATTTTAAAAATTAGCTGGGCTTGGTGGCACGTAACTGTGGTCCCAGCTACTCCAAAGGCTGAAGCAGGAGGATCCCTTGAGCTCAGGAGGCCCAGGCCACAGTGAGCTGTGATGGTGCCATTGCAATCCAGTCTGGTTGACAGAGCAAGACCCCATCTCCTAAATAAATTAATTTCTTCATTTGCACAGGCTGTGAGAGTTTATTTTTTTCCTTAGAGGTGACTCTGCTAAGCAATAAATCTGGGCTTGTATAGGTATATTTCACATGATGTTAAAAAATCACATGACCTGGTTGCAGACAAGGTTAAGGCCTCCCTTCTTTAAGGATTTTCTCTCCTGAAATCAACACATTCAACCTTCTCCTCCAATGAAATGTTGTTGCCTTGCATGTCTCATTTACAATATCCAAAGACAACTGATGACAGGTGACAAGACTACTTCAGAAGTAGCTTCCTTTTTTGTGAGTTGACTTTCCTATATCCCAGGTGACTTAAATGTATTTTTGCCCTTCTTTGGAACAACCACTTTGCTTCAGCTGATACCACCAATCCCTCCAATAATAAGTCAACAAATATTTATTGAGAGCCCAAGTTAAAAATAACAGCGAATGTTGAGTATACTGAACATTTACTATATTCCAGATATGGTTCTAAGAGTGTTACATACATTTTTAATATCCAATTCTCACTACACCTCTGTGACATAGTTTTGTTATTTATTTACAAGTAAAGAAACTGAAAAACCCAAGAGGTTAAGTAACTTCCCCCAGCAGCTTGCTAGTAAACGGCCAACAGAGGCTTTGAACCCAGGCAGTCTGATTTCAGAGCAGCAACATTTAATCCCGATCCATATTACCTACAGCCCCACACAGATAATCCATAAAAATACAGAAGAAAATAAGGGGCCAGGCGCAGTGGCCCATGCCTGTAATCCCAGCACTTTGGGAGACCAAGGCAGGAGGATCACTTGAGGTCAGGTGTTCAAGACCAGCCTGGCCAACATGGTGAAATCCCATCTCTACCAAAAATACAAAAATTAGCTGGGCATGGTGGCGCATCCCTGTAGTCCCAGCTACTCAGGAGGCTGAAGTGAGGGGAGCCCTTGAACTAGGGAGGGGAAAGTTGCAGTGGGCCAAGATCGTGCCACTGCACTCCAGCCTGGGCGATGGAATGAGATTCCATCTCAATTAAAGAAAAAAAAGAAAAAAGAAAAGGCATGATTGTCCCTACCCTTTTCGCTGCCTCCTTCCTGCCCACTTCCACATGGGTCAGATTCCTAATGATATTACGCCCATTCTGCCACCTTTGCTAGTGCTGGTCCCCTGTTCTGATGTGTCACCTCTATGCAGAGGTATGCTCTTCAAGCATACTTTCATCTCTCCTCCAACCTATCTCCCTTTCAGCTTTCCCTATGGAAAAGGGAAAGCTTATCTCTGTCCCTTCTTTCTTTGACCTTCACCTCTATGCAGAGGCATGCTCTTCAAGCATACTTTCATCTCTCCTCCAACCTATCTCCCTTTCAGCTTTCCCTATGGAAGGCTCCAGCTTATCTCTGTCCCTTCTTTCTTTGACCTTATTACACCTAATCAAACACTACAGTGACACTGTAAGATCCTTGAGGTAGGGTTTCATACATGATACCTCATTTATATTCTCTGGGTTAGACAGAGCCACCAAGTTGCTTCTACAAGACACCCTCAAATCCACTTCCAGGATCTTAGAAGTTTGCTTACTGTTTTGCTGCCCACAATTGTTCTTATTATCTTCCTTTTCCTCACTCATTTCCTCTTTTCTCCATTTTATAAAAGTAATCTCTACTCATTTTCAGCCTCCATTTTATCTGAGGAGAGATCAGCCGTGGTTTACATCATCATTCCCCTGTGTATAGTTTTTCTTTTTTCCTTTGACTGTTCAGAGACGTTTCTCTTTGTCTTTCGTTTTTAGCAGTTTGACTATGATGTGCTAAAATGTGGTTTTGCTGGTATTTATCCTGTTTGTGGTGTGCAGATCTTTTTGGATTTTTTAGTCAATTTTAGGGGTTTGCTTTCATGTTTTTTAACCAAATTTGGGAAAATCCGGGTTATTATTTTTCTCACATATTTTTTTTCTGCTCCATTCTTTTACTTTTCTCTTTCTGACACTTCAACATATATGTTAGGCTGCTTGGCATTTTGCGAGTACTCACAGAAGCCCTGTTCATTTTTTAAAAAATTGTTGTTTCTCTTCGTATTACAGAATAAACAACTTCTATTCATCTGGACCTTTGTTCTGTAGCCTCCAATTTGCTGTGAAGCCCATCCAATGAACGTTTCATTTCAGATATTACAGTTTTCAGTTCTAGAATTTCCATTTGTTTCTTTACTTATTACCAATCTCTGTTGAAAATTCCCATCTATTCACTCATTATGTCTATCATTTCCTGAAGTCCTTGAATGTATTTTTAGCAGCTGCTACAAAGTCCCTGTCACCTAATTCTAACATCTGTGTCATCTCAGTATTTATTTCTATTGACTACTTTTTTTTCTTTGATTATGGGTCACATTTTCCTACTACTTTGTATACTTTGAATGCTTAGTAATTTTTTTTTTTTTTTTTGAGATGGAGTTTCACTCTTGTTGCCCAGGCTGGAGTGCAGCGGCACGATCTCGGCTCACTGCAACATCCGCCTCCTGGGTTCAAGCAATTCTCCTTCCTCAGCCTCCCGAGTAGCTGGGATTACAGGCACCTGCCACCCTGCCCAGCTAATTTTTTGTATTTTTTTTTTTTAGTAGAGACAGGGTTTCAGCATGTTGGCCAAGCTTGTTTAGAACTCCTTTACATGGTAGACAATTTGCATGATCAGTTGTAGGGAGACTGGAGTAGGTTGTCTTCTTTTAAAGTTGACTATATGCTTATTTTAAAGTACATTTGAGAGGTGGGAGGATCACTTAAGCCCAGGAGTTTGAGACCTGCCTGGGCAACAAAGGGAGGAAAAATATCTAAGTCAAAATAATAATAAATAAATAAAGTACAATTGAAAATATGGAGGGAAAGTAATTATCAATTCATTCATAAGCAAACGTAGCCATTTTTTAAAATCCCTATTTATTTTAGTCAATCTGGACTGCTATAACAAAAATACCATAGGCTGGGTGGCTTAAACAACAAATATTTACTTCTCACAGTTCTAGAGGCTGGAAGTTCAAGATCAGGGTGCTTCATGATTGGGTTCTTGTTGAGTCCCTTCTTCCTGGTTTGCAGACAGCTGTACTTTTGCTGTGTCCTCACATGGCAGAGATTGCAAGTGCTAGTCTTTTCTCTTCTTATAAGTATACTAATCCTATTATGAGGACTCCACCTTCGTGATCTTATTTAAACTTAATTACCTGCCAAAGACGCCATGTCTTACTACCATTCCACTGGGGGTTAAAGTTTCAACATATAAATTTTGGGAGATTACAAACATGCAGTCCATAACACTATTCATCCAGCAGTGTCCTCCATTCTTCTAAATTCACTCTCTAGAGTTGGTTTCTTTATGTTGCTAGGAACTTGCTCAAAGTGGAATTTAAGTTACTTGTTAAAAGATGAACAAATGAGTTGTAGTAGTAAATTGCAGAAACTTAAAAAGGAGATAAAATTTGGGGAAACTGAAAAGGTGGGAAGTTCACGTCAGGCACATGGGACATATATACAACAAGTGGTTCATATCTTCTTGGAAATTATCTTATTTTATCCCTTTTCATTCTCCTAAATTTGCATTATCTTGCCAGCACTGTTAGCAACATACAAAAAGGATATAGTATATTTATAATCTACCTTTCATACATTTCTCTCCATTTTAGTCATCTAAACTGCTGCCAATTAATGCCTTACTTACTCCAGTATCTGATCCAAATATTTTGCATTCAGGGATCCAGTCACGGCACTTGAAATATATAGATAGGTAGATGGTGAACCCTGATGTTTACCCTTCAGCCTAATTCCATGTTCCTCCTGCCCTGCTGCAGCATGGCTGTCTCCTTGATTTGTGTGCACTGTGATGTCTTAGAAAGGTAAATGCCAAATGTCCAGTTCTGTGAGCAGTGGGTCACAGCAAGAAGGACTCAATTCAAGCAATCTGAAGTAGCAGCCCCGGTATAGAGGCAACTTCTTGAGTCCCATTTTATAATTCCTCCTTTTCACTATGCCTATTTTTAGTTCTCCCACCCCCAATTTTTTTTTTTATTATTATTAAAGGGAAACAGGGCCTGCAAGTCAAAAGCCCGAAAGTCCTATAGTACATCTTGGGACTTTTTTTTTGTTTTTCTTTTGAGACAGAGTCTCGCTCTGTCGCCTGCCCAGGCTGGAGTGCAGTGGCGCCATCTCGGCTCACCGCAAGCTCCGCCTCCCGGGTTCACGCCATTCGCCTGGCTCAGCCTCCCAAGTATCTGGTACTACAGGGGCTCACCACCATGCCCAGCTAATTCTTTTTGTATTTTTTAGTAGAGACAGGGTTTCACTGTGTTAACCAGGATGGTCTCGATCTCCTGACCTTGTGATCCGCCCGCCTCGGCCTCCCAAAGTGCTGGGATTACAGGCGTGAGCCACCGGGCCCACCACATCTTGGGATCTTTTAAGTCTTCAGGCCTCTGTGACTTCTGGGAGGTGGAATGTGAGTGGCTAAAACATGAGATTAGACCAGATATTTGGTTTTAACGTTTTAAATGCTGGGTCTTGTTTTATGGAAGATGCTTTGTTAACTATCCACTATTAGCCTTTCTTCCTTACTAACAGAACCGTCTTTGCCTTGTGCTGGCAATGCGTCCCATTCACTGGCTCCTAACTGTGAAGGTCATCTGCACCTCCTTGGATGCTAGGAGTGGTCATTTACCCAATTCTGGCCAATAAAATTATAAGAAGTCTGCTGTGATGGGTGTTGTGGGAACATTTTTGCTTTCATACGGGGTAGTCATGCTGGCATTGTTCCTTCCTTCTCCCTTTCATTCAATATGGATGTGTCAGGAGCAACAGCAGCTCTGTGACAGGAAGGAAAAGGTCAGAGCTTAGCGAAGATGCCACAGAGTCTGTCCCAGTTGCAGTCTCCTGAGGTTTCTTATGAATTGGAAAGAAAAAAGTGTGTTTAAGCTGCTAGTCATCACTTTTTATTTGCTTGCTCTTTTGTTTTTGTTTCTCTGCTTCTTGTAGCTGAAGCATTCTTCAGTGATAGGTTTTGGGAAAGTTTTTCTTTGTTAACCAGTAGGAATAATACTGACCCATAATAAATTAAAAGGTCAGTGGAAGAGAATACAGTTTAATATAAGAATTACGTGTTTTGAATTATCTATAACCTAAGGTTGATAGAAGGCTGTTGTTGCTTTAGAGTTATTTACTGTATTCTATATTTTTCTTCTTCAGCAATTTTTTGGTAGTACACTTCGCTCACTCATTCATTCATGCATGCGTTCAACAAATATTGCACCCCAGCTATTTTGCTTGCACTAGGGTGGATACTAGAGATACAAAAATGAATAAGAACATTATTTCATCCTCGTGAAGCTCATTCTGGTAGAGGAGGCATGATAGGAAAGAAGCATGAGTAGCAGGCGAGGGAAGAAAAAATGCAAACCAAGGAGAGAGGCCTGCAAGCACAAGGTTCAGAGAGCTGGGATATGGTAGTGTTTTTTGAATAAGAAGTTCAGCACAGAGCATGTGGGATTGAGAGGCTTGAGATAAAGGTGAAAATACAGAGCAGAGCTGGATATAAAACGCTTGTGGTCCAAGCTTTATAATTTGGTGCAGCCTGTAGGCAATAAATAGACCACAGGTAATCTAGACTTTTTCAGGTTTTGTCACATTTTAAAGTTTTTTAGTTGACATGATCAGATTTCCTTTGTAGGAAAATTGATGGCAGTTTAGAGGACTCACTAAAGTGGAAAGAAACCCATTAAAGGAGAACATTTCCACCCTGACAAGAAAGTTCTATTAAACAACACTGTAGAGAATTTTAAAAGCCTTGAATAGGTAAAATTCAGGGAAAAAGTAAAATTCAAGGCAAAAGTAAATTACAGTGAGGTACCATCCACTTCATATCCATGAAACTGGGGGGAAAATGGAAAAGTCTGCTAATACCAAGTGTTGCTGGGGATGACGAGAAAGCAGGTGGCTGACATACTGTTAAGAGAGTAAACTGTTACAACTACTTGGAAGAATAGTTTGGTGATTGATATCTAGCAAAGATGAAAGTATGTAACCCTGCAACCCAGCAATTTCATTTTTAGGGACAAAAGTAAGAGAAACACTCTCATCTGCAAACAAGGGGACCACCACCACAAAGATGTCACTACATTATTTTTAGTAGAAAATAAAAAGGCCTACTAAATGTCCCTATGGGAGAATGAATAAATACATTCTGGTATATTCATTCAATGGTATATCATACAGCAATTCAAATAAAGACCTACATATCTCAAAATGGATGTGTCTCAAAATTGTACTGTTGGATGAAAACATTCGTCTACATTGTAGATGATCTACAGAAGGATATTATGCTCATTAATGTCCCACCATGGGTTACTCTGGAGACACTTTACTGAATCCTCCATACTGCCACCAATTTTTCTAAACAGTTAATATGGTTATGCTAACCCCTTCCTTTCCTTTAAATGGGATAAAACTCGCTAACAGAAAAAAATCTTAAGTTTCCATTTTCTAGATTTGAACAATCTGTGTCCAGTCTAGCCTTGTGTTCATAGCTCAAGACACGAGAGAAAAAGCAATAAGGACAATTTAAAGTTAGAGACTTACATTAAGAGAAGCTGGCATTGTTAGCCGGGAAAACACTATGAACTTGGGATGATGTTTAATGTTGGTTTTAGGGCTTCTGTGTTCTCAGATATGCAGATCTGTCTGGTTTAGCTTTGAAGATCTAAATCTAACCCCTTTCTTTCAAAGGTTCTGAAATCATTCTGGGATTCCTTCTTCCATCCTCTTTTTCTTTTTCTCCTCCTGTTTTCCTTCCTTCTTGGAAAGTTTTACATAACATTTTTAAGTATGATAAAGTGTTTGGAAAGCTCCATGCAAAAAGCTGGTTCATTTGAATTCAACATAATTGATTGCACAGCTACAATTTATTTGCCATGCCCTGTGCTAGAATCTACGGCCTGCGATCTAACAAATCCCTATGCTCAAAAAATTCATAGTCTAGTTGAATACAGATAAATGTCATTCAGTGACTATGCTCCACATCAATGCCAAAATAGAATACTTAAAACTTCTTTAACTCTTCTAAGCAAAAGAACCCTTATAAAGTTAAGGAGAATAAATAGCTGTAAAGGAATCACTCGGTTACGGCGACCACCCAGGTGGTGCCAGAAATTGGAAATAGCCCTCCTCCCTCAGCCCGCCGTCAATGCAGCTCAGAACGAATTGGCTTTGCAGGAACGCTGAGAGAAAAGGAAAAGCCGGCCAAATCTTCCAGGCAAAAGTAGTTCCGATCCGAGGATTAGAGCCTGTCAATTAGGGGTGTCCGAATGGGAAGGAGGAAAGGAGGAGAAGGAAATACGGCTTAAGCTCCAGGGGAGGCTCATTTTCTTTAGGAGAGAGGGTCAGGCACCAGGACTAGCGCGTTCCCATTCTCTTCGGAAAGGAGTCGGTCCTTATCCGGATTTCCCTTGCCATGAAAATGAGGCGCCCCTCCCGCCGGCGCGTGCTCGCTGAGCTGGTAGAAGCTCCCTGGTGGCCCGCGCGTGGCCCGGCCGCGGCTGGGGTGGCCCCGCAGTCAGCTCTGGAGTCCGCCGCCGCCGCACTAAGGACCGAGCCGGGCTCGGACGCGCCCCGGCCTGGCCTCCCCCGCCCAGGAGCGCCCCCGGCCCACACCCAGGCTGCGTCGGGGTTTGGCGGGCCCGGCCGGCGGAGGCGCCTTTGAAGTCTCGGCTGACCGACGGGGAGGGAGATGGATGACCCGGCAGGGGCAGGGACGCTGGGGCCCCGCCTGGTTCCCACGATCGGGCAGCGCGAGGGGCTACCGTGCGGCGCTGGCGGGCTCCGGGACAGAAGGGGACGAGTGTGCGCCGGCGCGACTGAGGGAGAACTGACGGGCGCTCGACACGAAACTAGAGTGGGTGTGACACAGGAGATGGTGCCAGTCAGAGAACAGTGTGTGTGAGACGGGGGTGTGACAGAAGACGCAGTGTGAGTGTGACGGGGCCGGGATGCGTGCGCCCTGCGTTAAGTGCGCGGAGATAAAGAAGACACAGGCTGCGCGTGGGTTGGGGGTGCTGGCGGGGCGCGCACCACCGCGACGTGGAGAGGTCAAGGCCTGGGTCCGCCTGGGGTGCTGGGGTTAGAATGTCTCCAACCCCGAGCGTGGGCGAGGGGTGGGGGCTGCTTGCCGGAACCAGCCGGGAGCACCTAGCGCCTAGTCCCGCGCAGCGCCCGTCCCCGCAGCCTCCGGCGGGTCTGTGGAAGGAGACTCGCGGCGGGAAGGAGAGGCAATTTAACCTTAGAGCGCGGCGAGAGCTATTAACTTGTCATGGGCATCCCTTCATTCTTTATTTAAAAAAAAAAAAGTCGTAAGACCAGAGACCCCCAAAGAAGAGAGCGCGCTGGGAGCAGCAGCCACCCCCACGGCGCTCCGCAGATTGGTGTGCGCCCCCGTCGCCCGGCCCCGCCCCGCCACGCCCCGCCACGCCACGCCCTACCGCCCGGCCACTCCCCCCCAGACTGTACGGCGTCGGCCCGTGAGCCAATGGGAAGCTCCCAGGCTCCGGCGGCCGCGGCAGGTCGCCGCAGGAAGCGATGGGCGAGCGGCGGCCCCCAGCAAGATCGATCACCTTTCCCCCGCCGCAGCCCGGCCAGGGACCCCGAGGGGAACAGGGCCATGTTCTTCTCGCCCTGCCCTGGGGTTAGAGAAGGTTAAGGCCGGTGGTCCCGGGCACCCGGGAGGTTTGCTGCTTAGCCTCTTCTCCAGACTTGCAGACACGGATAATAACTCGCCCAGTTTGAGGCCCAGAGAGAAACTCATTATCTAGAGATTGCACAATAAAGACTCTCCTAGAGAGGAAGGCCTCCTTCCTCAGTCACCCCAAATTATTTCCGATGGGGTCATTGCATACATCTACAGGCCACATCTGTTCAAAAGGACCTATTAAAATATTTGTTGACCTATAAGTGAGAGAAGGGAGGGGACTGGGAATGTTGGAGCTCGGGGCGCGGGCGGTGGGGCAGCCGAATGTGATGAGCGCTGGCGCTCAAAATGCGGCCAGTGGGAGGATATGGAAGGGATGTTAAAAGTCAGGCAGGTCACCCCGTCTCCCATGTTATGTTTGAATGTTCTCCATGTTCAAGGTGGAACCTCAGACTGCAAGGTCGTTTGCCACTCTTAAATTGAGTGGTGAAGAGCCAAGATTTGAAATGGAGGAGATATTTCACAGAATGATTTTGAACGGCAGAAAGGAAAAGGTGGAGCGAGTGGAGGAAGTACAGAAAATAGATGATAAAGGATAGTTGCAAAAATGTCATCAGCATTCTTCAAACTCAACCTCTGCTTTCTCTTCCCTGAGTCAAAACTCAAATCCGGGCCCTCAGAGAGCTGCAAGTAAAGGTGCTTGGTTTGTGCTATGATGAGGCCCCACAGGCTGCAAGGTTTGCTGCCTTGATGGTGGAGGGGCAGGCTCCCTCTTTTAGGTCCTTTTTTCTTTTAATTTAAAATTTGAGCTTAAAGACGGTTTAAATATCCTCTTTCTTCTCACCCACCTACCTCTACGTTCTGAATATGGGAACATCGGCTACACAACAGAAGCTGCCTTGCTCCTCTTGATGAGGCGCAGTGTGTACTTGTCACTATTTTATTTTATTGACAACTTAAAACCTCTGCCCCTGAAGGCAGTTGCTCATCCTGGAGTTTCTTTCAGAACATCTTTATTTAATGAGAAATGATTGACTTGCAGCAAGTATATCTTAACAAAATTGTCATTATAAATGCATTGTATTGTAGCAAACTGATATTAAAACTAAAAAGGAGCCATGTAAACAATGTTTATGATATCATAATTCTTGACTACTTGAAATTACGTACTCTTTTAAAAATCAGTCAGAAGCTTTCCGCTTTCTTTGTTCTTTGAGATTTTCTTTTTGCATTTGGTAAATTTAGAGACACACAAGGGGGACGGGGTGTTGTCTCTTATTCAACAAACAATTGGGTTAATAACAAACATTCCTATAGCCTGTATGAGGCATGAGACTCAGTAAAAATATATCAGTGCAAAGCAGAAGTATGTTGAAAGGTTATACAGAGAAATTCTACCATGGTGTCAAAATATATACCATATATATATATATGTATAACAAAATATATACCTTAACAAAGCTGTCTCAAAAATCCATACTGTTAAACTGTTAGTAAACAAACACACCAAACAATGTGGTTGACATCCTCTTTTGTCTCAGCATTAGTGCTGAAATTTACTAGGGCTTTCTCTCCTTTCTGTTTCATCTGCCCCAAGGTGATCTTATACATTCTTATGGATTTTAATTTTATTTATATGTTGATGGTTCCAAAACTTTTACCCCCAGGGCAGATATCTCCCCTGAGCTAAGTCCCACTGTCTTCGAAGTCTCCCCAAGCATTTCAAACCTGACAGGTCAAAAATTGAACTCCTGATTTCACATCTCCAAAATATTTCTCCCCCAGTCTTTTCAATAAAAAGATATAATCCAGCCGGGCGCAGTGGTTCACACCTGTACTCCTAGCACTTTGGGAGGCTGAGGCGGGCGGATCACCTGAACTCAGAGGTTCAAGACTAGCCTGGGCAACATGGTGAAACCCCGTCTCTACTAAAATACCAAAAAAAAAAAAAAAAAAATTAACCAGGCGTGGCGGCGTGCACCTATAGTACCAGCTACTCAGGAGGTTGAGGCAGGAGAATTGCTTGAACCTGGGAGGCAGAGGTTGCAGTGAACCAAGGTCGTGCTACTGCACTCCAGCCAGCCTGGGCGACAGAGCGAGACTCCCCGTCTCTTAAAAAAGAAAAGAAAGAATCCTACCAAACACCCAGCTGATCAAGGCAGAAGCCTCAGAGTCACTTTTTTTGTTCTGTCTTCATTACTCTCCACACCCAGTCCATCACCAAACTGTTTATTCTACATCCAAAGCCTATCTAGGAATGTTCTAGTTATATTTTCGCTGTCCTACTGTACCCCAAGCCCTATCTCTCACGAGGATGGCTGCGATAGCCTTGTTCACTGGTTTTCTTAGCTTCTATTGCCTCCTTCTAATCTCTCCTTCCCACACCCCAGAACATCTTCTCCACCCATCACCACCCCTCCACCCCGCAAGCTGATTTTAACATTTTTAATATTTTAATTTAATTTAATTTTTTTGATGGAGTATTGCTGTCGCCCAGGCTGGAGTGCAGTGGCACAATCTCTGCTCACTGCATCCTCTGCCTCCTGGCTTCAAGTGATTCTCATACCTCAGCCCCCCAAGTAGCTGGGATTACAGACGCCACACCCGGCTAATTTGTTTGTATTTTTAGTAGAGACGAGGTTTCACCATGTTGACCAGGCTAGCCCCAAACTCCTGACTTCAAGTGATCCGCCCACCATGGCTTCCCAAAGCGCTGGGATTACAGGCATGAGCCACTGTGCTCCGCCTGATTTTTTAAAACCACAAATTGGATTCTGTCAATGCCATTCTTTACGATTTTCAAACTTTTTTGTGCCATGTCCTGCTAGACCTTCATGATCCAGTCTCTGCGTACTTCTCCACATTCACCTTGGGCCCCTCCCGCTTGGTTCAGCATGCCTTCTTTGGCTTTCTCTTCCCACACTCTGCGTGGATGGCTTCATCTTTCTTTTAGGTTTCAGTTTAAATATGACCTCAGAAAAGCCTTCCTTTAAGACATTCTATACTCTTTTAGCACTGTGTTTGTTTCCTTTGTACCATTTTTCAATTTGTAATTACATGCTTTTTTTTTTTTTTTTTGAGACGGAGTCTCAAAGTCTCCAGGCTGGAGTGCAGTGGCCCCATCTCTGCTCACTGCAACCTCTGCCTCCTGGGTTCAAGCGATTCTCCTGCCCCAGCCTCCTGAGTAGTTGACTACAGGCACGAGCCACCACACCCAGCTAATTTTTTTTTTTTTTTGTATTTTTAGTAGAGAGAGTGTTTCACCACATTAGCCAGGATGGTCTCGATCTCCTGACCTCATGATCTGCTCTCCTCAGCCTCCCAAAGTGCTGGGGTTATAGATGTATGAGCCACCGCGTCTGGCCTTTTTTGTTGTTTACTTGATTTTTGTCTGTCTTGTCCACCTGACTGTAAGCTTCATGTGAGCAGGGGCCGTGTCTGTTTTATATACCCAGGGTCTAGCATAACATATTTGGCTTTCAGTAAATATTAGTTGAATGAATGACTGACTGAATGAATGAATGACCCAACACTGAAAATGAATATCTCAATAAAGTGCTAACAACCTGTATATCTGGGCCACATCTCCTTTCTGAACTCCATATCTGTATATCCAAAGGCCAACAAGGCATCTCCACTGGAACTGTGATCAGCACAACAGACTGAACAGGTCCCAAACTGACTTCATGGTGTGCTGCTTTTCCTGCATTCTCTCTCTATCAGTGACACCACTTGTGCATTTGCTCAATCCAGAAATCTGGCAGTCATGCAAGATTCCTTTCCTTTCCTCACTCTCCATATTCAGCTCCTCATATTCAACTGGCCATCAAGCCCTGTCCGTCTGCCTTTAAAAATGGCAAGCTCCTTATTTTCCTCTGTTTCCCACTCCTCTCTAGTAGGTCAGAGCCTCCCAATTTCCCCTGAGAATCACCACACTGGTCTTATACCACTGTACTGTGGGCAAACTGATCTTCTCCCTGCTCCTGAAAAAGTTAAGCATGCTCTTCCCTTAGGATGGTACACTTGTTCTTTCTTCCTGGAATCTTCTCCAGTAGATATCTGCGCAGCTCACTCCTTTATTTCTTTCAGTTCTTTACTCAAACATCTCATTTCAAAGACACTTTTTCTTTTTCATTTGTACACATTTAAGGTGTAAAAGTGCTGTTTTCCTACGTGGATATGTTGCCTAGTGGTAAAATCTGGGCTTTTAGTGTAACCATCACCTGAATAATGTATATGGTACCCACTAAGTTATTTCTCATCCCTCATCCCTCTCCCACACCCCCGCTCTTCCAAGTCTTCACTGCCTATTATTTCATACTTTGTGTCCATGAAGTTTTCTTGATTGACCTACATAAAATAGTAACCTCTAATCCTTCATTTAATATTTTTCTTAGTGCTTACATTATCTGTGTATGTCCTTGTTTATTTAATGTCTGTTTTCCCCCAAAAAATATAAACTCCACAAAGGTGAGGGTTTTGTCTGTTTGTTCATGGCCGAATTCTCAGTGCCTCACTGTGTGCACATAGAAGGCACCCAATAGATATTTGTTGAATGAAGAGTCTTCTAATTTGTCCTCTGACCTCACTGTACCCTCTTTCATTTATCCTCTAAGCTGCAGTCATAGTGATTTTCAAAAACCCAAATATGCTTGTTTTCCTTTTAGGAACAGCCTCAACTTACATCATAAGGTCCAGTCTCCTCAGCATATGTTAAAAAGCTATTGACCAAGGCCACCCAGCTACCAAGGGGCAGAGCTGGGATTCAAATCCGGTTTAACTCAAACTCTTCAAAACTACATTTCCCTGCATCTTTAACTCAGAAAAAAACAGACTCTTAGGACTTACAATACACTGGACTATTCATACCTCTGAGCTTTGGCAAGTGCTGTTCCATCTACCAGGAATGTTTTTCCACTTCTTTTTTCATTCACCTTCAAAGCTCCCATTATCTTTCAAGATCCAACCCAAATGTCACAACTTCTATGAAACTTCACTGATCAATCCAACCTAAATGAATCATTTCATTAGCTGTTCAACCATGGTACTTTACACATCACATATTCTATTTTGCATTATCACTTAATATTACTATTATTTTTTAACTTATCTTTTATCCACATGATGAGTACTCAATCAATGACTATTGAATGATACTTTAGATACTTGAGTCTATTTTTGCTTAATGCTACACTTGAGATAGATGAATATTACACTGAAAATGTTCATTTCTCTTTATGTGTGTGTGTGTTTTGTTTGTTTGTTTGTTTGTTTTGAGACCGAGTCTCGCTGTGTTGCCCAGGCTGGAACGCAGTGGCACAATCACAGCTCGCTGCAACCTCTGCCTCTTAGGTTCAAGTGATTCTCCTGCCTTAGCCTCCGGAGTAGCTGGGACTATAGGCACCTACCACCATGCCTGGGTAATTTTTGTATTTTTAGTAGAGATGGGGTTTCACCATGTTGGCCAGGCTGGTCTTGAACTCCAGACCTCAAGTGATCTGCCCGCCTTGGCCTCCCAAAGTGCTGGGATTACAGGTGTGAGCCACTGCCCCTGGCCTGAAAATGACTGTTTCTTTACCATCCTAATCTTGAGTTTAGCTGCTCCCATCTCTCCCTACTCAACTTAATTGCGTAGTTAGAGAATTTGGGAGGGATAGCATTTAGGAGTTGCTTTCAGATGCTAATAACAGAGATCTGAATAAATGTGGCTTAAACAAGACAGAACATTTTTCTCCCTCACAGAGGTAATCCGTGACTGGTATGGTGGCTTCACAGTCATCAATTACTCCTTTTACCTTTCCTCTTTGACCATTGTATCGTATGGTTTCCATTCTCAAGATTGCCTCATGGTCCGCGATGGATGCTGGACTGCAGCCATCACATCTCTTTGAAAGACAAGAAGGAGGAGAAAGGGACATTAGAGTCACAGAATAACTATATGAAATTTTTTATATCTTTGACACCTCTTGAGCTAGGTCCTACAAGCTCCTCTGCCACAGAACAATTGATTTACATATTATAATTCTGGGTTAAAGCATATTGCTACTTGTAATGGTTATTTTAAAAATTGATACAAGTCCTTGGATATTCATCCTGCTGAGAGAAGATGCCTGCTCCATGCAAATCTAGGCAACTTTGTTTCAGCCTATAGAGTATGGCAGAGGTGATGCTGTATGACTTCCCAAGCTAGATCATGAAAGGCCGCGGACACCATCCCCCCTTGCCCCTCTCCCTGACCCTCTTGGGATGCTCACGTTAGGGGAAGCCAGCTGCTCTGTAAGAAGTCAGTATCTTGAGACCGCTATGCTTGAGAGGCCATGTGTAGTCACTCTATTGACAGCCCCATTCGAGCTCCCAACCAATAGCCAGCATCATCTACCCAGCCATGTAATGGCTTCGGATGATGGCAACTTCAGCAAATATCTTAGTACAACCACATGAGCATCCCCAGAAGAGAACTGCTCAGCTGAGCTATCCCCAAATTTCTGACCCACAAAATTGTGAGCAAAGTAAAATGGCTGTTTTAAGGTGTTGGATTTGGGGGTTATCTGTTCATAGCAATGGATAATTATAACACTACCAGAGATGACTTGTGGTATATTCTGATTGATATGTTCTAGTTTTACCAAATTATTTATTTCAAACCACCTCTGCTAGGACCTTGTGTGTTTACACTCATAGTGATCTACCAGCAACTCTCTTCATCTCACAAATTATAAGCCCAACAATTTAAAAAATAAAAATTTGGAGACAGGGTCTCACTCTGTTGCCCAGTCTGAAATGCAGTGACTCACTACAGCCTTGACCTCTCAGACCCAAGAGATCCTCCCATCTCAGTCTCCTGAGTAGCTGGGACTACAGGAATGCACCACCACACCCAGCTAATTTTTTTTTTTTTTTTTGTAGAGACAGGGTCTCAATGTGTTGCCCAGGCTGGTCTCAAACTCCTGGGCTTAAACATTCCTCCTGTCTCAGCCCCTCAAAGTGCTGGGATTATAGGCTTGAGTATCATGCCTGGCCCCGACAATTATTTTCTCATAATTAGTCCAAGACTTTTTACAGTATTCTGTATTCTGAGGCTCTTGGCCTGACATTTGCACAAGGAACAAGTAGGTTAGAGATGTAGCTACTCTTTTTTTTTTTGACAGGGTCTCACTTCATTGTCCAGGCTGGAGTGCAGTGGTATGATCATGACTCACTGCAGCCTCAGCCTCTTGGGCTCAAGAGCTCCTCCCATCTCAGTCTCCTGAGTAGCTGGGACTACCATACCACACACTACCATACCCAGCTACTTTTTTGTATTTTTGTATTTTTAGGTAGAAATGGGATTTCACCAGGTTGCCCAGGCTGGTCTCGAACTCCTTAACTCAAAGAATTCACCTGCCTCTACCTCCCAACATGCTGGGATTACAGGCTTGAGCCACCGCGACTGGCCTGCTCCCTCTTAATGTTCAGTGATGATACGTCCCCCATCACCTTGTGGAGATACCTGCTGAGAATAATGTAAGATGGTCTACAAGTTTCGCTGACTCTAAATTTTGTGAATAGAAATTGGTTATAAGTCACATTGCATGGTTTAAATGTAGATTACTAGTTAATAATGTTCTTATAAAAAATTCTTTTTGAAGATATTATGCTAAGTGAAATAAGCCAGTCAGCCAGTCACAAAAGGACAAATAATGTGTGACTGCAGTTACAGGAAGTACCTAGAATACAGGTACCCAGAATATAGGAGGTACCTAGAATATAGACAGAAAGTAGAATAGTAGTTGACAGGGGCTGGAGAAGGGAGAAATGGGGGAATTCATGTTTAATGTATGCAGAATTTCAATGGGGAAAGATGAAAAAGTTCTAGAAATGGATGGTGGTGATGGTTGCACAACATTGTGAATGTGCTTAATGCCACAAAACTGTACACTTAAAAATGATTAAAATGATCAAGTTTATGTTATGCTTTTTTTTTTTTTTTTTTTTTTGATGAAGTCTCGCTCTTGTTCCCCAGGCTGGAGTGCAATGGTGTGATCTTGGCTCGCTACAATCTCCGCCTCTCATGTTCAAGTAATTCTCCTGCCTCAGCCTCCTGAGTAGGTGGGATTATAGGAGCACACCACCACGCTCAGCTAATTTTTGTATTTTTAGTAGAGATGGGGTTTCACCATGTTCGTCAGGCTGTCCTCGAACTCCTGACCTCATGACCCACCTGCCTTGGCCTCCCAAAATGCTGGGATTACAGGTGTGAGCCACTGCACCCGGCCAACTATTTTTTACAATAAAAAAATTCAAAAAGAAGTTTCTACTCCAACACACTTTATTACAATCAAGAAAAGAAGGAACAGATCAGATAATCCTTTGAGGAATATGAAATAGAATGATCTCCCTTCTCTTTTCAAATTCCCCCTACCATAACAAATAGGAAGATAAATATCCTTTTCTGGTCTGATCACAGTGTCTTATTATCACGAACCAGAAATTGCCTCAAAAAAGGTAGTTGCAGTATCTAATGCCTGCTAAAAATAGTGACTAACCAATGATAATGAAATTAAAACTCATCGTTTGTGGGAGCTATTGTCAACTCATTCAATGACATTTTGCAATACACTCATTCTGGAGTCCCATGGGAAAGCCTTGTCGTTCGGTCAGAGGTGCCGTGGGAATCCTGATGTTTTTCATCAGGCACTGTGGGTGACTAGGAAACACCAGTTTTGAAAATTTTCTGTGCCCAAACAGTGTGTAGCTCTAGGGACTCAATTAAGCATTTGTTCAAGCACTAGAGTACATTCAAAGTGACTTCCTAAGGAAAATTTTGGCTCAATCTTGAGGTGCCCCTGCAGTTTACCTTGGAGGAAAACTGGGGTGGTCTTCATCAGTGAGAAAACACTGATTTGCTTCCGAAGTTTTTGTAGGATGGCAAATTTAGTATTTGCTCAGTTGTTTCCAGACCCTGTGAAGCTATCTTCTATGATCCAAAAGAAATACTAACACACTGGGCTCTTGCCAGAGAGAATAATCTTAACTTTTCAATTATTTGATTCTTATCAAGATCCCAGCTGAGAGAAGTAATATATGGGGAAGACTGCAGAGTGGATATGTTATTTAGTATTCAAGGTGAATCCCCAAATACAGAATTATACTAGCTTAGTCTGACAGGACTCACCTTAACTCAAGTCTTGGTTTTCATGGGAGGTTATTGCAAGAACCAGGGCTGTAATATCCCCTTTTGCTTTTCCATAAAAGTACTGCTAAGACATTGCCTGTTACATCCCTCAGAGCCCTCTGTGGCACTCCATATAGTAAACTCCTTCTGTAATTTTATTTCATTTGAAAACAGGCATTCTTTGCTTTTTTTCAACAGCAAGATTGATGTCACTTATTTTTTTTCTCTCTTTACCTTGGCTGCTAAGAAGCTCCGACCCAAATCTGAAGCACAATCTCAGTAATCATGTTAACTCTTAGGGTTGGCTTATTTCAAGTTTCCTTTTTCTTTTTTTTCTCTCCTGGTTTTCTATTTTGATTTTACCAATTCATTTTAAATGGGGTGTTTTCCATCATAGACCACCCAGATTCTTTCTGGAAAGAAGTAATATGTAAAACATACTTAGCTCATAACTTTTGACTCCCTTTGATTGTGTCATCTCAGCTCAGCCTCAATTTACAGAAATTGACCCCCAAAATGACTGCTTAACAAACTTAAGGAAGAAAGTGACAACTTAAAGTTGATAGAAGGAAACATACTGAAGGCTCTAGAAGAGGTAGTACGCTAAATTCTTATCAAAGACGCATCTAATAGAGAAACACCCTTCAGTGAACTCTTTCACCTACATGGAGCCCAAGACAGGGTGAAGTTTGGCCAGACACAGCTTACAACTGGACAATCTTTCAGCTGACAGTAATCTCCCCTCCATGGAATTCCCTATGAGCTTATTGAGATCCTACCTTGAGAGATTTACCACTTTCTACCCTTTGGTATCTTTTTTTTTTAGACAGTCTCACTCTGTCGCCCAGGCTGGAGTGCAGTGGCGCTATCTGGCTCACTATAACCTCCGTCTCCTGGGTTCAAGCCATTCTCCTGCCTCAGCCTCCAGAGTAGCTGGGATTACAGGCGCCCACCACCACACCTGGCTAATTTTTTGTATTTTTAGTAGAGACGGGTTTTCACCGTGTTAGCCAGGATGGTCTTGATCTCCTGACCTCGTGATCCACCTGCCTCGGCCTCCCAGTGCTGGGATTACAGGCATGAGACACCGTGATCGGCTATCTTTTATTTGTAAAATTACTTCGTCTCTCCTATCACTAGATTGGATGATCTATGAGGGCAGGGGAGCTGTATCATTTATAGTTTATCCCTCAATTCCTTCTTACCCTTTCCAATAGACGCAGTTGTTCAAATATTCACTCACTCACTAAATAAGTGATGTTCTTTCCAAGATTCCTGTGATGTGTTATTTACTCCTGGAAATCTGCTGCACAATATTGTCCCTTTTTCTGTAGTGTCAAACACTGGATGTTTGCCCAGACAAGATACCAAGATCTAAAAAGCATGCGACTTTCCTGGCATTGCTTTGTTTTCTAATTAGGATCAGCCATAAAGTTTCTGATAAGTAAATAGATATTAGTCTCAGTTGGTCCTTTCTATTCCTTTCCAAAATTATCTTGATCATTAATTTCACTTTCCAAATTACTGTGCTTATTTGTCTTGCATGATGGGAACTGAAAGATTTTGGAATGCATTCCTCAAAAAAGAGTCGGTTTAAATACCAATTTGTATGATTATGTCACTTGGGAATTTTCTGATTTGAAAAATCTGAGATAATTAAAAAAAAAAAAATCCTAAGTAGCAACCTGCTACAAAAGATGTAAGTCAACTTCCATTCACAAACAGGAGATCACAACAAATTTAGTGGCTACATCCTAATCACAACAAACCTAGTGGCGCTGGAGAGAATAAGGAATTTATGATGGCAAGTCTGTTAAGCTAACCAGTAAGCACATACACATAATATTATGTTTGCGGGTGGGTGGAGGCTGCAGGGCATTAATATTCGTTGGGTGTCCAGCCTGGCGTTTGTGCTTCAAACAGCTTTTGGGTTTCGTGCTCCAACTCCCGCAGAGTCACAAACAGCAATCTGCCCCTTTCCCCACCCGGTCTCAGTTCAGGCGGAGGTACAAGAAACGTCACGCACGAGTCCTCACACCGGCGGGCGCAGAGCGGGGCGTCAGGGGCTGCCCGCGGGGTGCACCTCTCCTCCACTACGTCCTAGTTGCGGCAGGGATCGGGGCGCGCCGGGGGAGCCGCCCTTAGCCCCCGAGGCCTGGGCGCGCAGGAGGTGTAGGACTCTGGGATTTTTGGGCCAGAACTCCGGCTCGGGGTCCCCGCCGCCTGGGGCGCGAAAGTTGCCCCTTGGAGAAACAAACGGTTCCGTCCCCAGGGCAGCGCAGGGAGCGCGCGGACAGGTCCTCGGGCAGCAGGGGGACGGGTGCAGACGACCTGGGACTGAGGGAGGGGTAGTGCTGGACCGCTCCACTAAGGTGCCTCCTGCCGAGGCCACCAAGACGGTCCCGGAGATGGCGTCGGCTCCTGAGTCTGCGGCGCCAAAGTGCTCCCAGGTGGGGCGGAGCGAAGGGGGTTTAAATTTCTCCCTCCTCGCAAACGTCCCCTTGCCTCGGGTCGGAGCGTATTGCGCCCAGACACCTCTCGAGGCAGGGTGATTGGACTTTCCCAGATTGGAGGGAAATTTAGAGCTGGCATTTAGAGTTATTGTAAAAGAAAAAAAAAGTGTTTTGAGAAGAGGTGAAGGGTAGGAGAGGAGAAGTGTTAAAATGTCTACCAAACCACGAGAAACCTCACTAGTTTTAAATTCGTGGCAGTTTATTGGCTTTCCCCAAATGTCCTCAGATTAGCCTGACAGCTCCTCACCTAAAAATATCGAGTAAAAGCCCCCAAACCAGGAGCAGTTAAACGGTGTCACTGAATTCAATCTCAGAGCGATTATGGAGTTAATTCACATAATAAGCAAATCACAGAGCTGACAGATTATTATATGAACACGGACAAATTGTTACATAAAATATTTTGATACTGATTGTTTTATTAGTAATGTTAAGCCCCTTTATGGCTGTTTCTTTTTCCCGGGACTGACATGTTATACAATGCTCATGGCTAAATAAATAAACCAAAATGCTGTGAACTAATTGTCTCCCTTATTTAACTGTACCTTTTCATTAACATTATTCACATGATTATTGATAATTCCATTGGCTATTTACAAGGGCAAAGTTTTTCTGTTGCAATTGCTACCCACAAAGAAAAGTACGTTAACATAAAGTGGACTTGAATAACATCCAGGTTTGAAAACTGATACTATTGATGTTTAAAAATATGTTAAGAGTTATTCTATCCCTAGACTATGAGAAAATTTAAACTGCACGTGCCCCAACTAATTAAAAACAATTTAAATTATTATTCATTATTAAAGAGAAAATACAAGGGATATAATCATTAGTCAAAACTTACTAATTTAAATGTTGCCAAATGTAGTCAAAATTTACAAAAATACATTTTATTTAGCAAAGAAAAGATAAATGTAATTTGTTGTAATTTATTTTTTATTTTATCAAAAAGGTACGGCACATTTTTCTTAATTTTATGTAATTAAGCTTTCTAATTTTAATAGAGCCATGTGCATACACAATCAGAATGATTAATAGGTATTTTGTTGATAAAAGGAAAAACAGAAACTCAATCCTTTATATTTCTACTAAAGCTTCCTAGACAAGAAAATATTTTAGCTAATGAAAAATCTTGAAAACCTTAAGTAGGGCATTATAGATCACAGCAGAAATAGGTGAAAGGTGATTTAATTTAATTTAATTTAGCTGGTTTTATCCCTTCTCCCGGAAACTGGAACCTTATCTATAGGGTGAGGTGCACTGGGAGGACAGGTGGAGAATTGGGAAAGAAAAAGGAAGAAACTGAAAGAATTTTAGTTTATAAAGAACAACATAAGTACATCAATAAATCAGATATTTTTTCCTATAAAAAATAAAGTACAATAGTAAAACTCATTAAAATTTCCTACAACGCAGAGAAAGTCTTTAAGCAGTACCATCTATACCACCATATCATTCTCTTTCTGAGTGCTACTTTAACTAAAATATATGTCTTCTAGTAAGAGAAGTAAGAAAATTCAGAAAGATCACCAAATAAGTGGTGTTTTGCGGGTGGACATGTGTAGTATTAGTGGCATTGAAGATACTAACTATGGCACAGATTTTTTTTTCTTTTTTTCTTTTTTCTTTTCTTTTCTTTTTTTTTTTTAAGACGGAGTCTCACACTGTTGCCTGAAATGGAGTGCAATGGCTCAATCTCGGCTCACAGCAACCTCCACCTCCCAGGTTCAAGCGATTCTCCTGCCTCCACCTCCCGAGTAGCTGGGATTACAGGCGTCTGCCACCATGCCTGGCTAACTTTTTGTATTTTCAGTAGAGACAGGGTTTCACTATGTTGGTCAAGCTAGTGTGGAACTCCTGACCTTGTGATCTGGCCACCTTGGCCTCTGAAAGTGCTGGAATTACAGGCATGAACCACCATGCCCGGCCTCAATACGAGAATTTAAGGTATTTCAGAGAAGAGCATCACCAGGATTCGAAATTTAAGTTACATCAATTGAAAATATGAAAGGATTTAAGATTATGACCGGGAAAGAAAAGATTCAAGTTACTAGCAACCATATTCAGTTATTTAAGGATTATCCTTAGAGCCCTGGAGTTGGGACATGCTGAAAGATTTAATAAGAAGAAAGAAGACTTTAATAGCATTGGGAGAAACTGACATTAGAACCTGAAGACTTTCTTGATTATAAAGTTATTGAATTGTAACAAGTCACTAAGCAAAGCATTCTTACAAAACTTTGCTTAATTTACCTTAATGTTTAGAATATTCTATACCAACTAGCCAAGAAAACTGGACCTGAGGTCCTTCTGGTTGTTTATCATGGAGTTCTGCATGGAAATAAAAAATATGCAATTGTATTCCGTTAAGATATTATTTTTGGTAGTAGATTCTTTTTGGGTTTGTTTGTTTTTCTTCTGTATTTTTACAATTTATCTGAGGTTTAAAAAAATAGCCATCTACTAGCTTGGACTGATGACATAAACTCTCTGAACCTCATTTTTTTCAATGGTTATAATAATTCCTGCATCATAAGTTGGCTTGATGATCAAATATGATAATGAAAGTAATGTTTTGAAAAAGATAATTGCTATTAAAATAAGCCCCCTATAAGTTTATATTATGGATTTCTATAGTTTTATTGCTGTATTGGGTTGCCTTTTTCCAAAGTGGCTAAAAGATGAAGAGCATGCTTGCTTTTTATTGTTAGTTTTTTTTACTTGTACAGTCGACTCTTCAACAACCCAGGTTTGAACTGCTCATGTCCACTTATACGTATACTTTTTTCAGTGAAAGTTATACCACATATGCCTGCCTCTCCTGCCTTCCCTTCCACTTCCTTTATCTTTTCTCCTTCTGCCACGACAGCAAGACCAATCTCTCCTTTTCTTCCTCCCATTCAACCTACTTAATGTGAAGACAATGAGGATGAAGACTTTTTGATGATCCACTTCCACTCAATGAACAAGTGAATATATTTTCTCTTCCTTATGATTTTCTTAATAACATTCTATTTTTCTCTAGGTTACTGCCTTGTAAGAATACAGTATATAATACGTATAATATACAAAATATGTGTTAATCAACTATTTGTTATTGGTAAGGTGTCATTAGTGGGCTATTAGTAGTTAAGATCTGGGAAATCAAAAGTTATATTTAAATTTTCAATTGTGCAGGGTTGGTACCCCTAACCCCCTGAGTTGTCAAAAAGACAACTGTAATTTAAATTATTTTTTCCTTTGATAAGTTGAATGAATACACTAGTGAAATTTAACATTATTTAGCATGTCTTAAGGAACTAATTCACCATTAGAAGTGAACATAAGTATTCATACTGGAGGGTTTCAGGGACCCAGCCAGAACTCAGTGAGTCATAAATTCTAAGGGTGGAATCCAGGAATTGTAGCTTTTAAAAGCTCCACAAACAAAATGCATGTCCCCAAATGTGAGAATTCCTGACCCAAGAGTTACATTTATTGCCTTCCTTCTGTGGCCAGATATGCCAGTCATATCTGAGGATGATTTTAGCTAATGATTGTTGTATTATCCCATTCTCACACTGCTATAAAGAAATACCTGAGACTGGGTGATTTATAAAGAAAAGAAATTTAATTGGCTCACTGTTGCACAGGCTGTATAGGAAGCGTGGCTGGGAAGGCCTTAGAAAACTTACAATCATGGCAGAAGGCAAATGGGAAGCAAGCATATCTTCACATGGTCAGTGGGAGAGAGAGAGTGAAGAGGGAAGTGCTGCACACTTTTAAGCAACCAGGTCTCGTTAGAACTTACTATCACGAGAAGAGCAAGGGGGAAATCTGCCTCCATGACCCAATCACCTCCCACCAGGTCCCTCCCCCAACATTGGGGATTAAAATTCAACATGAAATTTGGGTGGGGACAGACAGCCAGGCATATCAATTGTCATCTTCACTCCCCAGCTTTCAGGGAGACTTCAGGAAGTTAATGTCCTTTGCCAACTTGTGAGCTAGCTACACCTCCAAACTCAAAAGCGCTGATAGATTTTTGGGTCTTCTAGAGATTGCAGAGCCTAAACTTTAGGATGACCTTGAATTCATCATCTATTTCTGAGTGATAGATGTGCTAATTATGCTAGAATAAGAATTGTGCAGGGATAATGGGTGCAAATTATGTCTGCTTGGAACAAACAAGGAGATATGGTCAGCCTGCTGAATTTAGAACATGCTTTCTGGAATCATTCTGGAAGCATCAGAAAGATCTTAACAAAACCTCCATAACTGAGGAGATATACTCAATCTCCTTGGGCCCCCCAGATTTTGACTCACAGTTGAAAAAGAGGCCTTAGGATGATTTGGAGGGAGGATCCAGAGTGGCCCCAAAATTCAGACTGCTAGTCCTAGGAAGAAGAAAAATATCTTCCCTGAGGACCCCCCTTTCACCATCCTGTTAAGCCCCACATTTTCAAACAACCAAAAAGTGTCATAAGACAAAGTGTGCCCTGGGGCATCTGAGCTTTTTATTTTTTTTTTTAGTTTTTGAATTTTTGTGAGTATATAATAGGTGTATATATTTATGGGGTATGTGAGATATTTTGATACAGGCATATAATGCTTAATAATCACATCAGGGTAAATGGAGTGTCCATCACACCCGTTTTAAATTCACAGCTGGCTTTTGGATATAGCCCCAAAGCACAGAGCCCCTCCGGTTTGATGGTGAACCACAGCTTCTATTTTTTGCTTTGTTGACTACTTTTCTCCTTTCTCAACACTCCTCTGAAAAATCTCAACTATTTTACAGGCCTAACATAATTAATCTTCCCAGATTCTCCCACTTTTTCCACACCTTTGTAGTATAGCATTGCCTTAACCTCTTGTTTCCAATCCTTCCTATCTGTTGACCTTTCCATCTCTTTACTGTCCTCTTTTCCACATTATTCTTTCTATCTGGATGCCATGACAGGAAGTTTGACTAGAGGAAGGCCAAAATTAACATATGAGGACCATATTGAAAGATGAAGAGATAAATATGGCTGGCAGGAAAGGAAAGTGATGGTTGAAAACTCCTGTCTAGTTTAAGACATCTTTTGGAAATAGGTATAATCCACAGTTTCAGATAAAAAAGCAGAGGAACAACATTTGAATCTCAGTGTTATTTTTGAAAATGTAAGGACTTGTGGTGTGTGTTTGTCACACCACACACTTTATCTTTCCTAAATCCTGAGAGCAACCAAGAGATTGTAAATAGGCAAAATCCATCCAAACATTTATTTTTGATCATTTAGTATCAGCAACAGAGACAAGAATGAAACACAAAGCCTATGAGAACAATGTCTTAGAATTTATTTAAGAACCAAATACCAAGAGGGAGAATGTTCAATGTTCTCTTACATTTCATCTTTATGAAATTTGTTGTTTAAGTTCTTCTACTACAACTGTCTTAACCTTTTCATATGTATATATTTTCATTCCCTGCTGCAGTTCACTGTCTTACAAGGTAAACACATTATTGCTTCTTTCTTTCATAAACCATGAACTTCCTCTCCATTTCTACAGATGAGAAAACTAAACTTCCTTTATTTGTAATTCATTTCTGAACTCTCACTAAAGCATGAACCCCTGTACATTATCACAACGCTAAACTCCTTGCAAATTACTTCCCTCCTTTTGCCTAAAAAAAATAAATGAAAAGAGTCTTAGACAAATAAGGTTAGCATTTCCAGAAGAGTGGCATGAACATTTCAAATAATAAAACTTGAAGGCAGGAAAGGTCATGCCACTGTGGATATCTCTGCCTATATAAAACATTTGCCATTTTTTCAAGCTTTTTCATAAACTTAGCTGAGTTAGGGGCAAATTCTTGCCCTTTTTTAGGTAAAAGGGAATGATCATGCTAAAACCATAAAAGATTCCGTAGTTTGAGTTTTCTTTTTCAGGATTATTGAAGTTTGAAATAATGAATTCCAAAATTAAGGGTGCAAATTCTTGGAAAAGCAAACCAAACTAAAAATAATGGAAACAAAGAAGAGGTTTATCACACACTACAGCAAGTCAGTTCTTAATTTTTGCAATTTCACTCCCCTGAACTTTAGGATTTTACATAAATTATATACCTAGTAAAAGTAAAATTATTCATCTGAGAAAGAATTGTATAAAATGTGACTATTTTACTGAACTAAATGTGGATGTTCAAAGTTTGACCAGATCTTTTACTAAATTGATTAATATTTTGAAACTCTATGACTATGAAAGCTTTTCTAGGAAAAAGTTTATATAGTAAAATATTTATTAAAAACAAACAAATAAACAAAACCTCCAACCTTTGGAATTACCAAGAAAAAGATACTCAAGATATTGGCATATCCTGTAAAACACATCTGGGAATTTAATAATGTTTTACTTCTTAGCTTATTAGCGCCACTTAAATTAACAGTGATTGAAATACACTCTACCTTTTTCTTCAATAAACTTTTCATTCATTCACAAATACAATGGGCCTCTCCCTGGAATAAGACTTTTCATTTTTTGAAAAGCCTTCTTGACCTGTAAGAGTTTTCAATTAATCAAAGCAACAAAACAAAATGTGAAATACGCACCAAGGAACTGAGGCTCCCTTAGCATTCCCTTAGAATAAACATTGTCACTTATCACAGACTGTCCTACAAATCCCTGGAATTCTTCATAAAGTGAACATTCCAAAATGTAATTGCCCTCTTAACTGACAGTTAACAAATCCCATTAAAACGTTAACTGGCTACCATACCAAAAAGAGAGAGGGAGAGAAATTGGAGTGCGAAGCATACGATTTGGAAGAAGTCAGACTGCTTTGCCTCTCTGTCCCTTCTGTTTATAAGAAAGGAATAGTTGTTAATGAAGATCAGACCGAGTTAGAAACCAACATCTCATTTGCAGGGTCGAACAACTCATGGGCCTTTAAATATTTAAAAAACAAAACAAGTTGCACAATCAATGTTATGCTTTAAGTAATCTACTTAAATAATCTCAGAGCTGTTTCAGATTTCATTCGTAGAAATAAAATGAAATCCAGAAACATAAATTTTCATCAGACAGCTTGATATGTTTGTAACATATATATACACTAACAAACAATAAGCACATATACAGATGTCTTACTTTCAATGTTTTCAGATTATGTGCACCTGAATGATTAAACTAGAAGAAGTGTAACACGTCTGTTTTAATAGAATGTGAAATAAAATCTTTATATATACTTCAAGCATTTGGGAATACTGGTATAGAAATTAATAAATAAAAGCTTAAATCTCCTCAAACATCAGTAAGTCATCATTTTAAAGGTGCTACATACTTTCCATGGAGAGTTAATATGGTAGACAAGAAGCCACTCTCAGACCATGGAAGTTCCAGTAGAATGAAAATACAGCAAGGTGAGTGAGAAAGCCATGCTTGGCTCTTTTAACCACATTATTTATCACAATAATGAAATTCTATCAAAAGCAGTGGTCAGGACGATGTATTACATGGCCAAATCATGAAGCATCCTTACCATCAGTACCCAAAGACCTCAAGATTCTGGTCACCTCACAGATCAGCTTAACATTTTTCGTACTTGGTTATTAATGCCTCTGCACTACAGCAACTATGTTTACAGCATAACGATGCTCCTTTGCTCTAGATGTACTGTCAGCATGCTTGTCATTTGAGCAATATTTTTTAACTCATGAAGTTGACATCTTTGCTCAGTTTAGGTTTGTGGGCTGAGCCACAGGACCTTTCTTCCGGATGACCGGACACTATGCCTGTGGCTGGCCACATATGTATTTTAATCATTGAGTTCAAATAAAGCTGGGAGAATACAGACGGCTTGAGACCCAGGACCAGATGTGCTTCCTTACTCCGAAATCTCTGCTGCAGTCCTTCTCCTTTGGCCTTCAATATTAATCTTCATGCAAGTCTAATTTAGCTGTTTCAGAGATGCAAGTTTAAGAGTACAAAGGTGTCTTTTTCTTTTACCTTGTGCCCATCCACCTTTTCACCAAGGACTGACACGGACGACTTCCTGCAGTGAAAGGGAGTTCAAAGTGTAAATTGCTTTCAATGAGCTAGCATTTCTTTCTTTCTTTCTTTCT
>NW_012121821.1:2070642-2172783 GCF_000951035.1 Colobus angolensis palliatus | reverse complement strand
TTTCTCTTTCTTTCCTTCCCTCCCTCCCTCCCTCCCTCCCTCCCTCCTTCCTTCCTTCCTTCCTTCCTTTCCTTCTTTTTGTTTTTTTGACAGGGTTTCACTCTGTCGCCCAGGCTGGAGTGTACACTGCAAATGCGGCTCATTGTAGCTTCGACCTCCTGAGCTCAAGGGATCCTCCTGCCTCAGCTTCCCAAGTAGCTGAGGCATGACTACAGGCATGCGCCACCATGCCTGGCTAATTTTTAAAGGTTTCTTTGCAGAGGCCAGATGTGTTGGCTCATGCCTGTAATCCCAGCACTTTGGGATGCAGAGGTGGGTGGATCGCTTGAGCTCAGGAGTTCGAGACTAGCCTCAGCAACGTGGTGAAACCCCCGTCTCTGCCAAAAATACAAAAAGTTCACCAGGCTTGGTGGTGTGTGAATGTGGCCTCAGCTACTCGGGAGGCTGAGGTGGAAGGATTGCTTGAGCCTGGGAAACAGAGGTTGCAGTGAGCCAAGATTGTGCCACTGCATTCCAGACTAGGGGACAGAATGAGACCCATTTTCAAAAAAAATTTTTTTTTCTTTGCAGAAATGGGGTCTCACCCTGTTGCTCAGGCTTAGTATTTTAATTCACACTACAGTATAAATAATCCTTTCAGTGCCTGAAATGTTAATAGGTAGAATTTGTGCAGGCATTCTAAGAAGCACTTCATAAGTACCTCACTCGCTAACCATCCCCAATAAACTCTAACTATCCCCATTATGTAACTAGGGACAATGAGGTTTAGGGGAGGTTAAGTAACTTGTCCAAGGTTGATATAGGATAGATCGCAGCCTCACTCATATGCTTATGATTCTCTATTTTACCACCTCTTTTACTGTTTCCCTAAATGCCACCATCTCTTGCCTCATCCTCTATCCTGTGAGAATCATCTATGGACTCCATTCCGAATCTTTTTACCTTACACTTTTCTGTAGAAGATCAATTTCTTTCCTTTATTTAAGGGTTCTTAACCTAGGACCTAAGAAAGAACCTTTAGGGGAGAAGCCTTGGGAGAGGCAAATAAATGCCTTGAAGTTGTTCATTTTCATGTGCATGAACAGAAGTGCATTTTTCAGGAAGAGGAGTTCCCATGGTTTTCATCAGGTTCTCAAGCAACCTGCTACTGCAAAATATTAAACCCGTGACTTGATTCGATTTTCAGGGCAGAGAGGTAAGAGAATAAATTTGCCTGGAAAGTGGATTCTTGGTGAAATCAAAGTAGCACAAGTACAATTCACTGTGAACTCCACAAATCTGTTTCAAATTTTTCTAGAGGATCTATTGTAAAAGCTTTGGCTAGTGCCCACAGTTTAGCTCTACACATCTCAGGTGTGATCAGGAGCATGGCAGGTATGATACAACCTGGGGCAGGTATGTAAGGAGTGGGGACGGTATAGCATGTAGGGGTATTTTTGATGTTTCTTTGGAAAAGTGATCTTAATTTCAGACTTGACTGGGAGAGCTGCAGTGCCCCTGAGCTTCCATCCTGCTCAATGAGAAGTTGAGGAAAGTAGAAAAAATGGTAACAGTAATGGTAGAGGGTGTCTGTGGGCTATAGCTTCCTTAGATCTCTAAAGATGTATTCAATAGCCTCAGAGTTTATGATGTGGTTCACCTGGTCATACAGGACAAAATTACACACAGCTCTCAGATAAGGCCAGACTATTTTGATCATCATTAGCAAGTTACGAGAATTGAACATCAGTGAGATTTAATGAAATTTAAGGAAGGTATTCTGTGGTGGGTGAATAAGTAGGAATGATTTAAGAGAAAAACTATACTTTTCAAAACAAAAACACTCAAATGCAAGGAAAAGAAAGATCAATGACTAATGAAGGAAATCCTAGTTTTAGCTACTATTTCGATTTTTACCGTTAAAATTAAGTTGTTACCACCTGATCTTATACTTTCTCATTGTTAGAAAGCACAATTAAATTTATAAGAAAAATAATTTCCCTTCGCTGGGCATGATGGCTCGTGCCTGTAATCCCAGCTACGTGAGAGGCTGAGGCAGGAGGATCACTGGAGGTCAGGAGTTCAAGACCAGCCTGGGCAACATGGTGAGCACCACCCCCCGTCACAAAATAAATACACAAAAAATAATTTCTTTCTGAAAAATAGTGGCTGTTGTTCTGGGAGTAGCAATGGTAGAGAGGTGGAGAGTGGAATGAAATAGATGTGATGGTATATTTTTTTCTACTGAAAGAAAAAGGACAGATCTAAGGTGGTTTAACACATGTAACTAAAGTCTGAAGGACCTGTACCCAAAATGTCAATACACATTGTAGAACTGAGCTGGATCCAAGTAGCTAGTCCCAAGCAGAAGGAGATCAAATCAGGAGGGGCCCAGTGTGTATACTCAAAATTCCTAGAAAAAAAAAAGGCAGAAAGGAGCCAGGAGCCCATGTATGGGGTATCTTTTGTGGCTATCTGTAGAGCAGGTAACATGAAGAAGGAAGTTAGACTGAAAGGTAGACCTTGGTTACAAGCTGAAAAGAATCTCCAGGACTAAGCTAATGAAGATGTAACCACCCAGTGGGTTCATTTTGCTTGCTGCCCAGACAGAGCCCATTTATTAAGACAGGGGAATTACAATAGAGAAAAAGTGATTCACTCAGAGCCAGCTAAAAAGAGACTGGAGTTTTATTATTACCCAAATCAGACTCCTTGAAAATTTGGAGACTAGAGTTTTTCAAGGATAATTTGGAAGGTAGGGGACCTGGGAGTGGGGAAATGCTGATTGGGTTAGAGATGAAATCATAGGGAAGCTGTCCTCTTGAACTGAATCGGTTCCTGGGTGGGGGTCACAAGCCCAGCTGTCAAGTTTGAGTGGAGCCATCTGCCATCAGAAATGCAAAAACCTGAAAAGACATCTCAAAAGGCCAATCTTAGGTTCTACAAATAGTGATGCTATTCACAGGAGTAATTGGGGAAGTTGCAAATCTTGCGGCCTCTGGAATAATGGCTGGTAATTATTTAACTACACCTACATATTAGTAGAATTCAGGCCCTTCTTATCCTCTTATCTTGGTGGCCTTTCATTAGTTTTACAAGGTCAGTGTACTTTGGGGGAAGGACTATTATCATTTAAACTACAAACTGAATTTCTCCCAAAGTTAGCTTGGCCCACACTCAGGAATGACGGAAGACAGCCAGGAGGTTAGGCTAGAAGCAGGATGGAGTCAGCCATGTCAGATTTCTCTTACTGCCATAATTTCGCAAAGGTGGTTTCAAAGATATGTAGCACATGAGAGATATTATACTACAAGGCACTTTTAAACCTTGACTGGGGGCAAGAAGACAACATGAAACTGTAGTTTTAGCCCTTGGTTGTATATGGTTTACATCACCAAATTCTCTGTGCAGACAAAAGTCATACAAACTCATTGTAAAATGTGTTTTCTAGTGTGCACAAAACTATACAGAATTATATAACCTCTGGATACAATCTGTAACCTAAAAGTCTACATGACTCTTCCCATAATCCAAGTACTTTTCCCAGAGGCAACCAGTGTTAATAATTTTATGTGATGGGTGAATTTACGAAATTGTGCGCCACACACATACACATAGGCACACGATTTTTTTCAGATCCATGTGTGTATCTTATAACTCACAACAGTATATCGCCGTCTCCTCACCTTTTCAATTCATACTAGATCTGCTTCATTTAACTAACGGCTGCACATTATTTTGAAGTATCAAATACTGTAATTTATGTAACCGTGTCTGCTTCCGCATCCTATCTTTAGCAGAAACCTCTCAGAGGCCATTCATTCATTCATTGGATTTTGGACATCACTATTAACATGGCCCCATGTCAAACATCTGATTATGAAGATGTGAGTTACATATACTTTATACTCAAGGCTTAAAATCAAATAAAAGAGATAAGATTTAATTGTATTAATATAGTTGTGAAATGTAAGGCAGTTTAAAGCCACCTTAAATTCTTTCTGCTGTAAAGCAGAAAGAGTGTTAGTAGGAAAGGAGTAAATAAACAAATAAATAACCAATTTGCAGCACCAGATAAATGTTTCCTGGGGAGTTTAAGCAAAGAGTCACAGGAGTTTAGAGGCACTGGAGCTGGTTTCCAGCAGGGCTTCCCTGCCCCTGCCCTGCAGCACCACCAGATCAATCTTCCTACACCAGCACTTTGATCATATCACTGCTCTACTCAGAAAACTCCCATGACCCTCCGTGGCCTGGCGTCTTTTCCCATCTGCTATGGAAGGTATTTCATCCATGTTATTTCATCTGTGACACTGTCCCATTAGAATTGTGACATGGTTGAAAGTGTCCTGGAGTTGTTATTACCAGACCTGGGTGTGAATTCTGCTTCTGTCACTTTTTAACTGAGAGACCTTGGGCAATCCTTGTAACTTTCCCAGATTTAGCTTCTTCATTTGTCAGCCGTTGATATTGTCCATATCATGGGTTTGGCATAAAATTAAATGAGATAATACGGGTGAAAGTTCTTTGTTAACTGTAAAGTGTCTTGGGAGCATATGCACATGTGATATACACCTTTATAAAGGCACTCAGTAATCACCTATTTATAAATATGGCTAGTGCTTTCCTGTAAAATATGCCTGTAAGTCATTATACACCCCCACCCACCTTGGAGTGGGATATTTGTTTTGGACTCTGAGGGCTGAAAGGAATTTGAGAAGAAAATGGGGGAAAGGCATTCCAGTCTCACGGAATGGCATGAGAAAGGTTTAAATGGCATGTTAAAAGGTTTTAAGGCTACAGTGTATTTGGGGAACAGCAAATTGTCTGCTTTGCTCAAGTGCAAGGTATACCCAGAGAAAAATCTGGAGTTCACGTTGGAAAGAACTGGAATCAAATGTGAAGGCTCTCGAAGCCTGGGCCAGGAGGTCTGCACTCAGGCAATAGGGGTCATGGGAGGTTTCTGAGCAGAGAAATAATTTCTCAGTCTTCTGAGGGATGGATTGACAGGAGGATGGTTAGAGGTGAAGAGGGTGCCTGGGAGGCTGTGGCTAAGGCAGGTGTCAAAAGATCAGTTGCTGAGGACACATTCTGACCAAGGAAATGGAGAGGCATAAAGATAAGTTAGTGAGATTGTTGTGAAATCATTGGCTGGATTTTTTGTGTGTGTGTGGTCCGTGATTGAACCCTGGGGAAGAGGTATAAAGACAAATCGAAGAGGTTTTAAGCTTGATGGTGATCTTGGGTTGGAGGAAATTAACCTATTGAGGACCAGAGAACATGTGTGGGGCTATTTGTTTGCCTGGGATGTGGAGGTAATGGAAGAGAAAGTAGAAAATGTAGCCAGCAGTGATACCTGAACTAGCCAGTGAAGCAGCAGTCTAGGGGTGGGGCAGTGCCTTCGGTTGCTCACAAACCTCACTGATTCCTAAGCTGGACTGAGACATTCCCTAGGAACACAAAGTGCACCCAGAAAATTAATAGTAAAAACTAGACTTGGACTCAGGCGCTTGCCACAAGGCCCGGCTAATTTTTTGTATTTTTAGTAGAGATGGGGTTTCACTGTGTTAGCCAGGATGGTCTCGATCTCCTTACCTCGTGATCTGCCCACCTCGGCCTCCCAAAGTGCTGGGATTACAGGCGTGAACTCTTAAGGGAACAGTTTTCATTGGAAATAACAGACTTGTTAATTATAATTTATTCTCAAATTCCTTTTCAATTCATGAGTTTCCTTCAAAGGATTTGGCTTAGAAACTTTGTTAGCCATGTTTCAATGACCATATAGCCTGAAAAGGGATCCAGATGTGTTTCTTTACAAATAGTCTTCAATTCATTTAACCAGTTCAAACTCCCTTTGATTTCTAATATGTTTGAATAAATAAGGCTGTGCTGCAAAGCTAATCTGTTTCCTGAGGATTTGAGAAATAACTTGGAAATCAACTATAAAGCACTATTCTCAGGAAAAATCCAATACTTTGCAGCCAGATGTCCATCAAGGCCCTATAACTGAGAAAAAGCCTTCACTGGCATTACTTACCAAAGGAAATAAGAATTTCTCCCAATTGTCAAAACTAATAAAAACTTGTTTATGTGGGTTTGCTCCATTTCATCTTATGATCTACTATTACCTATACTGAAAGCAGTAACAAAATATAGTTCACTGTAAAAAAAGTAATTCAAGTATAAACGAGAACTTGTAATGGAAATAGATTCTCACATAGGGACAATAACTAGCATCGGGAAACTCATTGGTATAAATCCCAGACTTAAAAAATACATAATTTTATATTGTCTTATTTATTACAAATTTGCACACAGTTTAAGAGAAGTATTTCAAAGGACTTAGATTTTTGTTGCAACCTTTAAAGTTAAAATTATATCGTTGAACCTTCTTGAAAAGTTACCAAGATAATTATAAACAATAATTCAAAATCTTAATACATTATACAACTGGGAGTGGTTATTAGATTCAAAAGCAACGAGCATCTGTTGAGGGTAGGAAAAGCAAACACATTGGAAACAATCCCTCCACACATGTAATGGAGTGTCAAGAAATTGATAGTATTTTTGACCGGTTCATTTTCTAGCACCCATGGAGACTAATACCTGTCTTTTTTTTTTTTTTTTTTAAGAAAAAGGAAAAGAAAATGTTCTCTGTAGAAGCCTGGCGAGGCCTGCTGAGGATATAGAAACAGTGGAATGAATGTGTGGCAAATGAATAAGAGCCATAGAGGTCTCTATCCTTATTCCATATGGTCTGAAGTGAGTCTGATGGGATTTCAGATTGTGACCAGAGATAGCAGAAGATTGTCCAAAGCTCTGAATGAAAACTTCAGACTTCTGAATCAAAACCTCAAATTCAGGTCAAGTTTGCTGAGAAGTTTTTGCTGAGGCTCATGAACCTCTCTGTGAACCTGCCCCAAGTCCTACACTAGATAAGGGAAAATTTCAAATAAACCTGGGATGAATTACGGCTTAAGGTGGAAATCAAGTGAAATCCAGTTTTATCTGTGTTTCAGTTTAAATTTAGAATGGGAATCCACATAAATCAGAAATGTGTGCCCTCTCCCAGCTTCTCATGAACCTCACACAAACAGAAAACACTAAAGGCAATGAACAGCAGCTCAAGCTAATGAGGTTTTTTTAACAGACATGCTTTCAATGTATACAAACATGTAAACCAGCAGCTACATTGCTTCACTGAAATGTAGGCTTCAGGATTCTGAACCTATGGTTATCTGGCATAGTATCTCATCCTATCCTGAAACGATTGCTGATAGCTTGGAACAAAGCTAAGCATGCTGGGTAGTTACTCTTCATACCCCTCTGGCTGGCAGGATGCACAGACTGTCACTGCATGGATAGAGAAATCAAGGGGGTCAACATTATGTGTTACTGATTGTAAGGCCCAGGGTCACATACCCACACAGGGAATTTAAGCATGGTAAAGGAGTAACGGCTGCCTATTCCTTGGCCCTCACCCTGTCTGTCCTGCCTATACTGTCCCTTTAAAAAAATTAAGATGATATGATTTTATAACCATTAACAATGTATCGAGCCCCCCAGAGAAGGAAGGACTGAATTTGGGGAGGTGACTGGCTGTTGGAAAGATAATTTCCCCTGGAGAGGCAAGAGAAGCCTTGGCCCTGGCACAGAAGCAGGAGATAGGCAGAGAAGGGGAACGCCACCTGGAGCAGAGGAAAGCCAGAAGAGCTCAGTGAACATCAGCCACTGTGTGTGTTGCATGTGTGTGTACACAAGCATGCATGCGTGCATGTGTGCATAGCAAGTTTAAAGACAGGAAAGCTCCCACATTGCTGAGACAGAGATAGGGAGAGAACGAATTACAGCAGCTGCAACAACTGCCCTCAGTACAGTTCAGGAGTCACTTGAGATCTTGTTGTGGATGGAAAGGGAGTTGGAGGAAATTGGGGTTTCAAGCAGTGGCACAACTGCTGGTCCCTGCAATCAATCAGAGGTCCTTATTTCATCGCCCTCATGTCACATGTATCCTTAGCTTTTTACCCCCTCAGGCTAAGTGGTTTGGCCAACACCCAGAGCCTATTTGCAATATGCACCCCTCTCTCCCACCTACCCACTACTTTATGTTTCATTACGGCAAGATTTGTGAGAATTTGAACATGGGCAGGGCTAGAGACTAGCTTGTATGATTTAAGAACTACTGTATAATAAGACTGTAGATAAAATATTTACATGTAAAGGAAGTGTTAAGTATTGCAAAAATACAGACAAATATTTGATACTTTTATTAAATTCTTTCCTATTTGCAGATGTCTCAAGGGTCTGTTTTTGAACAAAACTGTCTTGCCAACTCTAAATAGAATGTGTGCTTGAAAAACATGGAAATATTTTACCTATTTGGTAAAATACCTCACTTCACAGTCTTTCTCCTCCCTTCTTTTCTTATGCCCTTCCCTTTCCTCTGCCCTAAATGAAGTTGTCCAATTTGGGAAGTTTTTTTTTTTTCCTTGTTTTAATCCATAAAACATACTGCCATTGTTGACTTTTGGGTTTCATTTTGCATTCCTGTGTAAATAATTAACTAAACCATGTCTGCAACGTATAAGAACGTCAATGAAATTGGTCTTGCTTCAATATAAAGGTAGAGGCAGGTTCTCACATATCTATTTTCAGGTAAGTGGCTTAGATTCCCTTTCGCATTAGCAGAAGACTCCTAATACTATCTAATGTGTTCCAACTCTAGAGTGGGGAGACAAACAAAGGAACCTGATTTATCTTAAGGTAGGTTAATTTCGGTAAGAATGAATTATTATAAATTAGAAATGGATTGAAATAAAATGAAAGCTGGATGCTAATTTAAACACAGGCTCATGTTGCACGAGACAGCTGCTGAAGACCTTTAAATGGTCCAGCACATCCCTTAAAAACATTGAGATCTGCCTACAAACACTGCCTGAGTCTTTGCAGAGCACTGTGTGGGTAATCTTGAGAAGACACTAACACTCAGGCTTGGAATAACCCCAACCTTAATCCCTAGCCCTCTACCTCATTCCCACTATTTTCTTGTATTGGGCTATTCTCATATTGTCATAAAGAAATACCTGAGACTGGATAATTCATGAAGAAAAGAGGTGTAATTGGCTCACGGTTTTATAGGCTGTACAGGAAGCATCTTGCTGGCATCTGCTTGGCTTCTGGTGAGGCCTTAGGAAACTTACAATCATGGCGGAAGGTAAAGGGGGAATAAGAACATCACATGGCCAGAGCAGGAGCAAGGGAGAGACGGGGAGGTGCCACACACTTTTAAATGACTAGATCTCACAGGAACTCACTTACTATCACGAGGATAGCACCAAGAGGGGTGGTGCTGAACCATTCATGAGGGATCTGCCCCATGATCCAGTAACCTCCCGCCAGGCCCTACCTCCAACATTGGGGATTATGTTTCAGTGAGATTTGGGAAGAAACACACACTTAAACTATATCATCTCTGCATACAGTGGAAATTGAATAAAGGCTATATCATCAATTCTAGGATGTGCCTCCTCTTTCCCATTTTAACGTCTCTGAAATTGTATAATCAATGACATCTTCCAATCACTGTTGGGCAGGTGGAAGTCCTGACACAATTGTCATTGCTTCTGTTCACATAACCCTGAATTATGTTGACGCTCTGTAAGCATGAGTGGATCACTGCAACCCTTCAACATTTTAGTCAGAAAATGGTTAAAAGATAATTTAAGGAAGAAATATAAATTCTGGCTTTTGTCTGAAAACCTTCCTTTGAGGTCTGGTGGGATCAAGGAATTACAGCATTTGCAGAAACGGGTGGCTGGGAGTTGAAAGAAATTCCCACAGATAACAGTAGAGCACTGTTGTGCTGCAAATACAACATTTTTGATAGCACAGAGAACAATATTGTGTGGGCTGAAAATCCTGAATCAGGAGTGACACCACCAACATGGTGCAATAGAAACTCCTGACTCTCCTACCACCCATAGATGCATCAAATAAACATCCATTCACAGATAAATTCCCTCTGAGAGAAAATCAGAGACCAACTGAGAGACTCCTACCCACCACGCAACTAAGGAAACATCCACACTGAAGGGGTAGGAAAAGCTGAGGCACATTTAGGCATGAACCTTACACCAGCCGGGCTCTGCTCCATAAATTGGGAAAGAAATCTCAAACAACCAGTTTCCCTCCAAGGAAAGGAGGATCTGGACCTCACAGGTAGGGCTGTAACACTGTTTACCCACAGTTTCACTCAATTCACCAACTATGGGAGTGGAGAGGGTTAGACACATGCTAGTTCCCTCTAGATTATATGAAAAAAGTGGTGGTTTTATAAGTACAGTGCTCTTCCAAGGACTACATCCCTCTGGGAGCAGTGCAGAGTAGGAGCTTAAAAAACCATAGCCCTCACCAGGCACAGTGGCTCACGCCTGTAATCCCAGTACTTTGGGAGGCTGAGGCAGGTGGATCACTTGAGGTCAAGAGTTTGAGACTCGCCTGACCAACATGGTGAAACCCTGTCTCTACTGAAAATATAAAAGTTGGCCAGGCATGGTGGTGCATGCCTATAGTCCCAGCTACTCAGGAGGCTGAGGCAGAAGAATCTCTTGAACCCGGGAGGCGGAGGTTGCTGTGAGCCGAGATAGTGCCACTGCCCTCCAGCCTGGGTGACAGAGTGAGACTCCATCTCAAAACAAAAACACAAACCATAGCCCTCTGTTTCAGCCTAGAAGGGGTATAAAAAACATTTCTCTAGTGGTTATATGGTGACCTGGCTTCTAACTAACTTGTATCAGGGAGTCAAACAGACAGTCAATTTTTTTTTCTTTTTTTTTGAGACAGGTTCTTTGTCACCCAAGCTGGAGTTCAGTGGTACAGTCTGGGCCCACTGCAGCCTCAACTTTCTGAGCTCGCCCAATTCCTCTGCCTTGGCTTCTCAAGTAGCTGGGACTATAGGCACACACTACCACACTGCTAATTTTTTTTCATTTTCAGTAGAGACGAGGAGGTCTTGCTATGTTGCCCAGGCTGGTCTTGAACTCTTGGGCTCAAGCAATCCTCCAGCCTTGGCCTCTCAAAGTGCTGGGATTACAGGCGTGAGTCACCAATTCCGGCCTTAGACAGTCAATTTTTAACCCACCACCAGTCTGGGAGGAGTTTGCACTCACCCCAAGCACCCTAACTCTTACAATATCCACTTAAGGGACTGCATTCTAAATCTCTTAGTTCAGAGAGCTGAAGGACTAGCATACACGTGTTTTCCTAAACCACAGGGGGGAAAATAAAAGTTCATTTTATATGGGCATGCAAGCTCTTTAAAGGATTCCACACCCCTGGGAATAATGCCATTAAGGGACTTAAAAACACAGTCATTTCCCTCTGGAAGGGGTTTATGAAACACCCCTCCAGAGGCTTCTTGGTGGTCTGACTTCTAACTTGTACTGGGGAGTTAAATGGATAGTCAGTTATTAACCTGCTGTCAGCCTGGGAAAAATTTGCATTCACACTGAGATCCCTAACTTTTATAATATCCACCTAAGAAATGGCATCCTAAATCTCCTAACTGAAAGAAGAGACTGGCATACGCATCTCTCCAGACTGCAGGAAAAAAGCCACATTTTAAAATGGGAGTACAATCACTTCCAAGGTCTTCATCCCCCTAGAGTGGTACAGAGAAAGGGCTTTAAAAACTCAGCCCGGGTCAGGTGCAGTAGCTCATGGCTGTAATCCCAGCACTTTGGGAGGCCAAGGCGGGTGGATCACTTGAGGTCAGGAGTTTGAGACCATCCTGGCCAACATAGTGAAACTTCGTCTCTACCAAAAATATAAAAATTAGCCGGGCGTGGTGGTGCATGCCTGTAGTGCCAGCTGCTCTGGAGACTAAGGCAGGAGAATTGCTTGAATCTGGGAGGCAGAGGTTGCAGTGAGTTGAGATCACACCACTGCACTCCAGCCCGGGTGAGAGTGACACCCTGTCTCAAAAAATAAATAATAAGTAATAAATAAAAATTTAAAAAATGAATAAAACTCTGTCCCCTGCAGTGTCTCACGTCTGTTATCCCAGCACTTTGGGGGGCTGAGGTGGGCGGATCACCAGAGGGTCAGGAGTTTGAGACGAGCCTGACCAACATGGTGAAACCCCGTCTCTACTAAAAATACAAAAACTAGCCAGGCGTGGGGGCGCATGCCTGTAATCCCAGCTACTCAGGAGGCTGAGGCAGGAGAATCACTTGAACCAGGGAGGCAGAGGTTGCAGTGAGCCTAGATTGTGCCACTGCCCTCCAGCCTGGGCGACAAAGCAAGACTCCATCTCAAAAAATAAAAATTAAAAAGACAAAAACAAATAAATAAAATGCAACCTCTTGTTTCTCTCCAGAAGAGATTTAAGACACACATCAAAAGCCTCAATTGTTAATGCTACCTCCTGAAAGATTCCTTCTTAAACCTAATAAATATGGGAACAGAAGGGATTAAGCAAGTCTCTGTTGATCACAGAAGAAACAAATGGTTTTAAACAGGTGCCCAACCATTTTAGGGGTTATATCCCTTTGGAACAGTGCAGAAAAAGGTCCGGAATTTGCAGCTCCAGCTTTCTCTCTGGAAGAAATGTGTAACACACATTCAAAGTGGCTACTTGGCCAACAGGTCTCCAGTGAACATGCATCAGGGAGCTAATGGATCAAACAAACAACAACCCTTTAGTAGCCAGAGCCAGAGCTTGATATTTCACAAGACCTCCCCTGGCTCACCCCAGAGATAAATCTGTGCCTGTATTTTCTTCTTAGAAAGAGTTAAACCATGCCCCAAATCTCACAACTCCCATAGCTCCCATCTCAGAGACTGTCTGCTTAACAACCTAGCCATGGAAGTTGAGAGTGCTTTGTAATTTTGAGTGACTCGAGATTACAGAAATCAAACATGTAGATGTATAACAGGCACACTCCTAGCAGCAACCCCTCCAGAATCATAAGGTGCAGCCTGAATTGTGAGTACAGCATTTACCACAGATCCTCTTCCCAGCTTAATGCAGAGAGATAAACACCTTCACCCAGCCCTACCATGAAGATAGAAAGAACTGGAAGACACACCCAACACCCCAACCTTTTCAGCTACATCTAAAAAGCCTGACTTCTGTCATACCAGTCTCAGGGTACTGAAGACTTGGCATATCCTGAGCTCTAGAAGCCACCAAAAACAGAGATAGCACCCTGGACAAACACAGATCTGAGAGGCACCTTAAAAATCTTTGGCTGAAGCCAGGTATGGTGGCTCACGCCTATAATCCCAGCACTTTGGGAGGCTGAGGTGGGCAGATCATGAGGTCAAGAGATCGAGACCACCCTGGCCAACATGGTGAAACCCCGATTCTACTAAAAAAAGTACAAAAATTAGCTAATTAGCTGGGTGTGGTGGCATGCACCTGTAGTCCCAGCTATCGGAAGGCTGAGGCAGGAGAACCCAGGAGGCTGAGGTTGCAGTGAGCCGAGATTGCACCCCTGCACTCCAGCCTGGTGACAGAGCGAGACTCCATCTCACAAAAAAAAAAAAAAAAGAAAAAGATATTTGGCTGCATAGATTGGTGAAAACTTTCTACACAAGGGCAGTCTAACAAGATGAAAAGAGGTAGTTATCTTATTTAATGTACAGAAACTAGCACAAAGAGTTAAGAAAAATGAAGAAATGGGGGAATATATTCCAAACAAAAGAATAAAATAAACCTCCAGAAACTGACTCAAATTAAATGAAATTTTGTGATTTAACTAACAGGAAATTAAAGATAAGAGTCATAAAGATAGTAAAGGAAGTCAAGACAACAATGCAAGAATAAGCTGAGAACTTCAACAAAAACAAGGTATAAAATAGACCAAAATAAAACAATAGATCTGAAGAATGCTATAACTAAACTGCAAAAGTTGGCAGGGGAGTCCAACAATAGTCTAGATCAAGCAGAAGAAAGGATTCTTTATTTTAAGACATATTTCTAGAAATCACCCTTTCTGAGGAGAAAAAAGAACTGAATAAACATGAATATAACTTAAGAGACTTATGAGACACCATCATACGGAACAACTTATGTAGTATTGACTTGCCAGGAGGAACAGAAAGAGAGGAAAGGACAGAAAATATAATCAAAGAAATAATGGCAGAAAACTTCCCAAGTCTGGAGAAAGAATTAGGAAACCACATTTAGGAAGCTGAAAGCACACCAAGTAAGATCCCAAAGAGACTCACACCACTATGCATCATAGTCAAATTGTCAAAAGTTAAAGACAAAAAGGAAATATTGAAAGCAGAAAAAGAAAAGTAAATTGTCACACACAGGGGAATTCTCATAAGACTATCCACATCCTTCTCAGCAGAAGCCTTGCAATGTAGAAGGGAGTAGGAGTACATATTCAAAATCCTGAAAGAAAAAGCCTTCAACCAAGAATGCTATACCCAGCAATGCTATCTTTCAAAAATACAGGGGTGAAAAAGACTTTCTCAGACAAACAATAGCTGAGAGAATTTACCAAAGGACCTGCATTACAAAACATTCTAAAGGAAGTTCTCCAAGCAGAAGTAAGAGGATACTAATGAGTCACACAAAAATATGTGAAATTATACAACTCACTCAAATTCAAAACACTCTGATACTGTAACAATGGTGGCTAAATCAATAATATCTCTAGTATAAAGGTCAAAAGGCAAAACTGTTAAAAAATATCTAAAGCTACAGCAATATTTTAAAAATACAGAAAGTGGCCGGGCGAGGTGGCTCAAACCTGTAATCCCAGCACTTTGGGAGGCCGAGACGGGTGGATCACGAGGTCAAGAGATAGAGACCATCCTGGCTAACATGGTGAAACCCGGTCTCTACTAAAAAAAATACAAAAAACTAGCCAGGCAAGGTGGCGGGTGCCTGTAGTCCCAGCTGCTCGGGAGGCTGAGGCAGGAGAATGGCGTAAACCTGGGAGGCAGAGCTTGCAGTGAGCTGAGATCCCGCCACTGCGCTCCAGCCTGGGTCGCGACAGAGTGAGACTCCGTCTCAAAAAAAAAAAAAAAAATACAGAAAGTACGACATTAAAAACATAAAACATGGGAGGAGGGGAAGTAAAAGTAGAGTGTGTATTCAGTCAAAATTAAGCTATTACCAGCTTAAATTAACCTGTTACAAGATATTTTACGTGAGCCTCAGGGTAACTACAAAGCAAAAACAAGCCTAAAATTATTACATGAAAGATATAAAGAAAAGAGCCAAAGCATACCACTAACAAAGATATCAAACCCTAAATAAAGAAAGCAAAGAGAGGGAGAAAGGTACAAAGAATCAGCAAAACAAAGAGAGACAACTAACGAAATGGTAGGATTGAGTCCATACCTATCAGTAATTGCCTTGAATATAAATTGATTAAATTTTCTAATGAAAAGATATAGAGTGGCTGAATGAATAAAAAAACCAGACCCAACTATATGCTACCTACAAAAGACTTACCTTACCATAAGGACACACATAGACTGAAAATGAAAGGATGGAAGAAAATATTTCACAAAAATGGAAATCAAAAGAGAGCAGGAGTAGCTATACTTACATCAGATAAAACAGACTTTAAGTCAAAAACTGTAAAAAGAGACAAGATAATTCTATAATGGTAAGAAGTCTATTCAGCAAGAGGATATAATAATTAGAAATATATATGCAACCAAAACTAGAGTGTCTGAATTTATAAAGCAATGATTAGTAGATCAAAAGAGAAAGATATACTGCCATATATCAATAGTAGGGGACTTCAACATTCTGCATTCAGCAATGGACAGATTATTCAATCAGAAAATCAGCACAGAAACCTCAGAGTTAAACTAAACTCTAGACTAAATGGACCTAACTAACATTTATAGAAAATTTCATTCAACAGTTGCAGATTATATTTTCTTCTCATCAGTAAATGGATCATTTTCTAAAATAAACTATCTGTTAGGCTACAAAATAAGTCTCAATAACTTTGTTTTATTATTTTTTTAGAGGTGAGGTCTTGCTATGTTGCCGAGGCTGGCCTCAAACTCCTGGGCTCAATCTATCCTCCTGCTGCAGTCTCCTGAGTAGCTGGGATGACAGGTACATGCCACCACATCTGGCTTTCAATAATTTTTTAAAAATAAAAATAATATAAAATATCTTTTTTTCACCACAATGGAATAAAACTAGAGATCAATAACAAGAGGAACTTTGGAAACTGTACAAATGCATGGAAATGTAACACCATACTCCTAAACGATCAATGGGTCAGTGAAGACATTTAGAAGAAAATTAACCCATTTCCCATTTGTGCCGAGAATTCTTGCCCATGGTGCTTGCAGCTGTAGTGTTTACCCCAAGATAACTTTGCCACCATATATCTCACTTTTATTATTATTTTCACATATATCAACTTTGGAAACAAAGTCATCATTCTATTTCCAGCATTCTGTTTTTAGCAGTGGTTTTCCATTTACAAAATATAGTAGTTCTCAATCACTGAAAATGTCAAGTCCTAGAAAACGTAACATTCCTATGTGATGCTAACATAGTTCTTGAACAGTTGTTGGCCGAAGATGCATTTGATGAATCCAAGTTTTTGAAAATAGATGATTCTGATGTTAGTTCTGTTTAGAAATAACTCTATGAACAGTTTTTACATTTTATTCTTACTTTGAAAAATCAGTCAAATTTGCTTCGGCCTCTAAGAGCATGTTTATGTAAAATTAAATGAACGTTGGCAGTGAGTTGCACTTTTTTTTCCTAAATGGGAAAAGGGTTAAAATTTTTTTTAAACAAGTGAAAATAGATACACTATATACCAAAATCTATGGGATACAGCAAAAGCAGTATTAAGATGGAAGTTTATACCAAAAACTGCCTACACACACACACACACACACACACACACACACACAAAAGAAAAAGATTTCAAAAAACACCCTAATGATGCACCTCAGGGAACTAGAAAAGCAAGAACAAACTAAGAAAAAAGCATTTGATAAAATTCAACATTCTTTCATAAAAAACTTTCAATAAATTAGGTATAGAAGAAATATAATAATGATGCCATATATGACAAACTCACATTAACATCATACTGAATAGGAGAAAGTTGGAAGAATTTATTCTAAGATATAGAAAACGATTAGGATGCCCCCTTTCACCACTTTCATTCAACGTAATACTGAAAGTCTTAGCCAGAGCAATTAAGCAAGAGAAAGAAATTAAAGCATCCAAATTGGAAAGGAGGAAGTCAGATTGTCCCTGTTTGCAGACAGCAAGATCTTATATTTAGAAAAATTTAAAGACTTCACCAAAAACTGTTAGAACTGATACATTCAAAAAAGTTGCAGGATAAAAAATCTACAAAATCAACATAAAAACACAGTAGTTTTTTTTTTTTTCCTGTGTCTGTGTGTGTGTGTGTGTGTGTGACAGAATTTTGCTCTTGTTGCCCAGGCTGGAGTGCAATGGCGCGATCTCAGCTCAACGCAACCTCTGCCTCCCAGGTTCAAGCTATTCTGCCTCAGCCTCCCGAATAGCTGGGACTACAGGCACGTGCCACCACACCTGGCTAATTTTGTGTTTTTAGTAGAGACAGGGTTTTGCCATGTTGGTCAGGCAGATCTCAAACTCCCGACCTTGGGTGATCCGCCTGCCTTGGCCTCCCAAAGTGTTGGGATGACAGGTGTGAGCCACTGTGCCCGGCCTGAATGCAGTAGTGTTTCTATACACCAATAGTAAATAATCTGAAAAAGAAATCAAGAAAACAATCCCATTTACTGTAGCTACAAAAAAACAGTACCTTGGAATAATTTTAACCAAGGAGATGAAAGATCTCTACAATGAAAACTATAAAACATTAGTAAATAAATTGAAGAGAATGCATACACACACACAATGGAAGGATATCCATGTTCATGGATTTAAAGAATTAATATCATTAAAATATTGACACTACTCAAAGTGATCTACAGATTTAATGCATTCATATCAAAATACCAATGACATTCTTCACTGAAATAGAAAAAGCAAACTTAAAATTTATGCAGAACCATAAAGACTCTGAGTAGCCAAAGCAGTCCTGAGCAAAAAGAACAAAACTGGAGGCATCAAACGGTCTGACTTCAAAATATACCACAAAACTGCAGTAACCAAAACAGACACATAGACAAAAGGAACAAAATAGAGAACCCAGAAATAAATCCATGTGTTTACAGCCAAGTGATTTTTGACAAAGGTGCCAAGAACACACAACGTGGTAAAAACAATCTCTTTAATAAACGATACTAGGAAAACTGAATCTTCTTATGCACAAGAAGGAAACTAGACCCCTATCTTTTACCATGTATAAAAATCAACTCAAAATGTACTAAAGACGTCAATGTAAGGCTTGAAACTATAAAACTACTAGAAGAAAATATAGAGTAAAATGATTCAGGATATTGGTCTAGGCAAAGATTTTTCTGGATTAGACCTCAAAAGCACAGGCACAAACCCCCCAAAACAGACAAATGGGATTATACAAACTAAAAAACTTCTGCGCAGCAAAGGAAGCAATCAACAGAGTGAAGAGATAACCTACAGAATTGGATAAACTATTTGCAAACTATCCATCCAACAAGGGATTCATATCCAGAATATACAAGGACCTTAACTCAATAGCAAAGAAATATATACATGTAGAGAAATATCTATTCAGATCATTTACCCATTTGAAAATAATATGGTAGTTGTATTTTTAGTTTTTTGAGGAAACTTCCTAATAAAAAGCCTATTTTAAAATGGGGAAATGATCTGAATACATATTTCTCAAAAAAAGACCATGGACAAAAGACAATATCCAAAAGACATATCCAAAGACAATAAATGACCAGTGTTGGTAAGGATTCGAAGAAAGAGGAACTCTTATACACTGTTGGTGGGAATGTAAATTGGTACAGCCATTATGGAAAACAGTATGAAGTTTCTTCAATAAACTAAAAATAGAACTACCATATGATCCAGCAATCCCTCTACTGAGTGTTTATCCAAAGGAAAGGAAATTAGTATATTGAAGAGATATCTCCACTCCCATGCTAACTGCAGTACTATTCACAATAGCCAAGATATGGAATCAACCTACAGGTCTATCAATGGATGAATAGATAAAGAAAATATGGCATGTATACTCAATGGAATATTATTCAACCATAAAAAGAATGAAATCCTGTCATTTGTGGCAGTATGGATGAGACTGCAAGACGTATATCAAGTGAAAGAAGCCAAGATCAGAAAGACAAATACCACATGTTGTCACTAATATGTGGGAGATTAAAAAGTTGATCTCATAAAATTAGAGAGTATAAGGCCACGCACGGTGGCCCATTCCTGTAATCCCAGCACTTTGGGAGGCTGAGGTGGGCGGATCACAACGTCAGGAGTTCAAGACCAGCCTGGCCAATATGGAGAAACCCTGTCTCTACTAAAAAATACAAAAATTAGCCAGGGGTGGTGGTGCACACCTGTAAACCCAGCTACTTGGGAGGCTGAGGCAGGAGAATCGCTGGAACCCAGGAGGCAGAGGTTGCAGTGAGCCGAGATCACACCACTGCACTCCAGCCTGGGTGACAAAGTGAGACTCCGTCTCCAAAAAAAAAAGTAGAGAGTAGAGAGTACAATCATGGTTACCAAAGGCTGGGAAGGGTAGGTGGGAGGATTGAGAAAGAGGTTAGTTAACAGGTACTAATATTATAGTTAGGAAGGAAGTTATACCTTAGGTAGTTAGGTAGGAAGAATAAGTTTTAATGTACTGTAGCACAGCAGGGTGACTATAGTTAACAATAAGGTATATTTCCAAATAGCTAAAATAGAGGATGTTTAATTTTTCCTAACACAAAGTAATGACAAATGTTTGGGGTGATGGATATGCTGATTACCCCAAACTGATCATTATCATTGTATTCATGTATTAAAATATCACTTATACTTCACATATATGTACAATTATTATGTGTCGATTAAAAAATCTGAATAAAAATGACTAGGAAGAGTTAAATTATGAATAAAATAGCTTCAGGAATAGCTTAATCTATTTATTTTGTTTGTATTTCCCTTTTTACCTATGTACAAGAGTGATCTATGATAAAAAAATGTATATCTCAGTAAGTTTAAAGGAATTCTTTCACTGAGTATAAAATAAAAATTCTAAGTTAAAAAAAGCCTTGTGTCATTTAATTGGCTTCCTTTTCTTTTTTTTATTATATCTATTGATGGGTCTTATAAGCAGCATTATCTTGGGTTTGATAAAATACAATCACAGTTGCATTCTTTGCAGAAAAAGGGAGAGGGGGTAAAGATTGAGAGAGCAAGAAAGGAGAGATTTTTCTATGACTTTTCTGCTTGCCACTATTTAGAAGTTCACAGCTGAAACTAGCCAATGGTTGCACCTAAAAATAGCAGAATAGTACATTACATGGTATAATAATTAAAACCAATGTGCGAAACATCTTCAAAGTAAGAAAATAAGAGGCAAACGAATGATATTTATTTTATGACCTTTTAGTTAGTTGACTGCTACCATTTGGTGTTCCTGCAATGTGTTTCTTGGCAATTTGCAAGTGTGGGCTAATGAACATTTGAAACTGTGACGCTGATGGTTGTTTTTTCCATTTATGCTTTCCATTCTTAGGAAAACCTAAGCCAACCAGTGCCTCTTTAAAGACTTGAGTCAAGCTACTGAATGTTGGGAAATAACTGTAGTCCTCTGCTTCTGCCACTAGACAGTGTTCTCTCTCTATGTTGAATGCACTGACAATACTGTACTTCCTTAAATCAGAGAAAGTGACTATCCATTAGAAGAGGTAGCCCTTTAAATAACTGTAAACACTATACATAAATGGACTAGCTAATATTTACTACAGATCCTATCTGTGTTGTTGTCAGTGTTTTAAGTGCTTGTCTCCCCTGGATTTGCTCCAAGAGTAAGAGAGAGGAGATTCCCAGGAGGAACACTGCATTCTATGGCAAACTATTTTTTCTTGGGAAATGAATGATCTAAATTGAATGAATTCATTGACTGTTTAAACTGCAGGCATTAGCTCTCCCACTCACACCACAGAAATCTGAAAGCAGAACTCTTGTTTCCTGGGAGGATGGAAAAACAGAACAGAGATGGAGCTTTTAGTTTTTTGTTTTTTTGTTTTTTTTTTCTTTTGAGATGGAATCTGGCTCTGTTGCCCAGGCTGGAGTGCATTGGCACAATCTCCACTCACTGCAACCTCTACCTCCCAGGTTCAAGCAGTTCTCCTGCCTCAGCTTCCTGAGTAGCTGGGACTACTGGTGTGTGTCACCAAGCCTGGCTAATTTTTGTATTTTTAGTAGAGACGTGGTTTTACCATGTTGACCAGGCTGGTCTTGAACTCCTGACCTCGTGATCCGCCCACCTCGGCCTCCCAAAATACTGGGAATATAGGTGTGAGCCACTGTGCCCTGCCACTTATAGATTTTTTTTTAAGCAAACAATTGACACATAAACAAACAGTTGACACACAGTTATAAATAGAGGTACTGAGGTGTAGTGAACAGGACAAGGCTTTGATGTCAGACCTGGGTCAGCACCAAAATTGTGTGGTCTTGGGCAACTTACCTAAACCCTCAGAGTCTCAGTTACCTAATCTGTTTGTTGTGTGGGAAGATTACATGAGATAATTAATTACTGGCTCATAGTAGAAGCTCAGTAAATATTCATCTCTTTGGAAGACAGTGACTATTGGTATCACTCATTTTATAAACTACCTGTCCTTAAAATGTGTTATGTTATAAATAATGCTGTAATGAACATCTTTGTGCACAAATTTTTGTCAAATTCTTCACTTTTTTTTCTTAGAATTTGTTCTTGAAACTTTTCTATGAAATCACAAGGTCAAGGATATAAACACTTTTTTTGTTTTGTTTTGTTTAGATGGAGTCTGCTCTGTCTCCCAGGATGGAGTATAGTGGCGTGATCTAGGCTCACTGCAAGCTCCTGGGTTCAAACAATTCTCCCTGCCTCAGCCTCCCAAGTAGCTAGGATTACAGGCATGTGCTACCACATCTGGCTATTTTTTTTCATTTGGTAGAGAAGGGGTTTCACCATGTTGGCCAGGCTGGTCCCAAACTCCTGACCTCAAGCCATCCACCTGCCTTGGCCTTTCAAAGTGCTGGGATTACAGGTGTGAGCCACCACTCCTGGCCTGGATATAAACTTTTTTTTTTTTTTTAACAAATTTTAATACATTAAAGCTTTTCCAGAAAGGTTGAATCCTTTCATTGAGTAAGAGAATATCTTTCTCATCTATGCCTCATGGGCATTACCTTTGATTTTGCTTGCCTGATAGTCAGTACCTTTTATCTCAATTTTGCTTTAATTAGTCCTTTTTGATTACTAATGAAAATCACCTTTATTATTCCTTAATAATTTGTATTAATTATGATTTTTCATAAAATATTAATTTTTGGTATTTTTTCTTATTGTTTTTACACATATTAAGTGTAAAACTTACTACGTTTTTACACTGATTCTGAATCAACTACATCTTCCATTGATCCCTTTCTAATCTTGTATTAATGTCATATTATTTTAATTATCACAGCTTTATGTTTGAATATGGTTTAAAAAGCCTTAAGTTGGCCGGGCGCAGTGGCTCACGCCTGTAATCCCAGCACTTTGCGAGGCCGAGGTGGGCAGATCACAAGATCAGGAGATCTAGATCATACTGGCTAACACGGTGAAACCCCGTCTCTACTAAAAATACAAAAACATTAGTCGAGCGTGGTGGCGGGCACCTGTAGTCCCATCAATACTCAGGAGGCTGAGGCAGGAGAATGGCGTGAACCCGGGAGGCGGAGCTTGCAGTGAGCCGAGATCGCGCCACTGCACTGCAGCCTGGGAGACAGAGAGAGACTCTGTCTCATAAAGAAAAAAAAAAAAAAAAAGCCTTAAGTCACCGAGTGCTCAAAAACAGCAAGGCATCATAGGATTCTGGGGAGAAAACATTAAGAGAAAAAAGAATTAATGAGACCAACACAAAGATAAAATGTTGGGAAGCCTCGATAAACTTCTCCATGGCTTGCATAAACCTAGATGTAAGATTTGAAAACCTTCTTAAATCCATTATGGATCATGATAGAGAAAGAAAGACAGATGGAGAGGCAGATAGTTTTTTCTCTACGTCCTGATCAGCTATAACGACCAGATGCCAGAAAAAAAGTAGATCCCATTTTGTATGCATTCATTGTGATTTTTTATTCCCCTGCAAATCTGATCATGTCACTGCTGTTTGGAACTTTTCAGTCATCAACCATTACATGAAGAGTAAAATCTAAATGTGGTTTACAAAGCACTGAATGACTTGGACCCTGCTTGTATATCTAGTCTTGTCTCCCTCCAAGCCCCTGACCTTTCTGTAAGGGCAGGAGAGGAGAGGACCTGGATTTCCCTGGTTCTCCATGCCCACTCCTGCTCTAGTGCCTCTGCAGCTCTAGCTGCAGCCTTACTCCACCTTTTTCCATTCTCTTGATTTTTTTTTTTGTCCAACAAATCCCCATAGTCCTTTAAGTTTCAGTTCAAATAAAATCTTCTTAATCAAGTCATCCCAGGCTCTCCTAGGTGCTGTCTTTCGTACTGTCTACCTCTCTCCATCATAGATAGCAATTGTTTCATTTCAAGTGTGTGTGCTCCAGAGAGGGAAGGAACAGGTTGTTTCATCTTTGAATCTCTGGCATCTAGTATGGTTCCTGGCACAGAGTCAGTGATTAATAAAAGGTTTATAAATAAATAATGAGGCAAGAATTAGATCTCAGATGCAATGTAACATGTATAACCACATTTTTCCCTGCCCTGAGGAATACTCCAGAGTTAGAAAGCAAACACAACTCTGCAAACATTTCCCAATATAATCTTTTACTTTCTTTTTGTTTGTTCTTTGCTATTGCAAGAAGGGCATATTTGAAGATTTTTCTTCACCTATCTTCACACATCTTATTGATGTGAAATAATCACAAGGCTCTTTTTGTAGAGGAAGCATGTGGCTGGGATAAACATGGCAAACTCAAAGAAGACCAGAGATATATCCCTGAACAAGCACCATGATCATCCAAAAAAAGAGAACTCTCACAAATCCACCCACTCATCAAAAACACAAGTAAGACAAAAACTATCAGCACCTTCTAACCACAGAACTAAATAATAAACTTCCAGCTGCCAAGCATCACTTCAGATAATCCTCTTATTTCTGGCCTTTCTGAAGTTTTTACATACATCTCAATTTTGGTGCTAAAAAATAAGGTATATCTGAAGTCTATAGCTGAATATCAACCCCCTCTGGCCTCAAAGTCCAGTGGTTCTGGGGAGAATCCCTGGGAAGTGGGCTAGACAGGAAGCAGAGCTACCTCTCACTTCCACAAGTTGTAATAGCCTTCTAGATCATGTCTGTGGTCAATGACTGGCCAGAACTGGCCAGCCTCCAACAGGCTTGTTTAGACTACTTGATGAGTTGACACAAGCAACGACTCTTTCCAGTGCTATTAGTGTCTGAACATTAACGAGCAATAGTGTTCAGTGAGACTATTAAAGAGAAAAGGCATTTTAATCTTTGTTTTGGAAGTGAGCCCTCCAAACAAACCCGTGGTGAGGGAGCCCTTGTGAGCCAGTTTCTGGATGGCAGCAGAGGGTGGCAGGGCTTGGGCTGAGTCATCATAGGGATACTCTGCTCATAGCCAGAATAACTGGGAGGAACAGCAGGGAAGGGACACCCCCATTCCATACCCTTAGAGAAAGAAAATGCTAAGTACACCATGTGATGAATTTTCAGCACTCTGTCGGCAATACTATACATTTAAATTCCAAGCATATGGTTTGCAAAGGACTCCCTTACCTTCACTAACTGCAAAGTAAACAAATCTCCAGGAGAGAGGGTTTCTCATCTTACAAAAGGTCCATTGGAATTTGGAGACTGTAGGATGGTCTGGCAGAATTTAGAATTACGGTTCTGGGAACTGGTGTGGTTCCCAGGTATGTCACTCTGTCAATGACAATCTCAATGGAAAGTGTAGAGATGGTGGCAAGAATGTGACACATGAGGCTGGATCTGTCATCAAGAGCGACCATTCCAAGCCAAAACAAAGGCAAGTGGTTCACACACAAAGGAGAAATGTGTGCTCGTCATTGTTTCTCTTCTCTTGTTTTGTTTTGTTTTTGTCAACAAACATGAAAACAGATGATTATAAAACTTACAGTTTAGAAAGGTCTTAGAAATCTTTTGCTTGAAGAGCCATCTCTTTTACATATTATTAAGTTGTGGTTGGGGGTGGGGGTCAGATAATGAAGCCTTCAATCATAGTTTTCAACATATAGCAATAACTGTCTAAGTTTTTTCCCTGAAGATTTATAAACCAGACTGAGGAAAGTTGAATCTCTCAGCATTCATGAGTATGAATTGAGAATAGTTGGTAGGGCCGAGTTACCAAATCAAGTACATACTGAGTTTATGGAGTATGCGACTGTGTTTATTTTAATCATTCTTCTGCACTGTTTGCGAAAAGCAAGAAATTTTTGAACGTTCCACAAAATCTGTTTTCTTCTAACTATTAAGCTAACTGGGTCCATCATTAATTTGATTTACATAGCAGAGGCTGAAATGAAAAGCAAAGTTTAACTACAGTCTATCACCCGTATTTAATAAAAAGGTTTTAAAATGGGAGTGAGTGACAAATAAGTAAAACTATCATATAGTCAAGTTAAAGAGGAAGAGAAATTGGACCTGCCTGTCCTTTCATCCTCCCCGTCTATTACTGAGAAAGATATAAATAGTGGATTGTGAAAGCCCAAGTAGTAATCTTACAGAGATTTCTGATCTTGGAGAACAAAAAAGAGGAAGAAATGGTTGCATCCTCAATTATATTAGTGATTACAATTGGTGACGGCAAGCCTGGTGCAAATATTTCTATTTTGACATTAGGAATAATAGAAAAGATACCCAGTGTCTGTTTTTCTATTTTCAAGATAAGGAAGTGGATATGTGATGACTTAAAGTTATCAAAAAGGTAGTCATAGCTGCTTTTTGCTTTACTTATCTGTATTTCTCAGGCATTCAGATTCTAGAAAGTTGGCAATTATTAGTGTAATTACCTCTATCTTATTCCCAGTTTAGAACTGAACTTCAAGCCACCAGCCTGCTATTTAAGTCATGTGTTTATCACTGTGGTAGGTTGAATAATAACCCCCAACAAATGACCTGGGTCTTGATTCCTGGAACCTGTGAAAGTTACCTTATATGATAAAAAAGACTTTGCAGATGGGATTAAGTTTAGTTTCTTGATATGGGAAGGTTATCCTGGATTATCCTGATGGGCCCTAAATGCAATCACAGATATTCTTTTAAAAGGGAGATTTGGCCGGGCACAGTGATTCACACCTGTAATCCCAGCCCTTTGGGAGGCGAGGTGGGTGGATCACCTGAGGTCAGGAGTTTGAGACCAGCCTGGCCAACATGGTAAAACCCTGTCTCTACTAAAAATACACACACACAAAAGAAAAAAAATACAAAAAAAATAGCCAGGCATGGTGGTGCATGCCTGTAATTCCAGCTAGTAGTGAGGCTGAGGCAGAAGAATTGATTGAACCTGGGAGGCCGAGGTTACAGTGATCTAAGATTGTGCCACTTTACCCCAGCCTGTGTGACAGAGCAAGATTCCATCAAAAAAAAAAAAAAAAAAAAAAAAAAGGCGGGGGGAGATAAGACAAGAGACAGAAGAAAAGGCAATGAAACAAGATGCTATGTTGTTGGCTCTGAAGATGGAGGAAAAGGTCATGAGCCAAGGAAAGCAAGGAGAGCAACTCCAGCACTGGAACAGGCAGGCAGACGGTTCTTCCCTCCAGCCTCCAGAAGGCATGCAGTCCTGCTGACATCTTGGCTTAAACCTGGTCAAAGCATTTTGGACTTCTGGCCTCCAGAACTGTCCAAAAATAAATTTCTGATGTTTTTAAGTGACCCAATTTGTGAGAATTTGTTACAGCAGCCACAGGAAACTAATATAATTCGCTTTCTTTTGACTGGTTTGGTATCACTCATAAAACTAAGTTTTCTTTTTTCTTAGAGATATGTATATATGAGAAATCTGGACTTCATAAGAAGTTATGTCATAACACAGCATATTAAATTGAGACACTCTGTTCCTTTTAAATCAGTCATATTTGGAAGGATATGGCTCAACTATTTTTTGGCTGGCAATTTGTAGTTTGTATCACATAAATCAAAAAGGATATATGATATAGTTTGGATGTGTGTCCCCACCCAAATTTCATAATGAAATGTAATTTCCAATGTTGGAGTTGGGACATGGTGGGAGGTGATGTGGTCATAAGGGAGATCCCTCATGAATGGTTTAACACCATCTACCTTGGTACCCTTTGTCTAGTGAGTGAGTTCTGTGAGATCTGGTTGTTTAGAAGTGTGTAGCACCTCCTTGGTCTTGCTCTTGCTCTTGCTCCTGCCTCCATCTGCTCTCCCTTTGCTTTCCACCATGATTGGAAGCTTCTGAGGCCTCTCCAGAAGTAGATGCCGCTATGCTTCCAATACAACCTGCAGAACCATGAGCCAATTAAATCTTTTTTCTTTATAATTACCCAGTCTCAGGTATTTCCTTATAGCATTGTGAGAATGGACTAATGCAATATATTTAAAAAATTAGTATATTTTTGACAAAATTTTTATTACTCAATATTTTAAATGTGCCAGTTTGGAGACTGGGCACAGTGGCTCACACCTGTAATCCCAGCACTTTGCAAAGCTGAGGTAGCCAGATCACTTGAGCCCAGAAGGTCAAGGCCAGCCTAAGCAATGTGGGGAAAGCCTGGGTCTACAAAAGATACAAAATTTAGCCAGGAGCAGTGGCATGAACCTGTAGTCCCAGCTACTTGGGAGGCTGAGGTGGGAGGATCGCTTGAGCCTGGGAGGTGGAGGTTGCAGTGAGCTGAGATGGCGCTACTGACTCCAGCCTGGGTGACAGTGTGAGATTGTGTCTCATATAAATAAGTACATGCATACATACATACAAATTTCCAGCTTCAACTGATTGTTCTTTTAAAACAAGTTGGTCTTTCTGGAATACTTTCCCCCACTTCCACCCAAGAAATTAAATGAAGCAGTGGTGGCAATATATATTTTCAAAAAATGTTTGTCCTTTAAGCTGTTTTCGAAAGTCTCTAGAGGCTGGACATGGTGGTTCACACCTGTTATCCTAGCCCTTTGGGAGGTTGAGGTGGAGGATTCCATGAGACCAGGAGTCCAAGACCAGCCTGGGCAACATAGCATAACTCCATCTCTACAAAAAAATTTTAAAAATTAGCCAGGTGTTGTGGTGCACACCTATAGTTGGGAGGCAGAGGCAGAAGGATTGCTTGAGCCCAAAGGGAGTTTAAGGCTGCAGTGTGTTGTGATTGCACCACTGCACCCAGTCTGGGTGACAGAGACCCTATCTCTTAAAAAAAAATTCCTTTGAGATGGTTGCATTGTAAACATCTGAAATTGCATAGGACCTTTAGGGATATAACTGGTGAGGAAGTGATTCTTGACAGAAGTATTATAGAAAGATGAGACCATTGATGTACACGTTTAATTACTAAGCCTGTTTTGGAGTATAGACCCTCTCCCTGACACACTGATATTTAGGTATGATGCCTTTATGAAAATACCTTCCCTCCCCTCTACTATACTCACTTCCCAAATTGCAAAACACAGAAGTGGAGATTATTGAAGAAAAAAGAGCACATCCTACTCACACACTAATTTCAGGGTAAAGGATTCGATGCTCCAAATGGATGATATGTTTGTTGTCTGGTCTTAGTAGCAGAAGAGAGACCAAAACCCAAGTCTCCTGACACCCATTCCAGCACCTTTCCCACTCGTTAATGGGTATTTTCCTCCTTCCTAATCTTCAACAGAACTTACTTTACTTCAGAGGGGAAATTAGATTGTAAGTATCTTTTAGAACCACAGGCTTTTAAAAAAGAAACTTAGAGACAATCTGCTGAAGTTTCCCAGTTTCCGGAGCCAGAAAAGTTGCTTAGCTTCACACAGGTCACCAATGGCGGCAACAAGCTTGGATGACATGTCTCTGTCTCTCATTTTCCTACATGTGATAACCTCTCAGGTTCATTTCTTTTCCTCATTCCTCTCTCTTCCAATGATCTGAGGCAAACTTCAATGCCTAAAATTGAGCCTCTTGCTCTATAATCTTCTGTCAGGCTCTTCTGCCCTCCTAACGGGACAGCCTAATTCCCCTGGCCCCCATCCTGTTCAGAGAGTAGTGAAGTAGGGATTGCTCATTCTTCTAGGAGTCTCTTCCCTCTGAGTAGAAATAAGATCTTGAATACACCAGAGGGTTCTTCACCAGGGATTCAGGGGTAGAGATACAATGCAGTTTTCCTATAATTCATGGGAACTGTACATGCATTAGTTGTTTGGAACTTTTAACATCAATTTCCCAAGAGCCCTCCAGCTATCTATGGGCCTCTGTGCACAGTGGCTTGGAAAGGCTAATGCAATTACCTCATGACTATGTTCTCTGAATTATTTCTCTGTGAAGCTCTCTCTCTCTCTTCAAGACTGAAAACCGTCTGAAGTCCTAAATTATGCCGTCACTGCTTATCAGATTTTCATCTCATATGATCTTATTACCTCATCCAACACACATTAATTGTACCCACAATGCCAGACAGTGTGCCAGCTACCAGAGAGACAGTGTTAAATGAAGCAGACATGGCTCTTGCCCTCATGGAGCTTACCATCTTTTCTTCTGATCAAATTTAACTTCCTTATCACCACTAGTTGGCAAATATCCAGTGTTATGAATGTAGATTTTCTTTCTATCCAAAGACACACCAGCTTCTAGATAAACCGGTAAAATAATTCATGTTCTCTACATACAAAGAGTTGCCAAGTTTGTTGAGCTTGGAATCTCATATACAGAGAGCACTATGTCTTTTTCTTCCTTATTAAATGTATAATTATCCTTAGCCTCTCTATCCCATAGCCACCTTGTTACTAGTTCATCCTTATAGTTACCTCCCAAATAATCGTTCAGCTAAGTGCATTTCAAAGCCCAAGGATAAAACTCTTGGGAGAGTTTTATGCATGGGTACTCTCCTGCTGCGTCCAACTTGGTCAGGAGTTTATGAGGATGGGTCTATGAGATTTCAAGACGAGCAAGATAGGAAATGAGAGAACTGCATAATTTTCCTTATTTGGTTTGCTGCAGAATGCTATGTCATCAAGTCATTGTAACAATGGACATTTATTGAACACCTCCTTTGCAGTAGATACTGTGCTGAACACAGGAGTTCAGGAGATGTAGACTTTATGTCCACAAGAAGCTCAGAGACCATGAATTTAACCAGTCCTTGCCAGATAATATGATTTCTTTCCTCTTAATTAGCATAATTCAAGTGGATGATAAATTATATCACATGCACGTGTGAAACTGTAAGCAATTTTTTTTTTTTTTATGTCTGGTAGATTGCAAGCAGGCCCACATTGGCAAAGTCCAAATTTTGGCAGCTGGTTATCCAGCTCATTGCTATGTCATTTGTTGTTTCTTCTCTTGGTGATAAGTGCTGCTTGGGACCGATGATCATCTGTGCTTTTCTGCTATGTTCATTGATAATAATTGAATAAATGAACATGATATGGAGGGAAAAGGATTGGTTCTAGGGGTCAGAAGATCTATGTTATAATCTCAGCTCTGCTACCTGCTAGCTGTGTAGCTTTATGCACATTTTAAAATTTCTTACTATCTTCATCTGTAAAAATGGAGATAAGTATATCTCTTCATAGTGCTTTTTAAAAAGGATCAAATAGAATAACATATGAAAAGCATCTTGACCTAAACCTGGGCACCGTTGCCCTAGGCAGAACATAATAGTGCTCTTTTAGAATTAGGTCACAACCATAGACTGAGATTCTTTAGAGAGAGCTGATATTTGAGTTTGTGGACACTGATAAGGCTGTGATTGGTTTTTATGACTGGGATCATTTTGATTAACTGGTGCTTACACTAGACCAATAGTAAAAATATTTTGAATTTCACTCTTGCCTTGCAGGAAACTCTTTTCAGGGTAAAAGTTGTTAGTGTGTTACATCTAGGGCAGTTGAAACAACTCTATGTAATCCAATGCTTCTGCTGGGTGTGGTGGCTCACGCTTGTAATCCCAGCATATTAGGAGGCTGAAGTGGGCGAATAATGAGGTCAGGAGTTCGAGACCAGCCTGACCAACATGGTGAAAACCCGTTTCTACTAAAAATGCCAAAAAAAAAAAAAAAATTAGATGGGCCTATGGTGGTGCGCGGCTGTAATCCTAGCTACTCGGGAGGTTGAGGCAGGAGAATCTCTTGAACGCAGGAAGCAGAGATTGCATCATTGCACTTCAGCCTGGGTGACAGAGCAAGACTCTCTCTCAAAAACAAAACAAAACAAAAACAAAAACATCCAATGCTTCCCTTTTACAACAATACCTTTGATTATCCTTAAATACAATTCATAGATAATGCAACCTACTTACATATAACACCTAACTGTTATATAAAGGCCAACTAAGGAAAAGTAATTTATAATAAAAATCATACATGCCTCAATATGTAAATACATGGGCGTCAAGACACTGAAAGACATAATAAAGTGATTATAAGCTTGCACTTATTTATAATGAATAAATGGGAGGTAAGGTCTGCAGTCATTCTGCACAAGATGTTGGGAAAATTCAAGAGGAGAAGTACAAATGGGTATTAGAATAAAAACTAGCGTGGGGATAAGTAATTACAGGCTATACATTTTTGTATATAATAATATAAGACGAAACTCATTTTAAGTATATGAAAATGTCGGCTGGGCGCGGTGGCTCATGCCTGTAATCCCAGCACTTTGAGAGGCTGAGGCGGGTGGATCACGAGGTCAGGAGTTCAAGATCAGCCTGGCCAAGATGGTGAAACCCTGTGTCTACTAAAAATACAAACATTAGCCAGATGTGGTAGTGGGCATTTGTAATCCCAGCTACTTGGAAGGCTGCGGCAGAGAATTGCTTGAACCTGAGAGGTGGAGGTTGCAGTGAGCTGAGATCACGCCACTGCACTCCAGCCTGGGTGACAGAACGAGACTCTGTCTCCAAAAGAAAAAAAGAAAATGTCAAGAAGAAATCGAGTCAAAGTGTAGAAAATGAAGTCCAATATTCTTGTAAATGAACTGTTTTCTTAAAGTTTTATCTTATTTTTAATTGACACATAATAGTTGTACATATTTATGAGGTAAAATGGGATGTTTTCATACATGTATACATTGTGTAATGATCAAAATTATGGTAATTAGCAAATCCATTATCTCAAACACTTACTATTTCTCTGTGGTGAGAACATTCAGAGTCCTTGCTTCTAGCTATTTTGAAATGCACAATAAGACATTATTGCTAGCTATAGTCACCCTACTGTGTAATAGAACACCAGAACTTATTCCTCCTATTTAATTGTAGCTTTGTACTTATTGATAAACCTCTCTGTCTCCCCTCTGTTCCTACCCTTCCCAACCTCTAAGAACTGCTATTCTGTTCTCTATTTCTATGAGATCAACTTTTTAAGATTCCACGTATGAGTGAGATTATGCAGTATTTGTCCTTCTGTGTCTGGCTTTTTTCACTTAACATGATGTCCTCCAGATTCATCCATGTTGTCACAAATGACAGGATTTCATTCTTTTTTATGGCTGAATGGTATTCCATTGTGTATACATACCACATTTTCTTTATTCATTCATCCATTGATGGACACTAAAAAGGATTCCATAACTTGGCTACTGTTAATAGTGTGCTGCAATTAACACGGAAGTACAGATATCTCTTCAACATATTGATTTCCTTTCCTTTGGATATGTATCCAGTAGCGGGATTTCCGGATCATATGGTAGGTCTATTTTTAGTTTTTTGTGGAACCTCTGTACTGTTTTCTATAATGGCTATATTAATTTACATTCCTACTAACAGGGTATAAGAATTCCATTTTCTTCACATCCTTGTCAACACTTGTTGTCTTTTGTCTTTGACAATAGTCATTCTAACTAGAGTGAGGTGATATCTCCCTGTAGGTTTGATTTGCCTTTCCATGATAAATAGTGATGTTGAGCATTTTTTCGCATACCCATTGGCCGTTTGTATGCCTCCTTTTCAGAAATGACTATTCAGATTTTTGTGCCCATTTTTTTATCAGGTTTTTTGGGGTTCTCCTCTCTCTCTTTCTTTTTTTTTTTTTTTTTTTTTTTTTTTTTTTTTTTTTTTTTGCTATTGAATTATTTGAGTTTGCTGGGCCCTGCTGATAAGTGTAATGTCAAAACAATTCCCAAGGTTATGACATGGATTAGGATAATGACTAAATATCAAAGAAAATTCTGTCTTCTATATGGTAAGCTGATAGATGGTAAGCTGTATACGGTAAGAAGATAGAATTCCTTACAATTCATTCTCTGTTATTTTAAAAGTCCTTGGACACTGTATCTTTTGATAGGCAATGAGAAATAGAAGGTAGTTTAGGAAAAGAAATTGTTGTTCAAGAGGTTGTAGAAAAGTTGTGTGGCATACCATAAGATTAAAAATAGCAGAGCAACCCTCAAAATTGGCAAATACTTTCAAAATGTAATTTTCACAATCACATCACAGATTTCTTATTATTCTGCCTCAAACTTTTTGATTATAAAATATTATAATCAGCATTATTAATAAATCTCCATTTGATTTCTGTTTTATATGTGTTTGCTAATATGATAATATTTCATGCTAAGTCCATTAAAAGAAGTTTCAGATTTTTTTTTTTTTTTTTTGAGACAGAGTCTTGCTCTGTTGCCCAAGCTGGAGTGCAGTGGCATGATCTCAGCTCATTGCATGCTCCGCCTCCCGGGTTCACGCCATTCTCCTGCCTCAGCCTCCCAAGTAGCTGGGACTACAGGCGCCCGCCACCACACCTGGCTAATTTTTTGTATTTTTCGTAGAGATGGGGTTTCGCCGTGTTAGCCAGGATGGTCTCGAGTCTCAGATCTTGTTTATTGTGATTTTCTGTGACATCTCTAGATGCAGACTGAAACAATTTTGTTGTCCAGCAATTCAAGACTTTGAGCAGTGTGGCAATTGGTGGCCCAGTTTTTCAAAATGGCAAGCAACTCTTACGAATGTTCTCAACAAAACAAAGTGATTTTTGGTCAGTTGTCTTCCTGAAAATTATGTGTCTATTAAAACTACTAAAAAAAACACTTTGTGTCTGTATATAAAGTAGCATTTGGTTTCAGGTGGAGATAATTATAAACAAATTTCTCACTTACGTGACTATTTTCTAGGGTATTTAACAGCTGTCCAAGTGGTCTGAGACTTCTTCACTGAGTGCTTCTCCCCCGCACCGTAGGACATCTGGTATTCTTGCTTCATCGAATGCTAGAAGTATCCCCAATAATTGTGAAAACAAAAAATACTCCCATAAATTTCCAAAAAGGCCTCTAGGGGGAGGTACTATCTCTGCTGAGAAACAATGATCCAGCTCCATGACCTTGCACTAGCAACGAAGACCATTCTCATCTAGCCTCTGAACACAAACTTTCTCCGTTGTTTCTATATTGCATTGGACAGGCAATTCTACAGGTGATCATTCCAGTTTTAATGGCAAAAGAACTATAGAAAAACTAAAATATTTCTTAAGGTAACTTGACTAGAAGTCTCGTCTGTTAAGACCTTGTTATTGTTATACGTATATGCATGTATATGTGTATGTGTGTATACATGTATGTATGTATATATGTCTGTGTGTATATATGTATGTGTGTGTATATGTGTGTGCGTGTGTGTGTGTGTGTGTGTGTATATATATATATATATATATATATGATGGGATCTTGCTTTGTTACCCAGGCTGGAGTGTAGTGGCACGATTATAGCTCACTGCTGCTTCAAATTCCTGGGCTCAAGGGATCCTCCCGCCTCAGTCTTCTGAGTAGCTGAGAACCACAGATGCGCACCACCATGGCCAACTAATTTTTTTATTTTTTGTAGAGACAAGGTCTTACTATGTTGCTCATGCTGGTCTTGAACTCCTGGCTCAAGTGATCTTCCCACCTCAGCCTCTCAAAGGGCTGAGATTATAGGCATGACCACTGTGCCCAGTTCCTGTTGTTATTCTGTACTTGTAACACAACGGTTGTAACCCAGGGAGAGAGTTTTCCATGTTGTATGTCTGGGCATGGGCACACTGGAGGGATATGAGGGCAATAGCCTGTTGAGGTCAGGGACTTGCCTCTTCCATGTCTCCATTTTCCCTTTTCTTTCTTCCTTCCTTCCTTCCTTCCTTCCTTTCTTTCTTTCTCTTCCTTCCTTCCTTCCTTCCTTCCTTCCTTCCTTCCTTCCTTCCTTCCTTCCTTCCTTCCTTTCTTTCTTTCTTTCCTTTTTTTTTTTTTTTTGACAGAGTCTCACTCTGTCACCCAGGCTGGAGTTCAGTGGCACAATCTTGGCTCACTGTAACCTCCACCTCCCAGGTTCAAGCGATTCTCCTGCCTCAGCCTCCTGAGTAGCTGGAACTACAGGCACATGCCACCATGTCTGACTAATTTTTGTATTTTTAGTAGAGACGGGATTTCACCGTATTGGTCAGGCTGGTCTCAAACTCCTGACCTCGTGATCTGCCTGCCTCAGCTCCCAAAGTGTTGGGATTACATGTGTGAGTCACCGCACCCGGCCCATGTCTCCATTTTCTAGGGCAGTGCCTGGTACATATTTGCTGCTGCTGTTCATTTCTGTTGGGTAAAGGTTGAAAGAGGCATGCTGACACACAGGTGGTGATGCAGGGTAGGGGAAAAAGGGATGGAGTCTGAGGTTAGCACTATATTCACCCTTTAGGGAGGATGGCCATTTGTAGAAACTGGTGACTGAGGGGCACACCAGGCTCAATCACAATCCTGGAAGAGGCTGTTAGCCCAGAAGATGTGTGAGGTAGGTTGAAAGAGAAGGGAGTTAGGAAGAGATGGCATTCTCAAGGCTGGGGGAGCATAGTAACCAGGAGTCTTGGGAAGCCATGTAGGAGAGCAGGGAAACTGCTCTACTGATTCCAGCCTCCAGAGCTAGTTTGAGACCTAAGTACGGGACTATTGAGGAGGCCCCTCAAGAATAAAGTACAGTGCAATGATACTGGCATCACATTGGAGTTTAAGAAAATGCTTTAGATCTCAAGGAGATCTGAGGAAGGAAGCAGGACCCCAGGCTGGAAACTGCAGAACAGAACCAAAGGAAGTATCCCAGTGCTGTGACCTGAATGGGGATACAGGGACTAGGTATGGAATGAGTTGTGCTGGGGGATGATAGGACCAACCAAGGGCCGTAGTTTCAAGTCTCAGATATGTCTGACAGCAAGTGAGATTTCAAGGGTAATGTCGTGGTACAGAGTCTACCATTTGGGCCCCTTGAGTGGGAAGAAAGGATGAATTCCAATGAAAGAGAACCTGAGGCTGTTTAAGAAATCTACAGTTGATCTGGCAAGTAGGGTCAGACTGGGCTCAGTTTTGAAGGACTGGATAAAGCAGAAGGAAGGAAAGTAAGCTAGGTGGGTGGTAGCAGTGAGGTGGGGTAGACAACATCATTTATTAAGTATAAGGTTGGCTTGGGTGATATATTTTGACCTATAATGTACGATGAGGTGCTTGAATTATGATTAATTTTTACTATATAAGTAAATCACAGGCACTTACTAAGAAAGGCCTAATTCTTAGTGTCCCAACCAGAGGGCAAGCAGACCAAAATTTCAGGTTTATTTCCAGTAACTAAAATGTTGGGGAATGGTCTAAAATGTTCCAGATGGAATGTAACTTGAAGTGGGAAGCAGGAAGTAGGGAGAAGTGTGTGCCGTTTCTCACCTTGACTTTACATCTGTTATTACTTTCTTATTTCCCTGAAATACTAGGCTTGTCTCCACCAAAAACAATTCCTCATGCATACTAGCTCCTCTCACCTCCCCTCCCATAACACAAAGAAGGCAGTGGTATAAATGTGAGGCCCTTTTGTTTCTAAACCTATCAATAGGATTGACTGTATTTGAACATCAGTTATCTTAAATTTCAATATTGCCATATCCTCAAAAAAGTAATGACTGCTTATGTAGAAACAAATATCACATCACTGCTTAATGCCAGGGTTTGATGACAGGGCACTTCACTACAAACTAAAATCTCAGCATAGCATTTTTGATGTTGTGAAAGTCTCCAAATTCTTGGTACGTATTACTCCTGAGTAGGGCCCACTGGGGACTACAAATTGTCTACAAAATCAGGCAGAAGTCACTATTTCAGTCTAACATTTTTTATAGATTGAAACAAAGAATGAAAGAAAATTGTTAAAAGACTAGACAGTAAAGCAAGTAGATGAAATTTAAGTCAAGATACCTGTCTCAAGGGTTAGGAAGACAATACTTGCTCAAGAATATCATAGCAATTTTGTTGGTTCAAGGTGGATTAGATTGAGAAGCAGCAAATTTAGATTCTGGGGGTGTTTACAAAGCAAGGATGAGATTTCCCACAGTGATACTTCATGGTGATCAAATAGCTGTGGACAAGGATCTATGACAAAATGCTGTGAACCTAATACAATAGCTGTTAAGGGCCAGAACTGTGCACTTGGATGCACTAGTGAAACACTGCTGTCACTCTGTGAGTATCACTTCTCACTGTTTCCCAGGTGCCCCTCCCCCCTTTTTTACGTAGGTTTACAGTCATAGTACCAAGAAAGCCTTCCACACTTAATAAGAACCATGACTGAAAAATCAGTAAAGATCCTAACCAGGTTGGATAAATTAAGACCATCATTACTATTTTGCAAATAGACTGTTTCTCTTTCCCTTACCTAGAACCCCCTCTAAACACCATCCACTGATCTAAACACCATGCCTTAGGGCCCAGTGTAAGTCATTTATCACCCCAGTCCCTGAATCTCACCGATTGCCTCCTACAGTCCTGATAGTCTCAACTGCATAATTCAACACGCATTTCTTTGCGTGTGGGTTTTTTTTTTTTTGTCTTGCTATTGTTTCCAGTATTAATCTTGCCTCCTCCACCAGTGCAAATATTCCCTTAAGGCAAACTTCATGTGGTAAGCATCTTTTGCATTCAGCTGGTACAGAAATGAGTTACTATTTTTGGCAAAATGACTTTACAATTCACAAAACACTTTCCCATATATCCTCATTTAATCCTCATGATAATTCAGTGAGGATGATACTATCACTACCCTAATTTTACAGACCAGGAAATAGGCTCACACAGGTCAAATTATTTGCCTAGGATCACACCCTCAGAGAATATGGGACTAACATCCAACTCAGCACTCCAGGATTCTAAATCCTTGGCAGTTTTCACTATATAGTCGGCCTCTTCCTAATAGGTTGCTCAGTGGACCCACAGTTACTTTGCAGGTTAATTCTGTTTATAAATGTGGTAGGTATGTTAATGATTGTTGTGTTGTATAGGATAGAATCCAGTCTGAAAATTCAAATGTTTTAAAGGTTTATGTAAGAGCTTTAAGCACATCAGTATTGTAGGAAGAGACTGAAGTGAACTCCATTTTCCATTTGCATTGTTGACTGAAACATGTAGTTTTAGACATATGAAATATTTATATACTTAATATGATATAATATGCTGAATGAAATAAAATTTTAATCTCCTTTGACTTGCTAAGTCAAAGGAGAGAAAACTAGTTAACCCAGCTGTTTTTCTCTTTTTTTTAGGTATTGCAATTTTAGGTATTGTTTCTGAATGTTTGTTACTTTGTTAATTAGATGAACTCCAAAAAGAAATATTAGCACTCCGGGAGACTATTAGATATACCAAAGAAGAATATAGCTTTGCCTAACATGATACTTGGAGGGATATTAATACTTTTTATTCATTCACTTTCATAACAACATTTTTAGTGAAATATTTTAGTCATACATAAAAGTATAAAAATAATAAAACCAACATCTTGGAACCCATCACCCAACTAAAAAAAAAAATTCTAGGTAGAGTTGAAGCCCCCTATGCACGCTTCACCATCTTAATTCCCTTTCTCCCTATCAGATTATTTCCAGATTTACTCTTTGAGTGTGTATGCATGTTTTTCTAAACTATATTTAGTATTGTTTTGTAATCTTAATCTCTATATTAGTTAAGTTTGTTTGTTTGTTTGTTTGTTTGAGACAGGTTCTCATTCTGTCTACCAGGCTGGAGTGCAGTGGCTTCCTGCAGTCATGGTTCACTGCAGCCTAGGCCTCCTGGGCTCAAGCGATCCTCCCACCTCAGCCTCCAGAGTGGCTGGGACTATAGGTGTGCGCCACTACACCTGGCTAATTTTTTATTTTTTGTAGAGACAAGATTTCTCCATGTTGGCCAGGCTGGGCTCAAGCGATCCTCCCACCTTGGCCTCCCAAAGTGCTGGGATTACAGGCTGAGCTACTGCATCCGGGTGAGTTAACATATTTTTTGTATTTCTCTGAAACTTGCTGTTTTCCATTAAAGCTATGTTTTTGAGGTTGATGTGTGTTGGTACATGTAGCTTTCATTTATTCATTCTACTGCTATAGAACATTCCTTTGTGTGACTAATTCCAAATTTATCCTCTCTACTAAATAAATGTCTGTTAGTGGACATTTAGGTCACTTCCAGTCTTCCACAATGCTAAACACTACTGCTCTAGATAAGCTTATATATGTCTCCCATGCACAAATGCTAGAATTTCTCTAGCATCTACATCTTGGAGTGAAATAGGTGGGTCATTAGGCACAAGTATCTTGAACCAAGATAAGAGTTTCCATAGTTTCCTCACTAACATTTTGTGTTATCATCATTCAAAAGTGTTTCCAGAATGATAGGTATGAAATGGTACCATCTTGTAGTTTAAATCTGCATTTTTCTAATTACTAATAATGTTGAGCATCTTTTCATATGTTTATCAAGCATTCCCATTTTATCTTCTCTGAATAATTTGTTTATAGTCCTTGTTCACTTTTCATTGGTTTGCTTGAGTTTTTCTTATTGATTTGAGAAGTTCTCCATACACTGTGGATATGAGTATTTTGTCAGTTATATGCATTGCTAATGTCTTCTTCCAATCTATGCTATCTTTTTATTTCAATGATTTATTTTGATCACAGTTTTAAATTTTAATATAGTCACTCATAATCTTGTTTTCTTTGATTTTGATTTCAGTTTATATCTCAAGATATCTTAAGATATTCTTCCAAAGTGAGGTCACAAGGATGAGGTCATAGTGTATTAGGTAAATATTTTTACCCAAAAGTTTTGGTGCTGGTTTTTTTTTTTTTTTGAGATGGAGTCTCACTCTGTCACCCAGGCTGGATGGAGTGCAGAGTGCAATGGCATGATCTCAGCTCACTGCAACCTCTACCTCCTGGGTTCAAAGGATTCTCCTGCCTCAGCCTCCCAAGTGGCTGGGATTACAGACACACGCCACAATGCTCAGCTTATTTTTGTATTTTTAGTGGAGACGGGGTTTCACCATGTTGGCCAGGCTGGTCTCAAACTCCTGACCTCAAGTGATCTGCCCGCCTCGGCCTCCCAAAGTGCTGGGATTATAGGCATGAGCCACTGTGTGGGCCTCATGTTTACTTTTTCATTCCACCTCAATTTTTTAATAAGCATAATGTGCAGCAGGGATATAATTTATTTTTTCATTTGAAATACCAGTTGTCTCAGTACTACTTATTAAATAATTCATCACTTTGCATTGATCTTCAGTGCCATTTCACCAAGTCTCCATGTAGGCATATGTTTGTTTCTGGACTCCTCACTTTGTCTCATTAATTTAGTTATTTATCCCTGTACTAGTAACTATGTAACTTCTTATTATTTTCCAAAAATTCCTTACTCTTGAAAAATCACTGTGCTTCTGGCTGTTTGTTCTTCTAGGTAAAATTTAGGATTAGTTTGTTAAGTTTCAGAAAAAATCCTGTTGGATGTTGATTATAATTGCATTGAATGTATAGATGTAATATCACCACATTAGAGAAAATTCAAACATGCACATATATGTATACATATATGTGCATATGTGTATTTATTATTTATTTCCCACTAGAAAGTAACCTTCCTGGCCGGGCGCGGTGGCTCAAGCCTGTAATCCCAGCACTTTGGGAGGCCGAGACGGGCGGATCACGAGGTCAGGAGATCGAGACCATCCTGGTTAACACGGGGAAACCCCGTCTCTACTAAAAAATACAAAAAATTAGCCGGCCGAGGTGGCTGCCGCCTGTAGTCCCAGCTACTCGGGAGGCTGAGGCAGGAGAATGGCATGAACCCGGGAGGCAGAGCTTGCAGTGAGCTGAGATCTGGCCACCGCACTCCAGCCTGGGCGGCAGAGTGAGACTCCATCTCAAAAAAAAAAAAAAAAAGAAAAAAAAAAAATAAGAAAGTAACCTTCCTGAGAATAGGGACTTTGCCTGCTTTGTTCAATCTACAATGTTGATATTTACAAAAGTGCCTGGCACATAGTAAGTACTTAATAGGTATTTGTAGAATAAATGAATGAATAAATGTAGGTGCATTTTCTTGTATTTTTTTTATAACTGTACTTTAAGTAGTTTTAAAACCATTATCAGAAAAGCTATACATTATTTCATGTAGATTTATGAAAAATAAGACATTATGCTAAGGAAGCATTTCCCAGAGTATGTTACACAGATAGTAGATTAGCAGGTTGCTGTGGGGAAAAAAAGCTCAGTGGGCAATCATGTTTGTCAAATGCCTCATCCAATACTCCTCTCTTAGAGTTACCATGTACATTAGAATATTAAAGGTTCTGAGAAGTCTTGTAATCAGAAAACTAGTTCAATTATTTCTAAAAATTATGTGATCCTCCTACCCTTTAAAAAAAATAACAATCCTGCTTTTATACCAAGTACAAATGCTGTTCTAAAGAACAAATTCTACTGTATCTGGGAAAGCATATACTTGAAAAATATTAGAAAATGTGAAATAATTTAAATATCTTCTTCTATGCAATTTAACATTTCCTGGGGTAATGTATATGCCACAGAAAAGATTAATTCATGGACTGACACATCTCTTGAAAAATATTCATCTTTAATGATTTTTTTCCTGCTATTATTATTATTATTATTATTATTATTTTGAGATAATTTCTCGTTCTGTTGCCCAGGCTGGAATTCAGTGGCATTATCGCATCTCACTGCAGCCCTGAACTCCCCGCTCAAGCCATCCTTCCACCTCAGCCTCCTGAGTAGCTGGGACCACGGTGTGCACCACCACAACTGGCGAATTTTTAAATTTTTTGTAGAGATGGGGATCTCTCTATATTGCTCAGGCTGATATTGAACTCCTGGGCTCAAGAGATCCTCCCACCTCAGCCTCCCAAAGTGCTGGGATTACAGGTGTGAGCCACCATGCCTGGCCTCCTGCTATCATTAAATAAAGTAGAAATGATTTGTTGCTGCTAACTTCCAAATTTCTATTAGTTCATGGGAGTAAAATTTAGGCAGAATAAGTGTATTTATAAATATCAGTTTTCTTTGTTTTATTCCTGAAGGAGTACAAACTTGTAGACATGACCTTATCTTTGTGTGTCTATGTTATTACACTGGTGCTGGCATGGCAGTCAAGCCATCCTTATGATTTGGCTCTCTTTTCTTGCCCTTTGATTCCACCAGAACATGTCAGCTACCCTAACATTCACATTGGGTAACCCATCTTTAATTTCTGCTTAAGGGATGGGGTGACCCTTTCCAAGGGTGAATTTTTTTTTTTGTCAACTTTTATTTTAAGTTCCAGAGTACGTGTGCAGGAGGATGTGAAGGTTTATTACATAGGTAAACATGTGCCATGGTGGTTTGCTGCACAGATCAACCCATCACCTAGGTATTAAGTCCAGCATCCATTAGCTCTTCTTTCTGATGCTCTCCTTCCCTCTAGCCCTCAACAAGCCCCAGTGTGTGTTGTTCCCTTCCAGTGTGTCTATGCGTTCTCATCGTTCAGCTTCCACTTATAAGTGAGAACTTGTGCTGCTTGGTTTTCTGTTCCTGCGTTAGTTTGCTGAGGATAACGGCTTCCAGCTCCATCTATGTTTCTGCCAAGGACAAGATCTTATTCCTTTTCAAGGCTGCATAGTATTCCATAGTGTATACATACCACATTTTCTTTATCCAGTCTGTCATTAATGAGCATTTGGGTTGATTCCATATCTTTGCTATTGTGAGTAGTGCTGCAGTGAACATATGCGTGCATGTATCTTTAAAATAGAATGTTTGAGATTTCTCTGGGTATATACCGAGTAATGGGATCGCTAGCTTAAATGGTATTTCTGGTTTTAGGTCTTTGAGGAATCACCACACTGTCTTCCACAATGGTTGAACTAATTCACATTCCCACCAACAGTGTAAAAGCATTCCTTTTTCTCCACAACCTCACCAGCATTTGTTGTTTCTTGACTTTTTAATAACTGCCTTTCTGACTGGTGTGAGATGGCATCTTGTGGTTTTGATTTGCATTTCTCTAATGATCAGTGATGTTGAGCTTATTTCCATGTTCGTTAGCTGCATGAATGTCTTCTTTAGAGAAGTGTCTGTTCATGTCCCAAGGGGGATATCTTAAGAAAACTTTGCGCAGCAGTGGAAACATTTTTACATTTTTTTCAAATAATGAAGTTAGATTGTATGCTATTTTAAATTAATAATACATCTTTCAGGGGAGCTCTTTTTGACATCTCTTTACATGATAGTAACAAAAATAGTTTGCCCCCAGTTGTGCTTTATGTGTGGAATCATCTTGCTGAAGATGCTTTATTCAGTAGTTTTCCAAAGGTATAACCTGAAAGTGCTTAAGCTTAAGCCTCATGGGTCCATAATACAATTATAAGCATAGTGAGATACAGATATAGATATGCATGTTGTATGAACATAGTTATCTATTCTACTTATCAGGAGTTGCCCAGGAGGGCAGTTCTCATCATTCAGGAATAAGCTAATCAGATATGAGGCCTTAGTAGTAAAACAATTATATTGCATATCCAGCTGTATAGTGACAGATAGACAAGACAGATGGAGGTAGGTACAGATATATTTAGAGTATATAGCATATTCAGATGTAAAGGTAGATGATGCAAATATAGACACGGACACATTTCAACATTGTATAGATGTTTCTTTTCTATTTTAACACATGCATTTAGGATACCTTAACAATGGGAAATCATTACTTTCATCTTTGAATGATTCCAAATATATTTTCCTCTTCCAAAATATATTTTTGCTGTTATATAAATGAAACTCCAAGGAAAGGTTAGGATTTACATTAAGATTACAGACTTCTTCCCATATATGCTAACTTGAGTTAGGCATTTAGAGAATAACTGATTTGGAAGACTTCTCAAGGGTTTGTACCCTACTGGCTCCCCAGTCTGGAGTGTTCTTTTCACAGAGCTCTAAGGTGCATTCACTAATATCATGCCAAGCTCTGCATTAATTTCATCTACTCAGAGAAGGCTTCCTGACCACTCTGGCAGAAAGAGCAGACCCACTCCCAGCCCTTCCCCTCATCATTTTCTAATATTCTGCTTTGTTTTATTCCTTATATTTTGTTATTCCTGATTTTTTCTTTCTTTCTCTTTCTCGTTCTTTCTTTTTCTTCCCTCCCTCCCATCCTTCTTTTATTTCTCCCTCTTTCCCTTCCCTCCTTGCCCTCCCCTCCCCTCCCCTCCCTCCCTCCTTCCTCCTTTCCTTCCTTCCTTCCTTCCTTTATTTTTTCAGCTGTCTCTGTCTCTAAAGGACTGGAACTTCTGTTGCTTGTTATTGTATTTTTAGTGCATAGAAAATTGCCTGGCATAGAATAAGTGTTCAAAATATCTTTGTTACATGAGTGAATTAATGAATGAATGAATGAAATCCATTCAATTTAACTTATCAGATAATGCTGCATGAAGGTCTTGTGACCCTCCATAGAAATAAGAAAAACACATTTTTGAAGTCCAAGTATGTTGTGGGCATTGTGCTAGGAAGGGCTGGAAAAATTATTTCATACAGTAACATGCGAAATGGACCTATCATCATATTTCTTGAACACTGTTTAATTTCTATGTTCCATCCTTATTCTGTTGGGCAGTGAAAACTCAATCTTAATCTGTTTGAGATTCCATTCTGCTCTCTTTAAGGTTGTGCCTATATTTTCAAGTTTGGTGTATGTGAGTGGGAAGGAAGGGTTCTGGTGCTGCCAGGTCATACTGGCATCTGGTGTAGCATCCTTTTCCCTCTCCAGTCCTTGGTCATTGGTCCACACAGCTTTCTTCAGTGTGGCCCTCTCAACTAATTCCTGAGAATCTGAGCAATGGCTGGCTGCCTCAAAGGCCAGGCTGAAACATCAGTAACTCTGCTTTCGTTCCTCTTTGAGACCCATGAGATCATTTTGCAGGGTCTGAGTAGAAAAGATAGCTTAAAGACAGGACTTAAGGGAATATTTAGAAAACATACAGGAAAATGTGCTGTATCTAGAGCCCTAGAGGTGGTCCAGAGGTAGCATGACAGAATGGTATCATGGGAACCAAAGGAAGAAAGGATTCTATAAAAGAGAGATATGTCAACAGCATCAAACACCAACAGAAACCAACTGGAATGGAGTAAAAGAGGCATTAGTGTCATGTCTACAAATGCCTAAACAATGATAGCTTTTTTTTAAAAAAAAAAAAGTAAAAAGAAAGATTAGTTAATATATGGTACAGCATAGACAAACTGACTTATTTATTTGTACGTTTTTTGTTGTTGAACAGTTTTGCAGTTTTTCTATAGAAACCCAATGAATAGTCAGGAATGACCTTTCCGCTTTTCCATTGTAAGATCACTGGCCACTGGCTCTGTTTCCTCAGTTTTTAATTTAACGAACTTGGCACAGTTCAAAAACATTTAGTATTTCATCCTTAGATTTGCTCAGTTTCTCAAATGGCAATGACCCTTTGCTATGGTCAGTTTCTCATTTTCTTTCTGCCCATCCCCCAAAGGAAAAGGTTTTATAAAGGCGTTACACAGAACAGCTGCTTGGAACATGCATAGGCCAGTTTACACTAGGCTGTTTTTTCTCGAGAAAGTCATAGTTTAAACAAATGGTTGTGTCTATTTTAATCATTTTTGCCCTCTTTTGAAGTGTTTTTTCAAACAGAAGTTTTTTTTTAGAATAGAGTTTTGCATTATAAATTAGTCTGCTCTGTCATGTCCCTTTTAAACACAGCTGTTACTACAATGTAAACAGAGTTTTTAAAATGTAGATAAACAGTTACAATAGGAAGAGTTTCAAGTGTTTTTAACACATGGTCAGTTTTTGCTTACTTGAATTCTGTGGTTTGAAAGTTGAATTCGAAATACACTTTTGATTTCACAGATGTCAAGCTATTCAATACAGCTGTTCATGGATGCCCAGTAAGACATTTTAATTTCACAGCTGGCACAGTTTTGACAATATCACATTTTTGAAGTCATATCAGTAGTAAACCTAGGATGAATATGGAAACTATACAATGGTACACTCCAATACCCCTTTGAGGTATAAATGTTGAATATAAAAAGTATCTAGTAGGCCTAAGCTAAATTATAAAATAATTTTTCATGATCACCCACCATATTTGCTATGAAATACACAACAAATTTCAGTACCTTCATAGAAGGCACAGTTATAATACCAGGAAGAGAAACAAGAGAATACTAATACTAAAGAATTAGTGTAGTAATCTTATATTTTAAGAATTTATGCCAAAGTACCCACTTAAAAAGTTTAAAATTACACATTATTTGGATGTAAAGCTTTTGACTCATCTAAATTTGTTGTTTTGACAAAATTCAAACAAATGAACTTGAATATAGAATCTATGTCATTTTGCGTGTACACAAGAATCACAAGTATTTGGAACTAGCAGAGTATTGGACTAGAGCATTTCAATGATTTTTCAGGGGAAATATAACAATATATTTGAAATGTATACTTCCATGATCAATCTAAAAATCTACTATCAAAAATATTATAATGGATGATTAAAGGTATCACTGTTTAAATTATTATCCAGATATTCCCAATTTGTTGCTTATTTGTGACTTCTATTACTTGAGTAATAAACTTTGGGACCACACAATTTTATCTAATTATTTAGCAAATGTTCTTTTAGGAAATTCCACATAAAGTAAAAATGAATATAAAAATAAATTCCATCTAAAAAACAGTTTAGTTAGAAAATGCCATCACTGAAATGTCCAAGGAAAACATACACAATTTCTATCCATATTGTTCCCAAACCACCAGGCCTGAGTTATGGATCTTAGGGAGGAAGCCATCTTACCAAACCTAATTACTCTGTGTTTGGCTTGGATAAATGGTTAACTGATTATTTAGTTATATCACACAACCCAACATGACCTCATTTTCAATAAAAACATATGATTTGATCCAAAGCTTTCCACAGTACTTCATAATTAGACACCTTATCCATCAGACTGCAAGAAAACCTTGGTAAAGAGTAAAACAAGAATTTTCATGTGTTAAGTTATACACCAGAGGGAGTCCCATGAATATAATACAAACACACTGATATTGCCAAGGAAAAGTCAATTAAAAATTATATGCACTCTAAGAGTTACAAAGCTCAAAATGTGTTGTAATTCAGGTTGAATAGCCATTGAGTATAGGCATTCATAAAAATTAGGCTTTATTTATTAATGTTTTCATCTCTAAGAGTTTCTAAGAATTTTCCTAAGTTAATTTTAGAACTGATGTTAAAAGTATAAACCACATTTTTCTTCATCAGAATTTCAGAACATGTTTGTAGGTATTAACACACATACTATATACTTATAAGTAATGCCATATTTAGAATCTTTAAATTTTTCCTAAAACATGATCACATATCTGATCTTTTAATGTACATAAATACTCTTTCAAGCTGAATTGAGCTAACTCCCTTAAATAAAAAATAATTTGAATTTCTTCCAAAAACTCACCTCTTTTATTTATTCACTGCGATGGCTGTCCCTCATACCTCTCTGAGTCATGTAAGTAAAGCCTTTATAAGTGAAACCAGGACAATTTGCTTCTGTTTCTGCCAGTTTTTTTTTTTTTTTTTCCCTTGGACTTCTCTTTCTTATTCAGCCTTATACTGTACAATTGACATGGAGAATCTTGCCAAATGCAAGTAACAGTAACTCTATAGGCTTCCGTGGTTACAGTCCCCAAAGAGCTTTGAATAACACTTGAAAATTTAAGATCAAGGAAACCGTTAATATCTATGTAGGCTCCTCATTTACTTATTTATGTTTTTAAAAGTAACTTTCACTGGGTTTTATTTCACTTATTACTTCAACTCATTGATACAATTAGTATTAAACACGTTGTCAAGTGTTATTTTATTAACATAATGCAAAAGGAATCTTCCAACCTACAAGCCATTTTTTTTAATCTGTTAAGGGGAAAGAATCAGTGAAACCTTGGTAAAGAGTAAAACAAGAATTTTTCAAGTGCTTGAAAATTTTAGACAAGGTGTTAAATTGCTGCTGAAAATGTAGAACCTCCTGGGCTACTATTCCTTTGGAGACACTAACTTACCCGTGAGCTTCCCTGTTTCTTTATACATTCTTAATGTGATACTGGAAGGGGCTGTCCCGAGGTCAGACATTGAAATGTAAAGTTGTGAGGTGATGACTGAAGTGGCAATATTATGAAATCTTCACCCTACATTATTTTAGCATAGCACAGCCTTAGGCAAATATAATCACTTCCACCAGATACTAATTCCCATTTTTGTGAAGCAAGTCCAGGATAACTCAAGGAAGGAGAACCTCTAGGGAATGCAATCTGGAAAGTATTCTTTCCCCTGCCACTTCCCTGCATTCCTGACCAGCTCTCTCTTGCCCCAGTCTCTGCCCTAAATGCCCCCATGGTCCTTTCACTTAGGCACGTTAGCTGCCTCTAGTAGCTCTGCCCAACATCATCTAGTGACCTTCTTATTCCTTCCGCCAATTCTTTTCATCCCCCACTCCCCACAATCAATGTATTTTCTGGAGATTGGTCAGGTTGTCCTATCTTCTTGAAGAAAAACATTGGATTCCTGCCCTCTCCTACCCACCATGGAACTTTGTGGCACGGTACAAATTCCATGGTAGTGATGGCTTTCTGGCCAAAGGATGAAATAATTTACACTTTCATGAAGTAAAATCCAAATGTCCCTGGCATACAACCTCAGCTCAGAATGTTTACCTGCCCCATCCATGACATCATCTCCACTGGGCAGCCAAATCATTAAAATGATAATTTTCTTTTTTTCTTTCTTTCTTTTTTTTTTTTTTTTGAGATGGAGTCTTGCTCTGTTGCCCAGGCTGGAGTGCAGTGGCGCGATCTTGGCTCACTGCAACCCCTGCCTCCCGAGTTCAAGTGTTCAAGCGATTCTTATCCCTCAACTTCCCTGAGTAGCTGGGATTACAGGTGCCCACCACAACAGTTAATTTTTGTATTTTTAGTAGAGGCAGAGTTTCGCCATGTTGGCCATGGCTTTAAGTGACAGGAAAAAAACATCTAATTCAATCTTGCTTAAGCAACAAGAGAAATTTATTTGTTCAGGCAATTGAAAAGCTTAGGAATAGGTTAACTTCAAGTGTGACTTGATTTAGGGGCTTGAGTGTTGTTATTGAGATCTATGATGCCTAGTTTTGCCTTTCCTTCTTTTAACTTCAGACTCCAGGGACACATATTCCCAGATGCAAGTTGGGAAGAAAACTCAATGCTTCTTCCTGATGGTTCTCACCAGTGTCCCAGAATTCATTCTTAATGGATCACTTTGAGGCAAGTGCATATTTGTGAATCAATAACTATAATCCAGGGAGCAACTGTTCTATTGACTGGCCATTCCTGGATCATAAGCTCCAATCCTGGAGTTGGGAAGAGAGGCCATCTAATCACGCAGTCTAAGAGATGATGAAACATGGTCTCCCAAAGCAAGTTCTGGCACTGTTTCCAAATAAAGGGAAGATGAATGCTGGGCAGTATGATCTTCTCAACTCTAGGTAAAGACACAAAGCATTGCAACCTGCTCTCAAGGTGAGCTTACATTTGACACCGGGAAAATGAGGCCATGTTCAAAGAATATAAAAATCAGGTCTTACACTTCAGTTGTATGCTTTAATGTCTAGGTGTATTTTAAATGTTTAAGCAACATTTGCTGTTCCAAATCAATTCCTTCTCTTGAATTCCCAATTCTGTAAACAAAAACATCACTCTCCTAACTTCCTAGGCTCAAATGATCAAAGGCCAGGACTGTGGTGAAGAATGAGATAAGGCACTTGCCTAAGATGCAAAATTTTGAGTGAACTCAGTGTGGTCGGCTACAAATCAGCATATTCTCCCACCAGATAGCCACATCCTAATTCCTGGAACCTGTGAATGTTACCTTCTATGACAAGGCATTTGCAGATATGATTAAATTGAACGTCTTGAGATGGAGAGATTATCCTGGAGGAACAGGACAGGCCCCTACATGCAATTACAAGTGTCATGATGAGAGTGAGTCAGGAAAGCTTTCATTCTATTGTATAGAATGGAGGCTACCTCGATTCATTAAAAAAAAAAAAGTGAGTCAGAGAGAAATTTGACACAGACAGAAGAGGAGAAAGTAATGTGACCACAGCGACAGAGATTGAAGTGATGGAGGAATGCTGGCAGCCACCAGAAGCTGGGAGAGGCAGGGAAAGCACCCTCCCCTAGAGCCTCCCAAGGGAGCGTGGCCCTGCCAACACCTTGATTTCAGACTTCTGGCATCCAGAATTATGACACAGAATCCATTGCCGCTGTTTTAAGCCACTAAATTTGTAACACGTTGTTGAAGCGGTCACATGAAATGAACACACTCAGTAATCGAGATAAATATTTTAATGCAATATTTTTTATTATTTATTTTTGTAACTTTTATTGTAAGTTCAGGGACACATGCGCAGGACGTGCAGATTTGGTACATAGGTAAACATGTGCCATGGGGGTTTGTTATACGGATTATTTCATCACCCAGGTATTAAGCCTAGTAGCTATTATGTTTCCTGATCCTCTCCCTCCTCCCACCCTCCACCCTCAATTTGAGGCACCCTCTGATAGGCCCCAGTGTGTGTTGTTCCTCTCTATGAATGCATGTGTTCTCATCATTTATCTTTCACTTATACGTTGGAACATGTGGTATTTGGTTTTCTGTTCCTGTGTTAGTTTGCTAAGGATAATGTACAATGTTTATTTTTAAAAGTCAAAATTAATGCAAAAAATCCATAAGGAACAATACGACAAAATTTTAAATGAAGACAGACTATCTCAAAGTAATTCTTTTTAAAAATAATGTTGACTTTTATTATAGATTAAGGGGTACATGTGCAAGTTTGTAATACAGGTATATTGAATGATGCTGAGGTTTGAAGTACAAGTGATCCCATTCCCTGTAGTACATAATAGGTGGTTTTTCAGTCCATGTCCCCACCCTCCCTACCCCATCTATTAGTTTCCAGTGTCTCCTGTTCTCATATTTATGTTTATGTGTATTCCATTGAAAATATGCAGTATTTGGTTTTCTGTTCTTGCATTAATTTACTTAAGATAATGGCTTCCAGCTCTATCCATGTTGCTGCAAAGAACATAATTTTGTTCTTTTGTTTGGCTGTGTAGTATTCTATGGTATATATGTACCACATTTTCATTATCCAGTCCACTGTTGAAGGGTACCTAGGTTGATTCCGTGTCTTTGCTGTTGTGAATAGTGCTGCACTGAACATGTGAGTATATGTGTCTTTTTGATGGAATGAATTCTTTTCCTGTGGGTATGTATCCAGTAGTGGGGTTGCTGGGTCAAATGGTAGTTCTGTCCTAAGTTCTTTTCTCAAAGTAATTCTTAATTTTGTTTGCTTCCTTAGTCCCCACAACTAGTCAGCTGATTGGTGCTGTGATTTGAGCCACTGTAATTTCTCTTGATTTTCTCTTTTACTTATCTTTCCACTGGGGCCACTTTTCCAGTTCAAATGCTCATGATTCCTCACGGTTATGACTTCAGCAAACAGTAATCTACTTTACCTGTCTCTACTCTCTCCTCCCTTCCAATCCATCTCATTACAGATAGGTTTTTCCTAAAACATATTTTGAGTCATGTCATGTCGTTCTATTGTTCAAAAGTTTTTAATAGATTCTCAAGGCCCTTGGGAATCTGGCTACAGCTTTCCAGTCTCATGTACCATTTTTCCTTTTCACATAGTCTTAGTTATGCAAATACGTACTGCTTTTCTCTAGCCCTGCAGGATGTGCTGGAGGACAGCAGGACAGATTACACTTATGTAGCATGTGTCTTCTTCTCCTATAGCGAGCAGAATGGAAATATCTTTACATATTAGTCAGACTTTTCTGAGGTTGTATTTTGCCAAGTGCCAGATACTCCCTAGGTAAATGAAATTATACCCTGTGTTATGCAGAATCATTTCCAATTAAACAACTTTGATTTTTCATATTGCATCCCAGGATATTACATGGTCATACATGTTTTTGTCTTCTTTAGGTCTCTGGATGGAGTCTCACAAACTTTGAATTTTCATTAATCTTTCTACTGGATTTCATTACTATCCCCTCAATACCGGGGTTTACAGCAGCCTTAACCTCACCTTATAGCCTAGAGTGAACCAAACTTCTCAAAAGACAAGTAGGAAGATGGTTAATGCCTTTGTCGTGGAGGAAGGTGCAATGTCTGAGAGCTTCAGTCTCTGCGATTCTGTTTCACATCCTGGTGTTGATAATGATTTGTTCAGTGAAAGAAGGACAGGCACTTCAGTTCTTTTGAACTTTTTGTTTCCACTTGGAAAATCCTCAGCATTTTGGGGGTCTTCGTCTCTTTCTCTTTCCTCCATACAAAAACTCTTCAGAAGCAGGCCTGGATATGGAGTGACACAGGTATTAGGTTGGTAGTTGTTAGTGACAGCGGGCAGAAAAAGATAGAAAGGGAACAGTAGTGGAGTCAGGAATAAGGAAAACATAAAGGTGGCAATTGTTCCATTTATATTTCCTTTTAATGTAATCTTAATCCTTGGTTAGAATATTTGGTGGGTTAAGGCTTGTATTTATTGCAGTCTCTTTCGCCTCACAGTGGAGCATCAGTAACAAGAAGAAAATGTGAATAATGTGTAGACTTTCTTCTCAACAGCTGAGAATACATTTTTCAGACTATTTCATTTGGAGAGAGAGGAAACAAAATTCCACATTCATAGCAACCTGACCCCTGGGCAAACAGGAACAAGCACAACATAATGTGCAGTAAACTGGAGCTCCAGCACCGGCTGGCAGCATTCACACCACAGAACACCCTCCGCTCTGCCTCCTGGGCCTTTGTGGGACAATTCTTACACTGGAACATTTGCGTAACCAACTGGAAAGGAAGCCATCGCCTAATAGCTTCACGAAACATAGAATACCAACCTGGGGACTGGGCTTGTTGGGAGGACAATGTTTTGACATCAAGCAAAGCTCCTGCCGGCTATGTGTTATGATGTAGTCTGGACATCTGTTGTTTTTGTCTGCCTGACATCCAGCTTCTCTTCTTATGGTAACAGCATATCCATTTCCATTTGGGAAATCACTCAGTCGCTATCGTACAACAGTATTGGAAGGACCAATACTTGACTATCTAAAGTGTGAGAATGAGACCCAAACTGAGACTCTCATATTTTTTTTCTCCTGGGAATGTGACTGTCAATGGAGTGACACAATGAAGAAAAAGGACCAGAGTGAATTCACCCTGACTTTGGTGTCCTTACAATGGCTCATTAGCACTTGTTACCTAAATATCCAGAGTCTGTCCTTTCTAAAGCCTTGGGTGGCAAATTTCTCCTTAATTCTGAGAACAACTTAAAACCCTTCTAAGAATCCCTTTGTTGATTAAACTTGCCAGAGTCAGTTTCCTTAGCTGACAACCGAAGAGCCTGAGGAAGTCATCACAGGACAAAAGTAAAGACACCTGGATCCCAGGCTAGACCCTGTCCTAAACCAGTCTATGAACTCAGAGGGGTCCCTTAATTTTTTGAGCCTCAGTTTCTAGGATTAGATGACTCCAAGGTTCTGTTATTTACAGTGCTCTGGAATTCTAGGTTAAAAAAAACCAGTCTTCATAGAGTTGTATTCATTTGTAAACATAATTTATTGAGTTCCTATTGCACTGGTCATTGGGATAGATAAGTGAACTTGGGGTACAGAGGTTGTAATCTAGTAATGAAATAATTATAGACCATGAGAAATGCTTAGGAAACAGCAAACAAGTTGAGATAGAAAATCAGTGGGGATGATCAGGTCTGTTAGCATGGCCCAGGAAGCCTCTCTCTGTGGAGGTGAATTGGGATGGAAACTAAAGGATAAGAATGAGTCAGCCACGTCATGAAGGGCAGGGGAAACTCATTCTAAGCAGAGAGAACAACAGTTGCTCAGGCCTGGGGTTAAGAAAGGGGCTAGATTCCGGAGCACAGTGAGGAGTGGAGGGGATGGTAGAAAAGAGGCTGCCAAAGGAGGGAGACCAAGAGCTTGCAGAATCATGTGGGCCAAGGAAAGTGTGTCAGTCCATTTTCACGCTGCCATAAAGACATACCCGAGACTGATAACTTATAAAGGAAAGAGGTTTAATGGACTCACAATTGGCTGGGGAGGCCTCAGGAAACTTAGAACCATGGAAGAAGGAGAAGCAGGCACCCCTTCTTCACAGGGTGGTGAGAGAGAGAAAAGTGTCAGCATGGGAAATGCCAGATGCTTATAAAACTGTCAGATCTTGTGAGAACTCACTCATTATCATGAGAACAGCATGGGGGAAACCACCTCCATGATCCAATCACCTAACACTGGGTCCCTTCCTCATCAGGTGGAGATTATGAGGATTACAATTTAAGATGAGATTTGAGTGGGGACACAGCCAAACCGTATCAGAAAGTAATTTAAATTTTGTTCTCTTTGTTTGCTTGTTTGTTTTTGAGACAGGATCTCACTCAGTTGCCCAGGCTGAAGTGCAGTGGTGTGATCTCGGCTCACTGCAGCCTTGACCGCCTGGGCTAAAGCTATCTTCCCACTTCAGCCTCCCAAGTAGCTGGGACTACAGGAGCATGCCACCACACCCAACTCATTTTTGTATTTTTTTGTAGAGGTGGAGTTTTGCCATGTTGCCCAGGTTGGTCTCAAACTTTTTGACTCAAGCGATCTGCTCGCCTCAGCTCCCTGAAGTGCTGGGATTACAGGTGTAAGCCACTGCACCTGGCTAAATTTTATTCTAAAAGATTCAATGTATACATTAAGAGAGGCTCTCTAGATGGTCTGTGAGGTTTAGAATGCCATGGGAGGGGAGCAAGACTATGTAGAGTTATAGCAATAGTCTAGGTGAGAGAAGACTGTGGCTTAGACTAAAAAGGTGTCAGTGCAGGATGCAGGGTGATGAAGTTGTGTATTGATTAATGACCATGCTACATTCTGAGAAATGTATTGTAGGAACTTTTGTCATTGTGCAATTTTTTCATTATGCAAACATCATAGACTTTACTTACACAAACATATATAGATGGTAGAGCCTACTACACACCTAGGTTACATGATATGGCCTATTGCTCCTAGGCTACCAACCTGTACAACATGTTACTGAACTGAATATGGCAGGCAGTTGCACCACAATGGTAAGTATTTGTGTATCTAAACACAGAAAAGGTACAGTAAAATTATAATATCATAATTTCTTGTAACCAGCATCATATGTGCAGTGAATCATTGACCAAAATGTCATTATATGGTGCATGACTGTAGGTGGATTTGACATGATTTTGAAACTAGTGTCAAGAGGACTTGGTAGCATTGGGTTAGAGAAAAGAGAGGAAAGTAAGATGATCCTTAAATATTTGGTTTAACCATGTAGGTGGAGATTGTACCCTTTATTAAAGTGGAGGAGTCAGGGGAGCAAGAGGTGTGTTGTACATAGTGATGGGAGAGGGTAAGAAGATATTCATTTCATCTGTACTAAAAGTTTGATGTCCTTATTAGATCTCCAAGTGGTGTGGAGATACTACATAAGAATTGAGTATGAATATCTGGAGCTCAAGGAAGGGGGCATGGCCAGAGATAAATATTTGAGAATCGACAGCATCAAGATAGTATTCGAAGGCATGAGAATAGATGTAATTTATTAGAGAAGGAAAATAAATACAGAGGAGGGCTGAAGGCCAAAACCTGAGGCTCTCCAGCATTAGAGTCCAAGTAGCAAATACGATTCCAGCCAGGAAGACTGGGAATCAAGGCCAGTGAAGGAGAAAAAAACCCCAAGAGAGTATGGTATGATTGATGCCAAGGGTGGGGGGTGTTTCATGAAGGAGGGAGTAGCCAACTGTGTTCAGTGCTTCCAAACATTCCAGAAGTGGGATTTAGCAACATGGAAGCCATTGCAACTGTGACCAGAGCAGTTTCAGTAGGGTGGTGGTGACCAAAGCCAGAAAGGAACACATAACACATTGAAGGGCAAGTGAATGAGAGGTGACTTGGGTGCTGACAGAATGAGGTGTGATGTCTGGAGAAATTTTGCTCTGAAAGGATCAGAGAAATGGGCCATGGTGGAGCATTTGAATAGAGGATCATGAAAGGATGATGCTAACATAGCCCTGTGGGAATGACTCAGTAGAGAATAAGAGATCGCTGATGCATGGAAGCCAGAATAGCTGGCAAAGAAATGTCCCTGGGAGGGCACATAAGCATAAATGAAGGGACTTGTTAACCTTTTTGACATAGATACGATTCTTCTACTGTAAAAGTAGGGAATATGCATACAAGGTCAGATAAATTGGTAAATGTGTAGGTTGGAATGTAGGGCAGGGATCCCCAATCCCCGGGCCTTGGACAGGTATCAGTTTGTGGCGTGTTAGGAAACGGGCCACACAACAGGAGGTGAGCAGCAGGCAGGCAAGTTTTCCTGACTGAGCTCCGCCTCCTGTCAGATCAGCAGTAGCTTTTGATTCTTATAGAAGCATGACCTCTATTGTGAACTGCACATGTGAGGGATCTAGGTTGTGCACCCCTTATGAGAATCTAATGCTTGATGATATGAGGTGGAACAGTTTCATCCCATAACCATCCCCTCCCACCCTCACATCTGTGGAAAAATTATCTTCCACGAAACTGGTTCCTGGTGCCAAAAAGATTGGGGACCAAAAAGGTTTTTAGGGATTTCCTTTTTCTCAGTAAAGATGAGACCTGACCAATGCCTCAGGCAGGGTGGTGGAAACGGAAAGTTTGAGGCAGCAGGAGTAAGTATTATATGGTAACCTAAAGAGTGAGAAAGCAAATTACTGAAGGAATTAGTTGGAACTTTGGGCAGTAATAACACACTTTTGGGATTTGGGGTCATAATTCTGAAATAGACCCTGTTGTGATTTCTCCTCCAGCAGCACAGCAACATGGGTCCATGCACAGAGATGGAGGAGACTTGGGCTTAATTGAGGTTGGTTTTTTGTTCTTTTTTGTTTTGTTTTGTTTTGCTTTAACCAGAAGAGTATGATGGGGGAGTGAGAAAGAAGAGAGCTGCGGGGGTTGTTTACGATGACGCACAGTGGAGTCTGAGCTGAGTAAATAAGAGAAGTACGGACACAAGAAGCCATGAAGAATGTGATGGTTGTAGGATAAATGAACAGTGAATCAGAGGTGGGGCATTGACAGAGAAAATTGCTGTAATGGGAGGCATCCCAATAAGTGAGGTACAAGGTTAGGAGGTGGGATTCAGGGAATGAGTTTTGAAATCAAGATTTTAGAAGAGGCATGTTGGGTTAATGGATGTGTGTTAAGGACTGAAGTGGAGCAGACAAGCAGAATGAAAGTACTGTAGAGAGAAAGAGGCAGACCATCCCCTCTTTTTTAATCTCTTCACATACCTTGTGCTGCCTGATTTTGAGTCAAATCCAACTGGTCAAATTTATGCCTACTTTCCAAAACCCAAAGAGGTTAATCCAAATCTAACATGGGTCTGAAAGTGTCAGATTAAGGTGGGTGCATTCAGAGAGGAATACATTTTGCTGCCAATAACAGAAAACTCAACCAACAGTGGCTTGAACAAATAAATGATTATTTTTCTCATACGATAAGAAGTTCAGAGAGAAGCAACTATCGGCCCTGGCTAAGAACCTCTACAATGTGAAGGCGAGGTCTATGATTCTTTTGACTTTTTCTCTTGGTCACATGGTGGCTGTTGGATCTTCATGTATTACAACTTCTGGACCAGCTTTCTGCTAAGACCACGTGTAATCATTTCAGACTCTGGGAAGAGGATGGGAGAAAAGAAGAATCAACTCGGGTGGTCAGCAAGGTCTACAACTCATTATTGGGTTCCTGACCCACTCCTAGTTAAAATAAGGAAAACTTTCCCTGGAATCATTGAATGAGTTCAAATGAGTAGGAAACTAAAAGTGTTTTTAATCCTTCATCAGCTGTTTTCCTTCCCTCACAATCCCTCCTCCCCAAAAGATTTATATGTAAGTATGCAAACTGGATTAGTCGGAAACCTGTAATGTGGTTATCTTTGGGCAAAGAAACTGCTCTATGCTTACTGTTGAAATTCTAGATATAAATGTAGAACTACAGACAGTCAAAGAAATATGGGTTTCATCTATGAGGATTTTCAGGCCATTTCTGAAACCTCACTTTAGGCAACCTTCTCCCACCATCCATAAATCCTAAAGAATATCAAGTTTCTTATTGGAAGCAGATGGGATGCTTTCAGGAATTGCCACTTCTATGTCAATGACTTAAGATTTAAGTGACTGGGGCATCTGTGAAAATTCTAAAATGGATGAAGGGCTCATTCCTCCCGTTCCTTCCTTCCTTCCTTCCTTCCTTCCTAGATGGAGTCTTGCACTGTCACCTGGCTGGTGTGCAGTGGCATAATCTCAGCCTGCTGCAACCTCTGCCTCCTGGGTTCAAGTGATTCTCCTACTTCAGCCTCCCAAGTAGCTGGGATTATAGGCATCCATCACTACAGCTGGCTAATTTTTTGTATTTTTAGTAGAGACAGGGTTTCACTATGTTGGCCAGCCTGGTCTCGAACTCTTGACCTCGTGATCTGCCTACCTCGGCCTCCCAAAGTGCTGGGATTTTGCCACTGTGCCCAGCCTATATCCTCACTTTCTATTCCAGAAAAAATAAAATAAAATAAAATAAATATGGAAAGCCATAAAACAATAGGCAAGTTTAATATAAAATTTATGTTTGAGACCTTAATGTTGACCTATGGAGACTCTAATTATTTTTCTATATCTACAGGGAAAAGGGAAGCTTCTCTGATTTATCCTGTCCTTAGCTTACTAACACTGTAATCTCGAGACACCATAGATCAGTGTACTATCGGTATTGTCATGGTCATAAATAATGACAAAATCTGAAATTGCTGAATATATGCCCATAATTTCATTATTGATCTCTCTTTTGTTAAAGATATGAATGACCACATCTACTTTATTCACCGTCATTCTAAAGGAAACTAAAAGACTTCAAGGAGCTTATGCAGTAATGGAATAACCCATCATGTGGGTAGGATTTATAAGCTAATATGGAAATTCCCCATGAGCATTCAGAAAGACTCATATTCCTATTTATTGGTGTGTGTCTAGTCTTATGATACCAAAATGAGTTTAAATTTTCTTTCTATCCAAAGTTCTTTCTATTGACAATTTTCATGCTGGTTTGAAATACCATCGACTTCTCCCTCTCTCATAATTACCTTTATTTTTAACTATAAGAAGTAACTTAGTGGCTCCAGATGTTGTTGAGAGAAGGGGGATTAAGGTTTTGAGGTAGAGCAGAGATATGGATGGTGTTTCTAAAATAAAAAAGAGAGACATGATATATAACAGAATGAAATACACTGAGCACCTATTTGAGGAAAGACACTGTGCTAAACACTGGTGACACCACACAAGATGAACTCTTCTTGCTTCTTACAGCTCGTCATCTATTGAACACTTTCCCAAGACTTGGAAGAATTAGGAAGGTGTAGGAAGGAAGAGAAAAGATTAGAGCCTAATGAATGAAAGAATTTTTTATGTTGCCTTTCTTTTCTTTTGATCAAAGGAATTGCAAAGGTTACCACACTTAGTAGATCAACAGCAAAACCATATTTTTAAAGTACTAATTGCTCTATACAGGATGCAGGTGTCTTTAACCAAGTCTTTGGACTACTAGAAACAGTTATCACTCTAGAAGACTAACAGGTCCGGCTTTGTTGACAAACCGTTAGAACTATTACCAGGTGTTTAGTGCTGTCTTTGACTTGAGCAGTTCAAAACCTAGCAGATGCAGGAAAGTGTTAATAGCTCTCTTCCCACGCTTGGCTGGCATGCCAGCTTGGGAGGCAAAAGACTCTTAGCCTTTGCATTCATGTTAATTCAATTCAATAATGTTCAATTCATTTAAAATGAATTAAGACACGACTTTGCTTTAGGTGTTTGGAAACTACTTCATACCCAGTCTATCCACTAAATCTAGGTCTAGCCAACTTCCTATTGGGCTTTTCCACATGGCTACCTCACAGTGTATCTCACCTAAAACTCAACATGTCCAAAGTTTGCTTCCACACACACTGCTTGTTCTGTATTCCTTATCTCAGAAAGTAGAACACTGTCATTGCAGACAACCAAGCCTGAAAAATGAGCATCTCCTTCTCCTTCAACCCCTTATCAATCCATACATCCATTCACTTAGTAAACATTTCCTGAGGACGTATTATTCTAGCCCCTGGGATGCAGCAGTGCACAAAACAGTGGGAATTCCCTACACTCACAGAGCTTAATTCTAGTTGGAGGCAGACAATAAACACAGGAAATAATGTAAGAAATTTATAAAATTGGTGGAGAAAATAAAGTAGTATAGTAAGAAGGATGGGGAGTATTGACTTAAAAAATGTAAAAATAACTAGTCAGGTGGGTTTAAGAAAAAAATTGAAAAGATAAGGAACAAAATTACTGGAATATCTAGAGGAGAAGCATTACTGAGAGAGGATGTGGTGGGGCCAAAGACCGCAAGGCAGGACCAACTGTGGATTGTTTGAGGAACAGTCAGGAGAGCAGATGGCTGGAGTTGTGAGCAAAAAGTGAGGCGGGAGAGGAACTGGAGACTAGATGGCGAAGGACCTCACAGGCCACCATAGGACTTAGGCGTTTACTTCAAGTGAAGGAGGAAGTCATTGATGAGCCTTGGGTAGAGGAACAGAACAGGATCTGATATACATTTTAAATAAATCATTCTGTGGTAGTTAATGATAATCCATTGAATTAAAATTGAGTGAACATTGAGTCCACTGTGAGAGGCAGGAGGAGGAGGAGAAGGAGGGCAGCAGGAAACGGTAGAAGAGAAGAAAGGGAAAAATAAGGAAGGCGATTTTTTACTAAAATGTCTATTACAAAATAGGAGTGAGTCACGATTTTGCAACTTCCAGTATAATAAATAATCTAGAAAAGGTTATTAGTAGATACCAAAACCACTGGGTAAAAGATCGTGGATATTTGAAAGGTGCCAAAGTATCACCCTATGAATTTCTTACTAATTACTAATTTCTTACTAATTACTAAAGCCCAAACTCTGTAGCTTGGCACACAGGTTCTTTAAGATCTAGCTCTTGACTGCTCTTTCCAATCTTATACCTTATACTCTCCCTACAAATTCCCGTAATCTGAGCTTCGGTCACCCTGGGCTATCTAAATAAGTACCACTATCTCCATAAGTGGAACACAAAGTAGACATCCTATAAGTATTTGTTGAATAAATAAATAAATATTCACTTTCAGGAATACTGAAATTGAGGTGAGTGGCATGTCTTTAATCTAGAAAAAAAAAACCCAAATGTTTATTGTATCCCTACTTAGACCAAAAAAGGGGCACCGTAGGTCTCTTAAAAATAAGAGTTGCAAACTAGTCTAGACTTTAATTATAATTTAATTATAATTCTGCAAAAAGCTGGGAAGAGGTGACTTCAGAAATGTACATTTCAAAGCACTGGTTACATGTTTCCGGTGTTTCTCACTCCATCTTAAAACTCTGAGCAGCTGGGTGCCACATTACTGAATTTTAAAAGCTACACTTCGGTGATCCATAGCAAAAGAGCCTATGAGTCAGGTGATGATCCATTCATCAGTCATAGGAAACATGAGGCACTGAAAATTTAATACAAAACCCCAAACCCACAAAAACTAGCCACAGTTTCCTAACACAGGGGATGTGACTCATATCTCAGCAGGGGTGCACATACCTTATTATAGTCACAAAAGAAAATGTTTTTCAAACAAAATTTTCCCCCCAACATCATTTGCACAGGGCAGTAATTTGGTGAAAATCTTTTGAAACTTACAAAGTAATTTATTTCTTTGTGGTTGGCCCATATTGCTATGGTTGGTTCTTACCACAATGACTCTTAATTTAGGGAACAAAATGATGGCAATTAATCCTTTAACTATATTCAGCTGAATCCAGAGTCAAATTGAGAAGGGATGGAAAGAAAAAGCCTTGGTTGACCTAACCTCTGGACCTCCCAGAAAGTGCTCCCACACTCTAGGGATGCCCCCACCAACACCCAGAGAGAAGAGGTCCTGAACCGGCCATCCTAGTCTCAAGTGGATTCCTATTAATGCACTGCTTTTCTTGATGATAGATAGGGAGAAGGTGAAAAGGAAGGGGTGTACTAATAAAGATACATCACAAAATACATGTTTAGTACTGTATGTACTATGTATAGGAGAGAACTTTTTCTTAAATACATCTTTAAAGTTACAGTGCAGATCTGATGATTTTGTTCATAAAGGACAAGAGGAATGAATGAGTGAGTAGCATGGAGACCTCACTTACATGTCCACTAGGTTATTCAGCAATAATTAATTACATATCTATTATGTGCCGGAGATTTCATAGCAAATGGATTAGAACATGAGCCATGCCCTAGAGAAATCTCGTATCTAGTCTACATGAGATGGCCGTATAATCAAGAAATTATAGTGATTTGATAGAATATTCATACAGGAACCTTACAAAAGCATAGAGGGTAAAAGTATCTAACTCCTCCCAAAGGTTAGGAGGGTCCAATCTGCAGGCAATTTTTGTAAGTTGAGTCTTGCAGCATAAATCCTGAGTTCTCTTAGAATATAAAACAGAGAAAGGAATTCGAGGCAGAGAGAACAATATATGCAAAAGTTGGGAGATAAGATGGCATAAATTGAATTCCACATAGCAGATTCAGGGGTTTCAGAAAATATCTGATACTAACTTCTTTTGACTGAACATTCTTTGAAGATGTTTTGAGGCTGAGGTTATGAAAGCAAACCTTCAAATGGGAACAGTAACAAAATTAATGCATTTTTGTAAAAACAAGTTTTCTGAAGCAATTTTTCTTAAATCTTGATTGGTTTCTTGAACAGTTTAACAATTTCCAGTTTTTCCTTTTAAAATTTTATTTAAATTTTCATTGGGATCAATTCTTTCTTCTCTGGGTAAATATTTATGAAATTTGATTTGTCATCAGTTTTCTGATCCTAATGATTTACAGACTCCAGTTTTTGCTAGTATGAGTGTGTGTGAGGGGAAAGTGGAAACAATTACTTCAACAAATTCAATATCCCAGGGACAAATGTTATAACTCTAAGTCTTATGGAGTATCACTTTAGCTGTTGTTGATTTTAATTTGTGGTATTTCTTTTAATAATATTCATTAAAATAGAATAAAAGATAGATATCCATTTTAAAATCAACCAGCAAGACTGAGAGAAGTTCTCTTGAATAGTCTGGAATTGCACTGTTATGTTTATCTTCTCATTTTTTGATAAACCTGTGTTCACTAACTGTCTTTGCTACTGCAAGAACAAATGATAAATGTTGGACACAAAATGTCCTGCTTCGGATAGAGCTCATCCACGTGAAGTCACATTCCTGCTTCTACCTATCAGATTAACCCCACAGACCAACTACAAAACACCAGTGTGCTTTTTGGGGATGCTAGGATCTCCCAGAATATAGTCACTCAATTAAACAGCGTATACTGCTAGCAAAGAATTCTTTAAGACCATATCAGTGACAATTTAGTCTTGAACCAGGCATTTCATTCTTCCTTGGTTCTCAGGATTCCATCCATAAGCTCCAGGTGCCATTTGAATGAGTACCTTTCTGTGTTGAATGTACCTGCGTCAAGTTCAATTCTTCCTTATGATCTGCTCTGTTCAGGCTGTTTTCATTGATTTATTTCTTAGGCTTCAATGTTTCCAGCTGTACTACTTTTCTATAGAATTTATGCTCCTCAGAAGTTATACAGAATTTATGATTTTTAAAACCTGAGCTATATCTGCTTTTTACATTCTCATCATTTCAACAATTATCACCTTTGTATATGATTAAATCTTCATAGACCGGGTCTCCTAACATCAAACACCCTGATTAGTTATTTAGTCATTTAAAAAGGCTTTTAACCTTTTTAGATGACTTTAAAAAGGCTTTGAAGCCTTTTAGAAGTAACCTTCTTTAATATGTATTGGTAACTCCTAAAATAGAGATTCAACATGTCAGGATTTTTGTATGATGGGATATATTTGTACTTCTTTTTACTAGAGAATCAGGTCTAGTGTTTGAAGTCCAGTTAATTATATTTTCAGGCTAGGCACAGTGGTTCACGCCTGTAATCCCAGCACTTTGAGAGGCCAAGGTGGGGAAATCGCTTGAGCCCAGGAGTTTTAAGACCAGCCTGAGCAACACAGCAAAACCCCATCTCTACAAAAAACACAAAAGTTGGCCGGGCGTGGCGGAGCATGCCTGTAGTCCCAGCTACTTGGGAGAGTGAGGTGGGAAAGATCGCCAGAGCCTGGGAGGTTGAAGCTACAGTGAGCTGTGATCACACTCCTGTACCCCAGATTGGGCAACACAGTGATACCCTGTCTCAAACAAACAAACAATACTCCCCCACAAATTATTTTCAGTTACAATCCTCGACCAAAGTACATTCTCATGCCTCTATGTTGTTGTCATACAAGGAGAATCCATTAGGATTTTTACCCTGGTTAAATTTCAAGGTAAGTCTTGCCATCTCTTGCTTTCTCAGATATTGCTGCTTTCTTGCACACCCCATGCAAAGTATGAATGTCTTGAGACTGGTGGCCTCTGATTCAGAAAGAGTTCAGGGTTTACAGTTAATTAACCTGACAAAAACACCTCATACAACTTCCTTTTCACAAAATGACTCGAACTTCCATCTTCAAAGCATTAGACTTTATCTAAATGGTCTCAAAATCCTTAGGAAGGAAAAAGGAGAAAAGAAACTAGTTGATACTTCTCCAAATAACCCAGCATGGCCATATCTACGGTCTTCTAAAGGCATTTCCTAATCAAAGAGCTAGAGGCTTGGTCAGAGTCTTTAAAATTATTTAGAAATTTAAATATTGGGATTTTTCAAAATATCCTTACAGTTTGAATTGGCATCTGGATTTTCAATGTTATGTGCTCTGATTTTACCATGGGGGGAGGGGATTCTCAATGATTATTCTCCTGGGTGCACACATGAGGAGTTTCTGCAGTGATGAACTTGGCATTATATAGACATTCACAACTACCACCACCCCAACTGTGTATACGTGTGTGTGTTGGAAGAGGGAGTATGGCATATTGGAGAGAAATGGAGATGGTTTTTATAGTCACCTCTTTTGTGTTGTGTTGCGACTGGCTGAGCCAGTAACTTGGCTGCGTACAATTCATCTTTTATCTGCGAGGCTCCGTAGTGCAACAACAAGAATATTTGCGGTTCATGTGCATATGACTTTGAGTGAGGGAAGGTGTAGCATGCAATTACCATTTATAGCATTAGCAGTTATGCTCTACAAGTGATTGCAGCATACAATGAAATAGCATTTTGATAATAGCTCAATTTCCATTGATTGTTGCAGATTCAATGAGTATCTAACTCCAGTGAAACAAGAAATACTTCTATCTAAAGTCAGTTTAGTCAAGTTGTCTGCAAGGGAACAGACATTTAACAGTCCACTTAACGGCAGAAATTTCTGAACAAAGATTTTTTTTTTTTTTTGAGACGGAGTCTCGCTCTGTCGCCCAGGCTGGAGTGCAGTGGCCGGATCTCAGCTCACTGCAAGCTCCGCCTCCCGGGTTTATGCCATTCTCCTGCCTCAGCCTCCTGAGTAGCTGGGACTACAGGCGCCCGCCACCTCGCCCGGCTAGTTTTTTGTATTTTTAGTAGAGACGGGGTTTCACCGTGTTAGCCAGGATAGTCTCGAACTCCTGACCTCATGATCCACCCGTCTCGGCCTCCCAAAGTGCTGGGATTACAGGCTTGAGCCACCGCGCCTGGCCCAGATATTTTTCAAAGGAGAAAAGGAGCAAACTACTTATTGCAGGTTCAAGCAAAGGTCAGTTATTTTGGTTTTTGAAATATACTTTTAACTATAGAATAATTTTACCAAAAAATTTATAGAAAAAATTGCAAAGGCAGTACAAGTAGTTTCCATAAGCCCCACACCCAGTTTCCCCTATTGTTAAAATCTTACAATAGTGCCATACATTTGTCCCAATTAATTAAACAAAACATATGCATTATTATTACTTAAAGTACATACTTTTTTCAGCATTCCTTAGTTTTCCCCTAATATCCTTTTTCTTGTCCAGGATGCTATCTGGTATACCACATTACATATAATTGATAAGAAGACTTTTTCCCCACCTGCCTTTTGGACTTGTGTGAGGACTTGTGTGAGTTGCTGTTACTATCTTGTGACCATAAGGAAAAGAACCTGGCACCAAAGTCGACAGGCTGAGAATGGCAGGAAAGAATCTAGGTTTTAATATGCTATAGATCTCTGGGGCCACCAACAGTGGAATCAGCCTTTCTTTGGACATCTTGATATGTGAACAATAAACCTCTAATTTAAAAATTATTTGAGTTACTTGCAACAAAGGCCATCCTAGTATGTTAGTATATAAAGATAACAATGATTAACAAAATGCATCTTCAGAAATTACAGTTAGGTACCATTGTGAAAAGGGCACTGGAATCGGAGTCAGGGCAGGTGTGTTTGAGCCTGCACAACTACAACTACAACTACCTACAGGCTCTATGATATTGACTAAATGACTCTCTGCAATTTTTTTCTTATTTTTCCACCTCTCTCTCTCTTTTTTTTGGGGGGGGGGGGGGGGCGTCTCACTCTATGGCCCAGGCTGGAGTGTAGTTGTACTATCACAGCTCACTGCAGGCTTACCCTCCCCAGCCTCAAGTGATCCTCCCACCTCAGCCTCCTGAGTAGCTGGGGCCATAGGCACGTGCCACCATGCCCAGCTAATTTTTGTATTTTTTGTAGAAATAGGGCTTTGCCATGTTGCCTAGGCTGGTCTTGAACTCCTGAACTCAAATGATCCACCTGCCTCGGCCTCCCAAAGCACTAGGATTACAGGTGTGAGCCACCACGCCTGGCCGGGTTTTCTCATTTCTAAAATACAGGTTTGAACAGACTGATCTCTGAGGCCTCTATCAGTTCTAGAATAGTTGTTTCTTGAATAGATCTAGACCAATCTCTTCTGTTACATGTAAGTAAGGAGAAGCTCAGAGACTTAAAACTTGCCCAAGTCCTTCAATAGATAGTACCAAAACCCTGTTTCTGATTTCTTGACTACCAGTCAGGCATGATCTTTTATGAATGCCTCACCTTGAAGGTGTTTATTAGAACATCTGCGATTCACACAAAGCTGTAAATTATTTTAGAGATTGTACTATTCACGGTTCTTTGGTCTTAAGGCACAGAAATCCTACTGAAACTAACTCAAGTCAAAAGGGAATTTATTGGTTGACATGCTGGGAGGTCTTAGGATTAATTTGGCTTCACATATGGTTGGTTCTGGGAGTTCAAACAATGCTTGCAGGTCTCCCTTTCTCTCTCTCTCTCTTATTTTTTATTTATTTATTTTTTTGAGGCAGAGTCTTGCTCTGTTGCCCACACTGGAATGCAGTGGCACAGTCATGACTCACTGCAGCCTCAACCTCCTGGGCTCAAGAGATCCTCCCACCTCAGCCTCCCAAGTAGCTAGGACTATAGGCATATGCCACTACATCTGGTTAATTTTTGGTTTTTTTTTGGAAGAGACGAGGTTTTGCCATGTTGCCCAGGCTGGTCTTGAACTCTTGAGCTCAAGTTATCTCCCTGCCTCAGCTTCCTAAAGTGCTGGGATTATAGGTGTGAGCCACCATGCCTGGCCTCCTTTTTTTCTGGGTGTCTGTTTCACTTTTAGTCAAGATCTCTCAACATAGTGGGTAAGATGGTTGTTCTCGATTTCAGGTTTACATTGCTCTCACAGATGATGATCTTAGAGGAATCACCTTCCTTATAAGAGACATGTATTGGTTGCTAAACAAACTTTGGGAAGAAGACTCATACCTCTTCTAATTTATATGATGGGGAAGTGGGGTGCAATTTCATCCTCTCACCTAGGGAGGTTGGAATGAATTCTCACATTGGCCAAACTATTCCATTGCCCTTCCCACAAACTACTGATTTAGGGAAGGGCCATTTCAGAGGCCTTCAAAAGGAAGGTAGGGATTCAAAATTAAAAGGCCTATAATGTTAACAAAAATTATAATATTAAAAAACTTATATGGCCTATCAGTAGCTTTATAAGGGGGCCAGTAGTAATAAAAATACCAATTTACCCCCCTCTAGATAAACAACATAAATCAATTCACTAAAAGAAACGTACGAGATAGGGCTTTGACACCTATGTTTGATAATTTTGAAAGTTATTGAACAATTTCCCATTGGATTGATTTTTTTTTTCTATACCTTGTAGCTCAAGTCACAGCTAATGACCTTAATTATTTTGAATAGTTCCTGCTGTGACTTAAAAGCAGAGGCTCTCAAACTTGAGCCTATCTGGAGGGCTTGTTAAAGTACATACAGCCTGTTGAACTCCTCTCTCAAAGTTTCAGATTCAGTAAGTCTGGGGTGGGGCTTGAGACTGCATTCTAACAAGTTCCCAAAGACCTTGCTGATGGTCTAGGGACCACACTTTGAGAATCACTGTGCTGGAGCATTCATGGTGATTCTTATATGCACATCATTAAAATTATTACAGAACAGGAATCTTGTAAATACAAGGCATCATATTCATCATTACAATGAAAGAACACTCATATTTCTTATTTATTTTAGGCAAAGAATAAAAGTTAAAAAGTAAATTAGGTGTCATCTTGGAACTGGAGTTTTGAGAGAGGCTTTCCATTTGAACCTATCAAATGGGCAGTTTGGAAGTGGCCTGCCACTTTCTTGCACTGCAGTCACCTTGTGTCTCCTCAAGAGGCACATTCTAGTCTTTCTTCTTTGGGAGTTAGTTGATTCTCCAACTTTTAGTTCAGGTGGAAGCTTGCTGTGATGCTTTTATAATTTAAATTGAAATTCCAACCTTCCAAACCCTTTGTGATTAAAGGACCTAGATGTTTTGGGTAATAAATCCAAGTTTTCTGGTGATTATTGGACTTTTGCTAAGTCCAAATGGCCTTATTCTTTAATGAACTTGGTTCAAGCTGTATATAAAGCCCTTTTTGCCCTCCAGTGGTTGTGCCTACTACAGCTCTGGCAACTGTACCTTTCTCCCTGACCCCCACTCCTGTTCTTATCATTTTACTCTTGTACCCCCAAATCTCTGTTTTTGGTTACTGTCTCCAAAGTTGACAAAGAAGCTGAATTTCCCTAAGCATTAGTGTTTATGCAATTTAGGAGTTAAAATGAATTTTCAATCAAATCCTTACTTCCTCATTCAAAAGCCCACATTGGCTCCCTAATGCCAACCATATCAAATCTATCCTATTCTGCCTGAGTTTAAAAGCAATAATTTCTGTTGGTATGACATCTAGCATGCTGTGGATTTTTATAAGCTCCTTTTCCTATAGACACCAGGACCTATATTATCGAATACCTGGGTGGCCAGCCTGGCTTAGCATCCCTCTTGAGCTAAAAGTTGAATAATTTGAGAGATCAATGGGAGGTCTCTAGCACAAAACCAAAGCTGGCAACAATTTCCTCAAAAAGTCTTGATTATTTTATATCCACAAGGAACTAGCCACATTCTGTAATCTCTTGGCTTGAGTGACAGTGTTCCACTCCAATGTAACAGGGGTGCATCTCTTTAAATGAGTGGGAGTTACACAAAGACAAGTGGTACTCTAGTACATCCGATTTTGTGATTGTCAACATCTACGGTTATTCAGTTCAATGTTGAATTCAATCTATGTTGAATCACTTCAGGAAATCCAGAGAGTCCTCATTACACATGGTGAGTGTGTTTCCTCAAGGAGGTACAGTACTTGGCATCTCTTAGATGGCTGTGACTCACCGCTTCGTCTGGCTGCTATACAAGTACGTATTGTTTTATTGAATAAGAGGGTAAAAAGTCACATAAAACATTGCATACTACAAACGGTCAGGGAATAATTTGACTTGCCTTGGTGCAATTTAATTTACACATTTTACTTCTAGAAAAAAAACTGTTCCATAAATACAGCTTAGTCTGGGCACATGAACCTTGAATGGCTTTGATTATTTTTGTTGTTGTTGTTGAATTCTCCTTGCCATTTTTTGGATTACAATATTTTTTTCAGATAGACAGAAGCTACTTTCAGGCAGGGAGAAAATTAAATAATATGAAAATAAGATAAAAGGGGCTTGTAGTAAGCAAAGTAGATGAGTAAGGTAAATAACATAGGTTTTTCTCAAATTTTGAAAACATTACCATTTATTCTCAACTCTGCTGAATATAAATTCCTTCTTTGCACAGCTGAAGTTTTTTAATTACCCTTCTGATTAGCAGCCATATTTAAGGTTTGACATGTTGTCTCCAGAAAGGAGATATAATGAACTTGTTTTACAAGCTCAGGTCACACCCAGGGGATATTGCTTTAAATAGAAGAAACATGCTGGTTTTGCAAATTATGCTTGTTCTATATGATGTCAACATCCCTGGAATTTTACAAATATGAGAATGTTTAGATAAATACTTTATATACAGAGATGCTAATTTGAGCACTTCTTTTCTCTCTCTCTCTTTTTTTTTTGAGACAGGGCCTCACTCTGTTGCCCAGGCTGGAGTGTAGTGGTACCTTTACAGCTCACTGAAGCCTTGACTTCCTGGGCTCAAACCATGTTCCCGCCTCAGCCTCCCAAGTATCTGGGATGACAAGCAAGCACCACCATGCTGAGATAATTATTAAATTTTTTGTAGAGATGAAGTCTCACTATATTGCCCAGGTTGGTCTCAAACTTATGGGCTCAAACCATCCTCCTACCTCGGCTTCTCAAAGTGCTGGGACTGCAGATGTGAGCCACCACGTCCAGCTGAGCGTTTTTTTACTGAAGGAAAAAACTAGATGACAACTAGAATATTATCTGGATATTTCCAAACATGACATGAGTTAACCCTGAAATATCCAGCTAAGTGATGCTGGAGTGTCTTCTGAGAGGCTACCTGAATTTTTTGGAACAAGTGAATAACGGATATGGCTATACATAGACTCAGTCTGCGTTTCTTTCTGTACAGAGCCAAAATTAAAGAAAGGGGACAGTCACAAAACACGTTTTAGAGCTTCTCTTGCTTCCCCCATAGCTTCTCTATGCTTCTCTGAGGCAAAGAAAACCTCGTTGTCAAACAGGGTTCCACTACTGGGCTGAGTTGTAGGTACAAATTTCAGTCCTTTATTTCTCATACATTGCAAACTTTTGTTTTCTGTATTTTTGTTTTTACTTTTTAAAACTTTCTATATATCAATGAATTGCATCCTCCAGCTCCTTTTCTGATTTAAAGGTTGACTGGGGTTGTGCCGTGGTCTCATGTAGTGCTGTTTTCTGAGATACCCTTTGGGTTGGAGATTGTCCCAGCTCGCCTTGTTCCATCAACTGCCTTCCTGTACTATGCTGAGAGTAGTGCCATCTTTGGTGAGCACCAGGCCTTGGACCCAGCTCCCCTGGAGCATCTCATCATCATTTTCCCTCAACTTCTGCTGTATACTTCAGATGTGAAGGAGAGAGCAGAAACCCACCCTTCTCCCCTTGAGTTGAAAAATGACTTCCAGGCTGGTCAATAGCATAGGCTGCTCCATGACGGGATTGTAATGGCTTCCGCGAGCATGCGTGTTCCTTAAAGGAAGCCGGGAAAAGGCGCCTTAGAGGTGTTCTAAAAGCGGAGCACCTCTGTAAGATCAAGCTTCATGCCCAATTAACTGACCGCAGTTGGTTAGCTCCCTATTCTGTGCGGCTGCTGAAGAGATGAGCCTGGTCAGGTTAAAGCTCACATGACCTGAGTGTGGCCCAGATGAACCAGGTATGCAACCACAGGCAAAACCTAAGTACACAGAGTGAGGCTAGTGGACTCAATTAAGAAGTGGATTCCCAGGAGGCCGCAGCGGTAAAAATGGCGGCCAAGAAGGCAGGAGGTAAGAAGCCTGAAAAGTCGCAGCAAGCTGGAGCGGCCGGAGGACCTGAGGAAGAAGCAGAAAAACCTGTGAAATCTAAGACTGTTTCTTCCAGTAATGGAGGGGAAAGTTCCAGTCGCAGCGCTGAGAAGCGATCAGCTGAAGAAGCTGCAGACCTCCCAGCGTTGAGAAGCCATCCGTGAAGAAGCTGCAGACCTCCCAACAAGCCTACAAAGATCCCCAACTTTGGATTTGCCATAGGTAGTCAGAAGACAAATAAAGCGTCAGCCATATCCCTCAAACTTGGATCAAGTAAGCCTAAAGAAACTGTTCCAACTCTTGCTCCAAAAACTTTCAGTAGCAGCAGTTTTTAATGAAGATTAAGATGGATACACATCAGCTGGACCAAACTCCAATAAAGGAAAGCATGGGTTTTCTGATAACCAGAAACTATGGGAGCGAAATATAAAATCTCATCTTGGAAATGTCCATGACCAAGACAATTAAATGATGTTTTGAAATTGGGGTGTGGGACGGGTGTAAGGTTAAAAGGAACAGTTTCCTTTTTTTTTTTAAAGAATGGTGTAAGACTATCTTTGGAGCCGCTTTTTTTTTCTTTTTCTTTTTTTTTAAAGATCGAGTGGTACACTAATAAACGAGAGTTTGAAATTAGAGGTAATTTATGTTTTATCTACAGATTTCAAGACATTTGCTAATTTTGTAGTTTCATATAATTAGTTTTCAAAGGTTACAGATAATAAACAAATCAGAAATGTTATCTTTTTAAGAACTGCATTTTTTTTTGACACAACTATTAGCACATTAAGAGGGAAGCACAAAAAGTTATTGTTTGTTTAAAACTGCAAGCACTTAACTCTCTTAACTCCCTTATTACCTAAACTTGTCTGGCTCCCAGGAACAGCCTTATAGAGAGAGGGAGTATTGTATTGGGAGGAAAATGCTACTGAACTATTGACTGAAAGTAAATTTAGATAAAATTAAAATATAGCTTTTTTTCCTTATGGGCGTTTGTTTTGTTTCAGGTCATCGTAAATTAGGTATTACATTGCTATCAGTGGATACCGATGCTTAACTCTTAAAATAATTTTTAAAAAATGTAAACTGTTGAATATTTGAAATAGCCCACTTTACCTTAATGGGTCTTGTCTGTCTTTGTTAGTCTTCAAAGAAAAACCATTTGCTACAAAAGTAAATCAGTATTTTCAATGTGCTTCTCTTGTTTTTGTTTATTAGCTAGTTCTTGTAAGCATTTCCACCAGAACTTGACACAAATCATAAGGAAGCGGTTTCTTTTAAAATACAAACCACCACCAAAAATTTAAATGTACATATTGCTTAAGTATTTGGCTGTTTTTATTTTTTAAAAGGTATAAACACCAAAAAAATTAACATTATATGAAGATGGAAAACAAGAAGATGCACTTTCTGTAACTTTGTCTAAGGATTTAAATTACTAACTTGTGAAATCCAATTTAAATTGAACTTAACTACTGGCTTTCTTACTAGTAAAATTATATGGTTTATTTGAAATGTACACATATTGACCAATGACCTCTCAAAAAAGCACACATTTTAGGTACTGAAATAGAAGGAAAGGAAATGCATCCTCAAACATTTTTTGGAATCTCACCACATATACCTTGTTAGATTTGGGGATTGTAGGATGTTTGTTTTGGGTTTTTGTATTGTATATGAACTTTAAAAAAAAAGTAACAGTTAAACACATCTTTCAAAGCATAGTCACAGACAAAAGAAACATACAGTATAAAAATTTCCTTGAAAACTCCTACAATATTATGTTTGGAGGCAGCTTCAGACTGTTTTATTGGTGGTAACCACTTGCTGAGCTCTTGTAATCGGTAGTAACTCTAGAGAAGCAGCCCATGTATATTCCTAACACTTTGTTCACTAGCATTGAAGTTTAGAATAGGCCCAAGTAAAGCAATGGAAATATATATAGAATTCTTAGTTCTTACATGATTTAATTATATCAAGATATATGAATTTAACTTACTTTAATGAGGCAAACTATCCATTTTTCTCCATTTTGTTGTTAAAGCAACATAGCTCTCCTACATATTCTTTTCTTGACCCAAATGAAATATTAACCAAAGGTCAAGCAGAGAGAGAGAAATGACTAAGATGAATGTCTTTGCTAAAATACCAATAAATTTGTCAAACTCAAACTCAAAAATAAAAATGGAAAAAAGGGTGGATTCACATGGCAGGATCCAGGATCCAATCAGTTTGAGCTCTGGCATCACCCCATGGCAGGATTCAGTCAGATCATGCTTCTGGCATCACCTCATTGCAAGATCCAATCAGATCATGCCTCATTACCCTACACTTATAAAACCTGACCCAGTCCATTGCTCAGAGAGATACTGCTTTGGGAACTATCTCCTGTGTTCTCCATACTTGTTACAAGTAATAAAATTGTCTTGCAAAGAAAAAGAAAAACTGTCTTCCTAGCCTATCTAAAATCTTTCTCTCTTCAAACTCTGTCCTCTTGCATGTGCTTAGGCTTTTAGGAATAAAACTCAGGAAGTCCTGTCTCAGACCTCCCATAAGGCAAGGAAGCCCAGAGTCTTCTATCTGCTTGAATGCAGGAAGAGAAAATAGAAAATGTCTCAAAATGTTATCATGTCACAAATGTTGTCTTGCTTTTGGACTCTAGTTCCTGGGTCTGGACCATGATAAATCTGATTTCCACAACATGACATAGATACAAAGTGCGTATGGGAGTTTGAAATCCTGCTTACTATAATGTTGATTAAGAAACATGAGTCTCATCTCCACACACCTGTTAGAATGACTGTTATCAAAAAGATGAATGATAATAAGTATTAGCAAGAGGTAGAGAAGGGGAACTCTTGCACGCTTGTGGTAAGACTATTAATTACTATGGCCATTATTAAAAACAATATGAAGTTTCCTCAAAAAACTGAAAATAGCATTACCATATGATCCAGCAATCTCACTACTGGGTGTGAATCCAAATAAAATAAAATCAGTATGTCAAAGAGATATCTGCACTCCCATGTCCATTGCAGAATTATTCACAATAGCCAAGACATGGAATCCACCTAAGCACCCTTCAATGGAAAAATGGATAAAGAAAGTGTGGAATATATACACAATGGCACACTCTTCAGCCTTTAAAAAGAAGAAAATTTTGTTATTTGCACAGCCTGAATAAACCTGGTGGACATTATGTTAAGTGAAATAGGCCAGGAACAGAAAGACAAATACTGCATGATTTCACTTATATGTGGCATCTAAAAAAGTTGATCTTATAGAAGTAAAGAGTAGAATGGTGGTTACCAGAGGCTGGATGAGGGCAGTGGGAACTGGGGAGATATTTGTCAAAGGATATACAATTTCAGTTAGACAAGAAGAATAAGTTCAAGAGACCTATTGTACAACATGGTAATAATAGTTAATAACAACGTATTGTATACTTGAAAATTGCTAAAAGTAGATGTAAATATAGTAGTAAAATGTTCTCACCATAAAAAAATAAGTTTGTGAGGTCACACATATGTTAATTAGCTTGATTTAGACATTATACAATGCATACATATTTTAAGACATCATGCTGTACACCACAATATATACAATTTTTATTTGTCAATTAAAACATTTTTTGAAAAACAGATGAATCTCATGGTACATGGACTTGCATTAAAGATTGGGGTTCGAATTCTGCCCCTTACTACTTACCTAGCATGATAAGTAACAATCTTGGTGTTTTGCCCTTTCTTTCCTTTACCCCATCTCTCTACTACTATTTAGTTGAGACCTCCATTATCTTTCACCAAGATCAACATAACAACCTCCTAACTGGTCCCTCTGTCTCCAATCTTACCCTCTCCAGTCTGTCATCCATCCTAATGATAAATGGAAATGTAGTCATCCAAAGTCCTCCATCAAAACCCTTCAATGACCCCCCATTGGCCAGAGGGCAAAGTTGGAGCTTCAAAGCAATGATTCATAGTTAATTCAATGATCTTTGTAATCCTTTATGATCAACTTCCTCTTTCCACTCAGTGGCAGATACTTGCAGTTGTCCTCCAAATTTCATACTCTCATTTTTCTTTATTAATATAGCCACACATTTTTAACTGAGCTCATTGGTCATCATAACGGAGTCTACTGAAAGTCCTCAGCAGGTGGTGTGACGATGTGACCAGCTCTGGCCAAGGAGCTGTAGGCAGAAGTGTCTTGCAGCAGCTCCTGTAAATCTTAAAAGACAGCTGGTACATGTCATTTTTTCCTTTTTTTCCCCCTTTCTCCTTCCTGCTGTGCCAAATATGGATATGGTGAGTGAATCTAGAGCAGCTGTTTGGAGGTATGAAGAGATCCTGGAAATAGAGGCCACGTGTATTGAAACAAAGACTGAACAACTCCAAGTTCCTGAAGACTTCATTTCACCAGCCTAGAACCTCCTTGTTCATCACAGGCGGACTTATTCCTAAAGCAAATGCTCTCATTTTCCTTCCTTCTCTACTTTACAACCATGCTGAACTGCTTGTTATTCCTTGAACTGATCACACAGTTCTGTGCTTCTATGCCTCGCCTCTTGCTGCTCCTCCACCTAATGCTTTGTCTTTCTAGCAAATTCTTTCTCATTAAGATCTACCTTGACCATGCCATCGTACTCCAGTCTGTGTAACAGAATGAGACTCCATTTCAAAAAAAAAAAAAAAAAAAAAAATATCTACCTCTAGGGCTTCCAGCTTTGTGAAGACTACTCACCCACAGCCAGGCAAATTTGGTGATTCTTTCCATTTTCCATCATTGTATCTAGTCCATCTGCCTAACCTAGTACTGATCACGTGCTTATGTTTTGTTTACCTATGTGTTCTACATAATAGATGGTGAACTCCTACAGGTCATGCTTATTTTATTTTTTTCATCTCTACATTTCTATTGCCCAGCATAAAATTGTGACCCAAAGAATAGTGTTGCACAAATGAACAATTGAATAAAATTCTCTGAGTTTCTATTATTTCCTCCTCTGTAAAATGGGAGTCATAATAATTCCCATTGTAGAGATTTTTGAGAGTCAAATGAGAAGAGAATGAGAAGGTTCTCTGTAAACATACATTATCAAAAAAACCAAGGCATTGTGTGTTTATCCAAATTTCTCTTATCTGGTCAATAACCTTAGACAAATATATTTTCTATAGAATTCAGAGTTACTGATCTATTTTATATCTACATGAAATGGAAACAAAGGATGAATTGAAATAGGACACACTTCTGATATTAGCCATGTAAAAATTAGTAATATAACCAAGAGTTCTTAAGGTCAGTTTAATTTCTGTTGCTAGGTACTTGAATATATTTGAGTACAACTATCCTGCAAACCCTTAGCTCCAGGTAACCTCTTCGGCCACTGGACAAACATAGCACCATTTAATATAGTTGTACTTAAAACAAAAGTGATATGTATCAAGCGGATTCCACTTGCCAAAATCACTTCTGGCTCGTAGAATAGGTGTAAGAGCCAGGGACTCAAGACATTCACTTTTTCTTCAAGTCAGCTGCTTTAAGAGAACACAGGATGGTCAGAGCTGGAGCTGGAGCAGGGGCAGGGTGTCCTCTTGTTTCTGCTGTTTTAACCTAAGCAGCCAGGGAACTCTGGACATCCTTTAGAGAAAGTGCGACCAATGGAGCAATAGGCCTGCTCAGAGCATGCTGACTTCTCTCTTGGGACTAATTCTCTCTTCCGTTCTATGCTCTACACCCTCATGAAGTCATCCACCAGAGCCATCATGTGCTCGTGTCCCTCTGTGTTCCTTCAACCATCTGCTGACTCTAGATCCTTGCTTTAGTTCTTTAACACTTCCCAGCACCAAGATTTCATGCCTGGGAGTCTAAAAGCACCACCCTTCCCCAACCCTTTTTTTTTTTTTTTTTTTTTAACAGCAATCAATTTGCTCCCACCATTCCCAGGGAATCCAGTCTCATTTTTGCCTGTATTTTCCTCTCTGGGGGTGGTGATGGTGGTGAGAGGGTGGAGGATAGTTTTAATGTCACTTCTTACATTATGAATCAGTGACATAAGCTTTTAAAGCCAAAAGTATTTGTAAGATCTTTTAAAATGATAGAAGATTTAACTACTTTCACTCTCCTATTTAAATTGATTCAGAAGGAAATGTAGGGTTGAAAGTTAAGTTTGGGTTCTTCTCCTCTGTATATTTGCAAACGCACAAAGCTGGGTCTGTTATGTCCTGTCTGAAAGGCTATCTATTTGTACAGCTTTATGCATCTCTTCACAGAACACCCATGAAGTCACAGCTCATATTTCTGCTTTAAATATTCGATCTTTTGGCTTTAAACACCCATAAGGGTTATTTGTCAAAACGGATCTTAAACTTCTCCCCACAGCTCTGCAGCAGATCTTTAAAGTCATGCTGTTGGGGTGGGAAGGAAAGGGTGGGGGAGATGGGAAAAGTTGGCCATTCAGCAAGCATTTATGGAGTGCCAAGTACGTGCAGAGCATATGGTATCTAGTAATAGGTGCTGTGAGGGACAGAGAAAAGACATGGAGTACATGTTCTTGCTCTCAGGATGGAGACAGAAACATAAGCACTGTTAGTTCAGTCTTAGATCTAGACACTTTAACCTTGTTTTCTAAAGATGTTTGTATGAAGAGCAAAAGCCAGCAACCTCAGGCATGTAAGAACATGTTAACAGCAAAGGTGTGTGTGTGTGTGTGTGTGTGCATGTGTGTGCGTGTGTGTGTATGTGAGAGAGAGAGAGAGAGCAAGAAAGAGAGGAGGAGATAAAGCATATGTTAGTATAGGGATAGGATTAGGATGGGGGCAAAGAAGAAATGGTCATGCCTTATGTAGAAGGTCCTTTCTTGATGTGTTTTCTCAATCATCTTCTGACCCAAGATGCCTTCCCTTAGCTTTCTAAGACCGCAGTAGCGAGTTGCCATGGCCCCTTTTTATAGCAATGCACTTGCCCCCAGCACTTTCCTGACCCTTGGGATCCAGCTTGTTTTTCCAGATTTGTGTTTGTTTTGGTCTTCTTTGAGGGCAAACTTTCTTTATTGTGGCTAACCATTCATTTCTGCCACATACCTCTTTGGTTCTTGTATTAGTCTGTTTTCACATTGCTATAAAGAACTGCCTGATAATGGGTAATTTATAAATGAAAGAGGTTTAATTGACTCACAGTTCTACATGGCTGGGGAGGTCTCAGGAAATGTACAATCATGGTAGCAGGTGCAGGGGAAGCAAGGCACCTTGTTCACAAGGTGGCAGGAAGGAGAAGTGCCAAGCGAAGGAAGAAGAACCCTTTATAAAATCATCAAATCTCATGAGAACTCACTATCACGAGAACAGCATAGGGGAAACCATCCCCATAACCCAATTACCTCCACCTGGTCTCTCACTTGACGCATGGGGATTATGGGGATTAAAATTTAAGATGAGATTTGGGTGAGTACACCAAGTCTAACCCATATCAGTTCTGTACTATGCTGTGGCTAGACACTTGGAAGGACACCTGTCATGTGTGGGCTGTGTGGGCCCAGGAGGGCTGTCCCTATGTGCTTAAGCAGGTGTGGCCTCCCTTAGCAGATATGGGTACCCAGGAGGCCCTACCAATCTGGTTCTCATGCTGTGAGTGACAACTTAGATACCACTGTAAGGTACTCTCAAATCTTTATGGAGGTGGAGACTGACAGGCTTGGGTTTGAATCCCATTCCCACTATCAGCTATATTATAAAAACTTATAAAACTACATTGAGCCTCAGTTTCTTCATGTGTCCAGTGGAAATTCTCCCATAGTGTTATTATGATAGTTAAATGAATTAATGCATACAAATGGCTTAGCATAGTACTTGGTACATAGTAAGCACTCAATGAAATGTTAGTTAGTATTATAGTGTAAATATAGTTTTCATTAATACTCATGCATTTACTTTGAGACTGTTCTTTGTGGCCTAAGATATATTTGTTCTGTCCTACAAAGTATATGACTAAGAGAAAAACAGGAAATGTGACTTACTCCATCCATTGAACAAGCTTTTTAAAAGTACTGACTGCATTTCCAAGTACTGTATTAGGTCCCACCCTCCACCTCCCTTCATCCTTCCACAAACACTTATTGTGTGCCTATGAGGCACCAGGCATCGCATTGGAACTAGTGGTGAAATAGACAAATATGTTTCCTTCCATCACAGAGCTTATGTCCCAGGGAGAAAGACAGGTATTACACAAGTAAACCCAGGTTTACTTAGAACCAGGGATAAAATCTAGGTGCTACAGGTAGTGCTCATGGATTATGGAGACCTGCAGGGTCAGGGAGACCAGTGTATTATGAATTTCTATTTATGAAGCTAATTTTCAAAAAGGTAAGTTACTTGGCTGCCATTAGGTCAACAACATTTTTTATTATGTTGCTGCTAGGCATGGCTTTCATTTTCCAAGGAGATATCAATCAAATCCATGATTTTCCAACTCTGCATTTTAAGTGGCAAAATGTCTCTAAATTAGAAGATTTGAATATTATGCTTATTGATAAAAAGACATATAAAGTATCAAAACTTAAAAGAATGAGTTCACAGGTACAACCTGGTATGTGCTTTACCAAAACTTAACAAAGCATGCTTTTTATTAAAACTTCTATTCTGAACTTAGTTACCAAGTCCAGACTTCAGTAGATTATTTCTTTGTGCATCATTTTCCATTAACTAAGACAAAAGCCAGAATACAAATGTGGTTCTAAAACTTCTCAAATTATATCTGTAATTTTTCTGCAGCCAATAGCATCAATGCCGTTATAGAGGGGTGAAACGGATGGAGAACTCTATGTTTATTGATAGCCAATTATGTGTGAGTGCCAAATGTAATCTCATTTTATTCTCACAAGAGCTCTGTAAAATAGGTCTTATTTTTATCTCTTCTTAGATATTAGAAAATTGAGGCCCAGAGACTTTGAAAAAATTTATTCAATTTTGCACACAGGGCTCACTTTCAAAGCTAAGACTACCTGATTCCAAATGGTAGTACCATGTGAAATGGTATTCCCAATTGGGCACGAATGATCTATTTGCAGAAGGGCAAAGAAGTATATTTCCATGCATGCATGGTACATTTTAATTTATATAATCATGAGACAGGCTTAGATAATATGGCAAAACCCCTGTCTCTACAAAAAATACAAAAATTAGGCATCGTGGTGCGTGCCTGTGGTCCCAGTTACTGGGGAGGCTGAGGCAGGAGGATCACTTGAGCCCAGGAAGTCAAGGCTGCAGTGGGCCATGATTACACCACTACACTCCAGCCTGAGCAACAAGGTGAGACCCTGTCTCAAAATAAATAAGTTAAATAAATAAATAAATAAACCACTGCAAATCTAAATAGTCATATGATAATCATAGTTTAGCACATAAAAACCCCATTGAAGTCTGTATGTCACAAGTTATGTGCAATTTATCCTGAGCTCTAAGACTCCCTTCTTAGAACACTTAAATCTGTTTTTAAAATTCTTTCCATATACTACAGTTAAAGATAACAGGACAATGAAGGGCATTCAATGTGTCACAAACAGGAAAAAATAATATATGTTCACTTTTTCTAAGGTTATAAAAAAACTTTACTTATTAAAAGCTCTCTTTTCAGCAAAGTAAACTTGCCAAATTGGACCTCATTCAATGTGCCTAAAGTGGAACTAATACATCTTCTTTGAGGACTGGATTAATCTTGCCTCTTTCCTATTGCTTTCCATGGGATCATCTGTTTCCCCAAGCACCTGGGGTCAAACCTTTGTAGCCACCTTTGACTCCTCTCTCCTCATTCTCCTACATTCAGGCAAGTATCATTAAGAATGAGAATGCCAGCCTGAACAACATGGTAAAACCCCATCTCTACCTCTACCAAAAAAAATACAAAAATTAGCCAGGTGTGGTCATGCATGCCTATGGTCCCACAAACTCAGGAAGCTGAGGTGGGAGGATCACATGAGAATGGCCTCCGTATATCAAGTGTCAGTTTACATTCACTTTTTTATTTGATCTGATCTTCATAGCTGCCACGCTAAAGTATTTGTTATCAATTCCATTGGTAGATGAAGGGACAACCTCAGAGAAGTCAGAAGCTGATAATTAGTGAAGTGATTTGAACCTGGGTCTTTGTATACAATAAAATATTATTCATTTTTCCTACATCATTCATCTTCTACTTATCTATTTCCTTTCATTACTCATGAACTCACCTTGAAAGTGACTTGCATTTTTTAAATGCTCAAATGAGTGCTACAGCTTGCTAGCCATTTTTCTTTCCCCAACTTCCATCCTAACTCTATGCCTTAAGCCAGATTTGTTTTCCCAACCATTCATCTTTCTCCACTACCTAATACAGTAGTTCTCAAGCTACTAAAAATCAAATAATAGTGATGTGTCACTCATTTACGTGAAAAAGTTTAGTTCTTTAAATTATACTCTATTTTAAACACCTCTCCCTTTTTTTCTTAAACGACTTATCCTGACCTCAAGCCAATGTGAGTATATATGTTTATTTCATATTGCCTGCAAATAATACTACGACTTCTAAGACACTGTTGTGTGAATTTGAAAATCACAGCCGTAGATGATAAGGGCTAAAATGGCAGTCAGGTGCCTCTAAATCTTTCCCTGTTTCCTACTACTCTTCAATCCAGCATGCTTCCTTGGCTGCCCAGGGCTGAAGTTCCTAGCCTAATACCTGGCACCCAGGAGGATTCACTCACTGCTTGTTGCCCATTGTTCCACTCATTACTCATGAAGCGTACTTTGCTACGGTCCATTCCTCTGCTTTGCTCATATAGTGACCCTTGGTCCCAACTTCTCTCTTTCCTCTCCTTTTTTTCTCTCTTTCCCCCCTGTTTTAAAAGGCCATAGTGAATATTTATTGAATGCTTCGAATGCTCTAGACACTTCCCAAGGGCATTACATGTGTTAACTCAGCTAAGTATCTCAAAACCCTTCTGTTTTGAGTATTTGCAAGACCTTTTTTTCCTGACCTCAGTTTCTGAATTTGCAAAATAGAGATTAAAATAACACTCACCTAATAAGATTGTTATGAGGGTTAAGTGAGTAAATACACAAAGTTCCTAGGATGTGATAAACATTTGACAAGTATTAGTCATTATTTTTATTAAGCCACGTTATACTTTTGGACCTTTAAGTTCATGTTGATTAACAACTTGGAAGTAGCCAATGCAGTTATTCAGGACTCAGCCATGTCTCCAGAGTCCAAACTCTCAAACACTGGGCTCCACCACCTCCTTTTCCTCCTTTTTCCAACTCACTCAAATAACCCTCCCACTCTAGAAAGCTCTGGTCACTGATTTGTGTTCCTAACATACCCTTTGACTAGTCTGTGGTGTGTCGCAGAGTGCCACACTCATATAGATAGTCCCTTACCTTCAGATAAGACTTCTAATTATTATGAAATAATCTCCATCTTTGTTTCAATTGTATTAACAATTGAGAATAGACCTGTGCTAGGGATATAATTTTCCCTTTTCCTACTTGTATTGGGGACTGCCAAGACCATCCCCAGGGTCAATGATTTGCTAGGAAGACTTACAGGACTCAGCACAGAGTCCTAGTCAGGACTAAGAGTTATTACAGCAAAAGGATACAGAGCAAAATCAGCAAAAGGAAAAGGTGCATGAGGCAAAATCCGGAGGAAACGAGACATAAGCTTCCAAGAGTCCTCTCCCATGGGAGTCACACAGGATGCGATTAATTCCTGCAGCATCAAGTTGTGACAACAGGTATGAAATGTTGTCCATCAGGGAAGCTCATTAGAGATTCAGTGCCCAGGGCTTTTATTGGGGGCTGATTACATAGGCACTCTCTGCCTAGCATGTAATAAAATTCCAGAATGGGGATTCCTTTCCTTATTCCTTATGGGAATCATGAAAGCAGGTGTCCAGCACAAATCACATTGCTTGTACAAACAGTTTAAGCACAGTGAGCCTTCTTATCACTTCTGGGAATAATGGAAACCCTCCTGTGATGGTTAATTTTATGTATTCACTTGGAGTGGGGTTTGGGATGAGATTAACATTTAAATCAGTGAATTTTGAATAAGGAGACTGCCCTCCAATATGTGGATGGGCCTCATTCAATCAGTTGAAGGCCTGAATAGAAATACTGGCCTCCTTGAACAAAATGGAATTCTTAGCAGGCCACCTTTGGACTGAATTGGCTCTCCTGGGTCTCCACCTGCCAGTCTTTATTTTTATGTTTTATTTCTATTTTATTCATTTATTTATTTCTTGACACAGAGTCTCACTCTGTTGCCCAGCCTGGAGTACAGTGGTGTGTTCCTGGCTCACTGCAGCCTCTGCCTCCCAGGTTCAAGTGATTCTCACACCTCAGCCTCCCGAGTAGCTGGGACTACAGGCGTAAACCACTATGCCCAGCTAATTTCACCTTGTTGGCCAGGCTGGCCTTGAACTCCTGGCCTCAAGCGATCTGCCTGCCTCGGCCTCCCAAAGTGCTGGGATTACAGACATGAGCCACCGCATCTGACCATCCCCAGCCTTTACACTGAAAATGCACTATCTACTCTCCTGGATCTCAAACATGCAAATATACACATATACATGCATATTATATATGTATACAAATATACACATATATTTACAAATGTATACTAATATACAAATGTATACAAATATTTGTATACACATATATGTACATATGTGAGTATATGCATATACATATACATATATGTGTATATGTGTATACAAATATGTACATATATTTGTATATGTATATACACATACACATATCCTATTGGTTTTGTTTCTCTGGGGAACCCTAACTAATACACCCCTCAAAATCCAAGTTCCTAGATGCCAGCCAAAGATCAGCCTTGCAAGCAGGTCTTCCTAAGGCTAGCAGTCTCTGGCCTGCTTTGTTAAAGCTTTTCTGCACACTACTAATTTTTATAGCAGTAGAAGCCATATGGCAATAATGCCATGGAGCAGCAGAGCCCATGAATAATCAAAAACTATGAGGTGGAGAGAAAGTCAATAGAGAGAAGTTGGCTGGTAGTGACAGAAAAGTAAAAGCAACAGGCCCAGAGCCCTGGAGCGAAGGCTGCATTGTAAGAGGAGAGTATCCAAGGAGGAACCAGGGGAAGTGTGTGGCTGGGGAGAAGGTTGGGCAAGTCACTAGATGCTCCTTTATCCTGCAAGACCTGACCATGTAATTGTGGTTGTGGTAGATAAAACGTGTCTGGAAATTCTTTGCCACTCTTTACGTAATGATATGGGATCTGTTCCCCTATCCCTGAATCTGGGTTGACCTATGGCTTGCTGTAACCAATAGAATGCTGCAGAAGTGACACTGTGGCTGTTTGAGACATGAACCTTAAGAAAACCTGGCAGTTTCTGCTTTTGTGCTCTTGGGAGCCTGGAGTCCCCATGTAATGGTAGTCGGCCGCACTGCTGGAGAAACCACTGAGAGAGAGTGAGAGAGAGGGAGGGAGAGATGCCGGACCAACCCCAGCTGTTTCAGCCATCCCAGCTGTGGTGACATGCATGTGAATGAAGTCATGAAGTCATTCTGTATTATTTGAGAGTTAGCCCAGTTGAGACTCCAGATAATGCCACCTGCATGAGTGATTCCAGGCAAGACCAGCAGAATTGCCTTGAGCCCCACCCAGATTACAGATTTCATGAACAAATAATAAAATGGTGTGACTTTAAACCACTGACTTTTGGGGTGGCTTCTTTCCTAGCAATAGATAACTAATACGGTGAGGCAGCTGGAACTATCTGAAGACAGTGGCTTCATTGTAATAGTAGAGCACAGCAGCAGAAAGCAAGCGATGTCTGTAGCCAGGGCAGCAGGATGACTCCGTGAGAGTCGACACAAGATTTTCTTTTCCTTCCAGTTTCCACTGTTTCACAACACTGACATGTGTCACTTTACAAAGAAAACAATCTGTACCCTTCTGAATTAGGCTTTACACTAGAATCTTTTCCAGACCTTCCCAACCCTCAAACCGAAGTTTGTGAACAGCGGATTGAGGTCCCATACACAATGAGTCATGTTTGTCTTCTGAGTGCCGATTGCCTTAGTGGAGACCTTAGATCATCAAATCCCATGCCCTGAAGCTTGTTTCTTCATACAGGGAGCCAAAATACATCGTATAACCTCATCTCCGGCAAGGATTCTCAACATGCGCCTGACTATGTATGTGCAAGATGCCAAATTGGTGAATCCAAAAATGTAATAATTATCCCCAAAACCAGTCTGACTGACTTCATGGACAGAATTAATGGGGCATTTTGTGGTAGGAGAGACTGGACCTATGATCAATTGTTGCAAATTTTATGTCTATTTTATGGATGAGCAAACCAAGGCGGGGAGAGAGAGAGAGAAAGCCATTGAACAAGTCAATATCGAAGGCAGGGACATCACCCATGGCTCCCAAATCTCCTTCAGGGCTTTCTCCACTATTGGCAGCATTAGTTTTCATTGAATGTATGTATATTCCTCTGCTGGAGAGGGCATAGTTAGAGCCGTGCTTTCTTTCTTTTTTTTTAACCTTAAGTAAAATATCTTTCTCCTTTGTGATATCACTGCTTTACCCCGGACACTTGGTTAGTTTCTTATGGGCAGTCTCAGTCAGCTCTTGAAAAAAAATTCTGGTCAGAAATAAGCTCCCAAAGGATCATGTGTTGAGAAAGAAAATGTAAACCCAGCCAGTGGGGTTGGGAGGAAGGGAGTGGGGAGTGTGGAGAGACTCTCTCTGCTGATAATCTTGGAAGAAAGAATTATCTGACTTAGAAATGTGATATTTTTCTAGGCCACCTCATTTCTTCTGATTAAAAATAACCACTTTCCATTATGTTCATATAAGAGAAAAATGAATGAAAACATATCTAGGAGGTAGCCTAGAATGATAAATCAGGGAGAGTATAATCTACATGTGCATATTCAGTCAGTAAACACTCAGTATTTATAGCATATGGAGAACTCATTCATTCATTCATTCATTCATTCATTCATGCATCACCTGTCCATTGATCTGTTTGCTTAACAAACATTGACCGAACACCTACCATAGGCAATGTCCTATGGAGATGCATAAGGTAGAGACCATACTTCCTGCTCTCCAGGGATTGCTTTTATAGTCTCATAAAGAAGATAAGACAAGACAAGAACACAAAGAACTATGATCAAGGTAATAAATGAATAAGCAACACAGGAGAGAAAAATAAAGTGAGATGAAAGTTCAGAAAAGGGAGACATCACTTCTGGCCAAAGGAAATATAGAGTAGAAAGATTTCTTAAAAGTAAAATCTATTACCCTGCAACTCCTAGTTTAAAAGCCTCACATAGTTATTAGCTCTGTGACCTTGGGCAAATCATAAATTTTCTGTGTCTTAGTTTGCTTATCTTTTAAAAGAAAGGGTTGAACTAAATGATCTTGAAGGTCCTTTCCGCTCTAAAGTACTGGGATACATAATTTTTCATGCGAAGACCCAGCTAAATATATGACAAACTATTCTTTATACAACTAGAATAACTGTTTAAACCTAAATAAGATCATATTACCCATGGCTTAAAACCCTTTCATGGCTACATTTCAAAGAAAACCCAGACTTTTCAGAAGGCCCACAAGGTCCCGCAGCGTCTGACCTCACGCTCTCCAGCCTCGTCTTCCCATGTCCTCCTCCTACCCCGCTCTCTCCACCCTCATCCTCCCCATGTCCTCCTCCTACCGCTGCTCTTGCACTGCCAGGTCCTCTTTGTCACTCCCCTAAATGCAACGGTGAGGACCTTCACACAGGCTGTTTCCTCCACAAGAAACGCTTTTCCTCTTTTCTTAAAAAAAAAATATGTGTATGTGTGCATGTGCGTGCATGTGTATGTGTGAGTAAAATTTTTATAAAAGGAATAAAAATACAGTTTTAAAAAGTCAAATGATACTACCACAGGATTATAACCCAAACCCATAGGGTTGGCGCAGCTGGAAGGAATAGAAATCATATATTTCAATGTCTAAACTTGTGCTTAGACCCTATTCCTTTGCACCTCCACTTCTTCTGGGGCCAGCATCCTGGGTATGGAGCCACTCCAGTTCAACTTTTCCACAAAATAGTAAGATTCTGGCATCCTGGCAGGGTGAGGAGGAACACTTGCCTGGACCTGGGTAGAGGAGAGGGAGGAGAGGGTCCAGGGGTTTCAATGTGCTTTATACTGACTTTTAAACCATTCTCCCGATTTCTCCCCAGAACTCCACCCTTATCTTCCACAGACTAGGCACCATCAATGGCTGATACTTACTAGGAGGGGTTGATGCTGTGATTTGGCTCCTTTGACATTGGCATCCAGCTTGCTCACACTTGGTATATGGCATTCTTACTTTTGCTCACTCCTCCTTCCACTTTTTATCTTTCAAAAATACGTTCACTCTTTGCAATCACAGTTCTCTCTCTTATCACCCATTTTCTTTGTCCTTCTGAGTTTCTATGTCATTAGTTCCTTTTGAAGGGTCTGTGGAAAGGTAAGAAAGAATGTCTTGTGTCTTCCATGTTTAACTGAAATGCCTCTTCCTTTATCTCATTTTAAAGCTTTTCATTCTTTTGGTATCAGCTTAAATTTGCTATCAGCTTAAATTCGCTATCAGACTTCACTGACCAAACCATGTCTAAATAGATCCTCCTGGGATCATCATAGCATTTCTTATAATTTTAAGCTATCCTTATTTGTTGAGTTGTTAACTTTAAATAAATATATTTATTACCTCGTTTAAGGTCTGTTGCTCCCACTAGAATGCACACTCAAGGAAGACAGGGACTGTGCCTGTTTTCTTCAGCTGAGTGCTTAGCACAGTATCTCACCGTGACAGATGCTCAAGAATTCTGACTGATGAACGCTGACGAACAAGGGGACCAAATCTTAGACTCCACTGACAGCACCTCCAGGGCAACAGCAGACTTGAAAGAAAAAAGACAAAGATGAGTAAATTGCACAGAAGCATGGATTCTTCCCCCAGACTTTGTCCAAATCCCAGAACTACCACTTGCCTAGTGTGTAACCTTGCAGATAAATCGCATTAAAAAATGGAGAATGGAGATAATAATGGTATACCTACCTTATGAGGCTATTAAAAAAGTTAGAATTAGTTAGTAGAGGTAACGCACATAAACAATGGCAAGCATACAGTGCTCCATCAGTTTTGGCTATTAGGTATTAGAATACTTGGCTTGGAGTGGGGGCCTTGGTTTGGTGAGGAGCCTCCTTCCAAGTTTTGCTCTGAAAACTTAAAGCTAAACTTCCGTATATTGCACACATTTTGGCATTGTTTGTCTGAAATGTTTAGAACCCGATTTTACTTCTGGGTTCTACTTATGTTCTCACTGTGTTCATACTTATGTTGAGTAATTTGTAAGGTGTTTGGGAGTTCTGGTAAAGCAGGGCGCCTTAGGGCATCCCCAAACAGAAGACTTCTCCTTGGGAATGAGGTATGTCAGGGAAGACAGGGTGAAGGATTATAGAAAGGAGATAACTTGACAGACTTAAAAGAATGGAAGGTTTGGAAGGAGTGGGATGTGGAGGTGGAGAAAGGGAATTTAGACACCAGACAGACTTTGGCTGAAATGCCATTTCTACCATGACTAGCTACATGACCATGAGCAATTTGCTAGACTGCTTGGTGCCTCCACTTCCTTAGCTATAGTAATTACATGAGACGATATACACAGAAAATGTAGGCTAGTACCTGGTACAGAGGAAAACACTCTAGTACTTAAATTATCATTATCAGGTGTAGTCAAGGTTCTACCATCTCTGAATCTGACTGGCAATGTGGCCTTGGAATATTCACTTTCCTTTCCTATGTCCAAGATATTCATCTATGAAATAAAGTTGCTCTTTATATTTATATGCTGCTCATAAGTCAGAATTCTGCCATGGGCTATCTTTGGAGACCTCTCCCTGACCACCCCCAGCAACACCCAACCACACACACAAGCTCCTGGGATGTTAGGTCTTTTCCACATTTTGCTAGAACAATATTTCCATATTTTTGTCTGCTGCTGTATAAAGTTAAACTACATTACAGTGCAAAGGGTCAGTGGACACCAGTCTCCAAGATGGCCTTTGTTGATCCCCATCTCCTTGCATTCACACCCTTGTGTTGTCCACTCACACAACGAATGGAGCTGAATAATATAACGAATACAATTTTTCAGAAATGACAGGAAATTTCTGAGACTAGGTGGTGAAAGACATTGAGGCTTCCACCTTACTTCTTGGATCCCTCACTCTTGAGGAAGCCAGCTGCCATGTCATAAGGACACTCAAGCAGCCCTGTGGAGTGGTCCATGTAGCAAGGAACCTGGTCAACAACCAGCACTAACTTGCCAGATGTGAGAGTGAGCCTGGGCGGCCCAGCTAAGCCACTCCCAGAACCTAAGCCTCATAATTATGATATGTGTATCATCTGTGTGTGATAATACATGCTTATTGTTGTTTTAATCCTTTATGTTTTAGAGTGATTTGTTACGCAGCATCAGATAACTGATACAGGGTTCCCTGGTAACATGTTATGCACAGCTGAAACCAAGTTCAGGCCTTCTGGCTAACCTTGGCACTGGTAGGAACCCTATGAACCTTTCCAAAATCTCACTCATTTCTCCTCCTTTTTAGGTAGCAGGCCTCTTTCTCAGATCATAACACTTTGCATGACAGTTCCCTTTTGTTATTCCGAATTGTTGCTGTTTTTTTCTTTCCAAGCCTTATTCTGAGGTTTCTTGAATACCAAAGCCTGCTCCAGAATCTGACAAGTTTCAAAGCCCTTTCCTTGACCAGTGATTTTCCAAGGTCCTGAGAGGGGCTCATGCAACGTGTTCACATGATCACATGGATAAGAAAATTTGTGAAAAAATGGTAGTTAACTATAATCAGTTAAGATCACTGTCTCTCTACTTCAACTTCCACTCTGTCTTACTCTCCCTAACATTCAGTGGTACTGGAGTGGCCATGGGCATGTTTAGCATTCAGCTAAGGTAAAGTTTACTTTAATTTAGGCTTAGTGGGATGTATTTTTGTGGTTCACAGGCACTTTTCTGTGTGTAGATTTAAGTTATTTCTATCCTTCTCGGTGTTGGAATGGTTTCCAGCAACTTTCCTACTACCTACTTTGCTGACACAAAGGTGCATAAACAGAAGTCCCATGGTAAGTATATATCTTGCACCATACCAACCTGGCACCAGGAGTATAGGGACTGGGGAGGAGAAACAAGGTTTGAAAACACAAAGCCAGAAGCTATTCTGTGAAAGTTCTTCCAATCTTCAGATATGTAGAGTGACTAGATCTATACCTAGTCAACACCACCAAAAAAAAAAAAAAAAATCCAAATTGTAATCATTCATGCCAGAATAAAAATGAATTATTGTTCTGCTCACTGTATAGATAACTACATTACAAAGTCATTTTCCTGCAAAGAAGTGAATGGCCAATAAATTCACAACCAAAAAAAAATTTAGCAAAGTAAGTATAAAAGCACATCAAGCAGTAATAGGGGTATGCTAGGCATTTAATTAAAGCAGCTACTATATTTTTTTTCTGGGTTTTGTCATATTTGGCGTATTTGTCAGCTTTTAAAAATGTGTAATGCATTGTGATTTCTCTTTCTACAGTAACAACACTTTCAAACCTGATTTTGTATTTATAATTTGGTCATGAGCATGGGATTTAGCCCATCAAACCTGGCCCTGTTCCTGCTGTGTCCCATTTAGTTCTAGATCTCTGTAGGAAGGATTCCTTCTTTTCTATGCTCCCTGACTCTGGCTTTGGATTTGCGCTAAGCTGCTCTCCTCTTGCCACTCACACAGCACTTGTTCCCAGCCAGTCTCATAGGACCTTCTGACTCCTTTTAGTTCTGAACCCTTCCTTTTCTGGATGAATGCTTCCATTTGGTTAGTAAGTATAACGTTCTCTCTCCTTGAAGCTCAGTTTATTTTTGAAGGCTTCATGTTCTTTTTCTCTGACAGAAGCCAATGGCAACCCCAACTCATCCCCTGACAAGGAGAATCCTTCCAAGCTGCTGTTTATTTCACCTGCCTCATGACCACCATTACCCTGCCAGCCCCAAGAGAGCAAGAAACACATCCATCTCCCTCAGTCATGCTTAGAACACTGCAGACACACAATGAATGCTTGTTAAAGAAACAAATAGGTATATAAATTAATATCTATTCCCATAAAGATGAAGTTTATGTGATCAATCATAACTTACAGTTCAAAATCTAGCTCTGACTAGGCAGATTACCCCCTAATTCATGAACTTGAGGTGAAAGAATATGTTTTCACCATAGAGATGTCTTCTTTCCTTTTACATTGTTGAGACTTATCCTTAAGTTTTCTTCTCTTTTTTTCCCCTACCTTTTGCCCTAGCCTCCCACTCCCACCCAACACACACACACACACACAGAGTCTCTCTCACACACACACACACACACACACACACGAAATTGGTTGTGAATTGCTGGAGGCTTATGGTTAGAGTTATTTAATTTACCACTTAATTTTGCTGGCCAAGTGGCTGGCCAAGTGAAATCTGGCAGTTTGGTGAGAACAGAGGAAATTCTGCAGTTAGGGATAAGCAATGCCCTTGTGAAGGTAGGAGAGGTCCTGTTCTGGCTGACAGTTTGCAGAAGATGAGAAACACTATCCCTAAAATGGGCCTCAGGAGAGAAAATGCATGTCTAGGAATAAATCTCTGTTAGTTTTCTCATTGGTTAACAGGAAGGATGCCTTATTTTCCCAGTAATAATACATTTCCTTCATTGAGATAAGTGACCTCTAGTTTTATTTCCTTGCAAACTAGATTATAACCCTCTAAAATGAAACACCTCACCCCATGCTATTTCCTGGAATAGAGTGGACAGCTGTTGTATTTGCCTGTCTAGTATCCATTACTTGTTATTCTGATAACAATCCACTGAGTTTATGGTGGTGGGGGTTCACTCCATGCCTGGATCCTGGGGTAGGCTCAGGACTCAAGCCATGTCAAACATTTTTGCCCCACAAATAAAACTTGGGTAAAGTGTGAAAAAGTGAATATTGGTGCACTTCTTTTATCTCCACCTCAGTGGCCTGAAGAAAATGTCCCATTTGTTCCTGGCCCAACTTCCTTGAAACTACTCAAGTTCCTATACTAAGACCTGGTACTTGTGTTTTCATTTCTGTTCTATGTGTTAGTTCTAAACCTTTCTTTTCTTTTCTTTTTTCCTAAGTGTCTAGAGGTGAGTTTCTCTTGTCTGCAATCAAAGAACCTAGCAGATACAGTAATATATTAAATGGGCCTGAGTTGTGAAGAAGACCAAAATCTGGGACCAGACTCAGTTACAACTGCACAGTAGGGAAAACTTGTTTCTCTAACTTTCCATTTCTTTTCCATTTTTGCCTTGCTTTGAAACCAAAAATTCCTATCACCATACCACCGCTTCCACAAACACTCAATGCCATGGCACCCTCTCCTTTTTCCTAGTAACATCTAGTCTCTGAAAAAGCACTGATCCTAGTCATCATTTATTTGGTCAATCCTTTTTGAGCACCTATTATATGTCAGTTATTGTTCCAGGTGCTTGGAATATGTCAGCAAAACCTCTGTTGCAGTGGGGCTTATATTCTGATGGTCAAGGATAGACAATAATCAAGTAAATAAACAAATTAATGAAATAACTGGGGACAGTGATAGGTAGTATGAAAGGTGAGGTGATACAGATGACTGGGGGGTCAGGGAAGACTTCTTTGAAAAGTGGACATTTAAGTTGAGACATAGATCATTTGTGGAGACCAACCATCTCAAAATATGACTGGTGGGGGAGGAAAGCTCTGTAGGCAAATAAAAGAGAAAGAGATCAGGGACATAAGCAGGGCATATTCAGGGTCCAGATCACGCTGGGTTTTGTAGACCATGGCAAGAAGTTTGGATTTTATCTTCATTGTCATAGAAAGCATTAGAGGGGACTGATGTGATATATATTTTTAAAAGATCACTGATTGCAGCATAAATAATCAATTGTCAAACAGAGAAACCAGATAGGAGGTCATAACAGTAGTTGTCACAGGAGATAATGGGGCTTAAGCAAGAGTGGAGATGGAGAGAAGTGAGATGATATAAAACATATTTTGGACATGGAGATGCATGTGCTGGAATAGGAGGAGTGATGGCCCCATTTGCTGAGGTAAGGACAATTAAAAAGGTAGTGGTGTGATGGAGGAGGCAGAATCTTGAGTTTTGTTTTGATCATGTTAAGTTTGAGATTGTTCGTCAGATATCCAAGGGGAACTGTCTGGAATCCGATTGAAGAGTCAGGACTGATGTAAAGTTAGGAGTCATTAGCATATAGATGGTGTTTAAGGCTTGAATAAAATATCTCAGGAAAAAATGTAAGCAGGAGAGAGGGCTATAGACCAAGGCCTGGGGCAGTTGACTATTGAGAAATTGAGCCATCACTAATAAATAAATAAATAAATTTCATTAATACATCTTTCAATGTTCTTAATCAAGATCTTAAGCCAGATCTTTGACTTTGGATGAGTTCATAATCTAGCATAGTATTCTAAGGCATTTATTTATTTATTTTTTAAAGGTAGGATATTCCTCAAAAGAAATCTTAGGGCTAAATCTAACAGCTGAAATTGGAAGTCCTCTGGCTGGGGTGTCAAGGGGTGGAGGCTGTTCCCAAGCCCTGCCCTGTTAGGGCCCCCTCCACCACCCCCTTTCCAAGAGTTACACTTGAAATGCTCTCTGGCTGCAGACCCTTCATGAATCTCTATGGCTACATGGGGAACAGAGGGAAAAATCCCTCACCTCCTTCAAGTCTCTGCTCAAATGTCAAGTTTTGGTAAGATCTACCCTGTACCCCCTTTTTACACTACAGAAAAATTGCAGCCTGTCGCTAACCCCACCTTAGTCCTCTTAATTATTTTAGCCTGATTTTGTATAAAGCGTATATCAGATACTAACATACAATATGTTTTGCTTTTTATTGTTTCCTTTTTAAAGAAAAATATGTTGTCAGAACATAAGCTCCACACAGGAAACATTTTTATTTTCTGTACATTGATGCGTTTCACTTACTTATAAATACTATAGTGCCTGGCACATAGTGGTACTCAATAAATAGTCCTTAATGGATGAATGAACTAATGTTACAAAAGGGGCAGTTTCCTAGTGGACACAGCATTTATGTATCCCTCAAATATTTACTGAGTGTCTAAAAAACCTAAACTTTACTAGATTATACAATAAAACCAAAGGCATTCAGAAAATTAAATTTTAAATAAAGTTTTGTCTTAATCTAGGCATCTTGGATAATTCAATAGTTTAATTTCCAATTCTAGAGAAAAGTAACAATTTCCATTTTAGTTTTCACAAGTAGTAAGTTGGAATACTAGGCTCAATTCTCCATGCTCACCCTACAAAAGCGTTTGCATCCACCCCCCTTGTCATATAACTTTGTAGTGCTTCTGTAGAGCAGACAAGGCATTCATCCCTGTGGCTGGGCTTTGCCATGTGACTTTTTCTGGCCAATGGGATGTGAGCAGATGTGTTCTGAGCAGAGGCTTCATTGCACTTGCATGGTCTAGTTTGTGCTCTTGGGCATTTGCCATCTGCCACGAAAAAAGCAAGTCCCAGTCAGCTACCAGAGTGAGAAATCAGGTGGACCAAACCTGAACTCAGCTAGAGCCTGCCAATGTACAGATCCTCAGCCAAAAAGTGAAACTTTATTGTTGAACCCACTAAGATTTCATAGTTGTTTACCACCCAGAATTAGTATATTTGAAATCTGACTAATGTAGCCACAAATAAACATAACTAATTTATTAATAGTAGCTCTCCTAACTAGAATTTAATATAGAAAGAAATTTTCACCTTTCATTAAAATTAAAATTAGAAGGCATTTCATGGTTTTTCTAAAACTTCCTTGAAAGTGAGTACATTAAAATATGAAAAGTGATGCATATTTCCTAAGACAAACATGATTTAAGGTGCTGTTCTAATGAAGATGGAATGTTCTGGCAGTGAAAGCGCACAGGAGTAGGAGCAGAAGGTGTGTCCTGCCTAGAGTTATGCCCCTTCTTCCCCTGGGTGAGCCACCAAAAATCAAGAAATCCCTGGACATTCCTACATCTAGAACATGAGGACATTGCAGCATATGGTTGCTAAGGTAGCTTTCTGCTCTAACGTCTGATTTGCCATTTTGGTGTAGAATCAGAATAAAAATTATTTCATAGCAGTAGAAGAAAAGTACTCTACTGATGGATGGGAACAAGAATTTTAAAAAGAATTTTTACAATACCCCATGGAATTGAATTATTCTATTGTACATAGAATTTAAAAACAAATGAAAAGAAGGACAGCCTCAAATCAAATCATGTCAAAAGGATAAAACTCTTATAAGGCAGCTTATTCTACAGAATGGCTTGTGGCCATTTTTCTTTGATAAGAAAATAAGTGGAGAAACAGTGTCATCTTTACTTTTTACTTATTTATTTTTACTTACATTTATGTTTATTTAGGACTAAAGAGGGTCATGGAGATTATGGGGGAGCTGAAAACCTCATGGTGTTGGCTTCTTTTCTTTTCTCTTTAATTCAATTTTTATTTTACATACGGGGGTACACATGCAGGTTTGTTACATGTGAATATTGCATCATGCTGAGGTTTGGAGTACAGCTCCCATCACCAAGGTAGTGAACACAGTGCCTGATAGGTAGTTTTTCAACCCACGCCTTCCTCCCAGTAGTCCCTAGTGTCTATCGCTCCCATTTTATGTCCATATGTTCTCAATGTTTAGCTCCTACATGTAAGTGAGAACGTGTGGTATTTGGCTTTCTATTCCTTCGTGAATTCACTTAGTACTAAGGTCTCCAACTGCATCCACGTTGCTGCAAAGGACATGATTTCATTGTTTTTTTATGGCTTTGTAGCATTTCATGATATATATGTGCCACATTTTCTTAATCCAATCTACCAGTAATGGGCACCTTGGTGGATTCCATGTCTTTGTTATTGTGAATAGTGCAGTGATAAACATACAAGGGTATGTGTCTTTTTGGTAGAATGATTTATTTTCCTTTGGTTGTATACCCAGTATCAAAGTATCATTTTTATTAATAAGGATACACTTTTTAAAATAACAAGTCACTGGAAAGTAAATTTATTGAAAGTTATTCTTGTCCGATTTTGATGTAGCAAACTCATGGATCAAGTGTCTGGGTTGCTATCTGTATTATCCATATTCACTATTCTCCGAACTGCTTCTGTAAAATTGATGTACTAGCCTCTCCAAGCTTTGCTCCAGGTTATAGCCTGCTTCTTTAGGCAGGAACAGAGTTGTGGAAATGGTTGCCCTCTGAAAGACAAACTTTATGGGAGGAATTCCTTTTTAGTGTCTTTTTTTAACTCCTCTTCAAGAAAAATGATCTGTCTCAGTAACATGTCTTAGCTTTTCCTGATCACTTTTTGCAATCTGCCTTCCCCTAGCAATCTGCTACACCAATTGGCTTTGTTCTGCAAAGGAGCCCTGTCATCCCTCAAGGCAGGGAGAATCATCAATGGCATCTCACTTCAACAAATTAGCCACAGTGTTTACACTGCAAGTCCTGGACGCTGAGCTTTCTTGCATTTCAAGAAATTCCCAGGATTCTAATGTTTTTTCCAAGTGAGAATGTTTTCATCCAATGCATTTTACTTCTCTGGCTTAACATACGTTATTCTCTGGGCACCTACTGAATGCTTTAAGCCAAACTCTTAGAAATATTAATGCACAGACACACCTACATCTATTGATGCAAATAAAGAAGGCAGTACGCTGCAGGAGAGAGAAACTAATTTGAAAGTTAGAAAACTTAGAGATTTACATTCTAGTTCTGGTTCAGGTAAGCCAATCATTAACTGTGTGACTTTGGGCATATCACTTCCCCTAAGATTCTCTTCCCTCCACTGTAAAATGAAGAACAAAGGGGTTGGGTTAGATTAATCCTAACAACTACTCCAGTGCCAGCATTCTGTAACTTTAGACTTCTAATTGGTAGCTAGATGGGGATCAACTTTGTTAAGGCAAGGCGGTGGAAGCCATTGTGAATAAGCTCTGTGGTCAGCTTTTACCCCAAGCAGAAGCTGTAACTTGTTGAGGGCTGAGTAAAAGCAGGGCAGCCCTGAAAGACTCACAAAACCCTTGCCTCAGTTCCCACACAATGTTATTAATACGGCTACAAAATCGTGGTATCACAAGGTGGCTTCAACTGCTGCCACTACTATATTTTATTAGTTGTACTGGTCCTCATGTAGAGCCCAAGGGTCTGAGCATTTGAAGAGCTCATATTATAGGGCTGAGGCTAAGGGAACAATAATAATAATTTTTTTAAAAAAAACATAGTCAGGGGTGACCTAAGTAACTTCCTGAGGTTCCTTTCAGGCCCATGAGTTAATGTATAGGAAGAACAAGCTTATTAATCAAAAAACACTGATCTGCTCAATGTCTAATTATACCTGTCACTGTTGTTGCCCACACTTCAGGCCTGATACGGTTTCTTCTCTGAAGTCACATGGCTGTATTTTCAGACCAGTTACTAGTTGATCTGTGTATTTTCTGTGTGACACATCTCTTCCATGTGACAGTTCAAAATTGTCCAGAGACACACCAAAACCCCTCTATAGAACAACACAGCAACCCAGAGACCACACAACCCCTTTCTCTTCTCCTCCCCCACCCAGAACCTCCTGTTAAATTTCCAGCCATCTCTCAAGGTCAAGCTCAAACCCTTCCTCCTCCGAGAAGCCTTTCTTGATCCCCTCCCCATCAGTCTTAATCCCTCCATTTCTTACACTCCTCAAGCACTTTGTACCTCTATTATTTTAGCACTTACTTACCAAAGTCTGTCTTACATTAAAGTTATTTTGTGCATATGTTTTTCCCATGACGTTTCAAGCTTTTAGAAGGAAGAAACAAGTCTTATTTTTCCTTTCTATTGCCTGCAACATTCAGGAAAAGGGTTTGCTCAGAGTAGGCACTTAAAATTGTTCCATGAAGCGTGAAAGTAGAAAATGAGTGAAGTGAGAACCATGTTTTATTCATTCTTTTATTTTCACATTTTATTACAAAATGCTTTTTATGTTGTAAAATTCTTAAAATTGTTGGATCACTTATAAATACACTAAAGAATGCAAAAATACTAAAGTAGAAAACTAATTAGACTTGTAATTTGTTCATATTGCCATTAAAATAAATTTAGTCTATTTAATCAATGTCAAGAATGAAATTTGCCAGTAATATTCCTTTAGAAGTAAATGCTCCTTTCATTCACCCAATGAATTTATTTATAACGAGTCTCTGCACACTTTAATTTGGAAGGAATGCATATATTTAATGAAACACTCAGAGTATTTAATTAATCATTTACAACAAGTCATAAAAGACATGAAAAACCATCTTTCCATTTATATGACTATTTCCTAGTATAACGAACTTTTCCAGTACTACTCAAAGCAAAGCTACAGTAATTTATGTTACAGTATTTTATATTTGTCAATGTCACCATCTCCTCATTCTATTTCTCCTTTTTTTTCTCCCTGCTCGATCAATTAAACCAAATTATTGGTTGCTAAAGTGATCTTGGTCTATCTCTGACCCTTCCTTCACTAAACCTAATGTCAGAGCATCCTTCACATGTGCTTCTTAAAATTCTCAAAAATATTCTTTTTTAGTTTGAGCTTTACATACCTGTAGAAAATTGCAATGTCTTGCCAGTTTTCACACTTTTTTTCTATTCTGGGTTCTGTGCAGTACCCTAAAATTCAACCCTCTTTGGATGACCTACGTCCTTTGGGCAAGGTTAAGCAAGAAATGTTCTCATTCTCTCTCTCTCTCTTTTTGTTTGTTTGTTTGTTTGTTTGTTTGTTTGTTTGTTTGTTTTGAGACAGAGTCTCACTGTCACCCGGGCTGGAATGCAGTGGTGTGATCTCTGCTAACTGCAACCTCCCCCCCCAGGTTAAAGCAATTCCCGTGCCTCAGACTCCTTAGTAGCTGGAAATTATAGGCGTGCACCACCATGCCTGGCTAATTTTTGTATTTTTAGTAGAGACAGAATTTTGGCATGTTGGCCAGGCTGATCTTGAACTCCCAATTCAAGTGATTAGCCTGCCTCAGCCTCCCAAAGTGTTGGGATTACAGGTGTGAGCCACCGCAGCTGGCTGAAAATGGCCTCATTCTCTAGGACAATTATGCATTGTCTTTCCCTGCAGTAGGGCTATTATAAAATAGTGAAGTTAGTTTGGTATCACCTAATGCTTAATCTAATACGAATATAGAAGAGTTTCATTGGAGGAGGGTTCCATTTTGTTTTAGACAAAAGACAAACATACTACATATACTATAAATTTCTGAGAATGACCGTTCATTCAGAAAATAGTTGTTTGCCATTTATAGAGCATCTATTTTAAGGTAGGCACTACTCTAAAAGGTCTTACAGTCTTGGGGAGAGATATGATCATCGAATTTTACAATACAATAATACAGTACAGTTAATGCTATCATAGAAGTGCCTGCTAGAAACAGGGAAACAGATGAAAGTTGAAACAATCTATGGAATGTGAGCACATCTCACTCAGTCACAGAGGGTGAAGTGCAGTGGCGTGAACATGACCCACTGCTGTCTTGACCTCTTTGGCTCAAGTGATCCTTTTGCCTCAGCCTCCTGAGTAGCTGGGACCACAGGTGTGTGCCACCATGCCTAGCTAATTATTATTATTAATTATTATTATTATTATTATTTTGTAGAGACAGGGTCTCATTCACTATGTTGCCCAGGTTTGTGTGAAGTTTTACAGAAAATTAATACAAACAGAAATCAGACCTTTAAGAGTTGAGAGTAAGTAGGAGAGTTAGGACTTGTACTTACTTAGCTATTACATAGTATAGAACCCATTAAGTACCAGAAGAAAGATACAGTCATATTATAGGGAGGATGCTTTCACATGGAGAAAGGAGGGCAGTTTTCAAGGAAGAAGTGGAATTTGAGTTTAACCATGAAAGCTGAATAAGGTAGAGATGCGTTACGATGGGCGGCAAAGAGAGAGAAGAAGGAGTGCCAGTCTTGATGACAGCAGGATAACATGACCTTGTCTTGCTCTTCATTTTCCCAAGCAGGCGCCAGATACTATAACCTTGCTTTTCACTTTTAACAATGGTCTGTGCTACCAAATATGCATGACCTAACCAGCCCTTGATTTCTCCCCTTTGGCCTCCTCATCTACTACTAATTGTGAGAAAACTTGCATTGGAGATAGAGCTTTATTGTAGTCGCATTTAACAGCCAAGGAATAGAGAATGGCACCACTTGAGTGATTTGCTCATATTTTTCTATAAACTTATATCTCACGTTGTTTATCATAATTAAACACCAAATGCACCAGGAAGGATCACTGTTTTATAAAAGAATTTCTATATTCTTGGCCCTTGCTCCTTCCAAAAATAAAGAAAAGAGAAGAGAAGAGAAGAGAAGAGAAGAGAAGAGAAGAGAAGAGAAGAGAAGGGAAGGGAAG